>NW_006399795.1:17693892-17696330 GCF_000299155.1 Elephantulus edwardii
AGAAGAAGAATTGATGCCTTTGAGCTGTGGTGCTGGAGAAGAGTATTGAATGTACCACAGACTGCTAAGAAAATAAACAGGTTCATCCTGAAGAGGGTTAAATCAGGCTGCTCCTTGGAGGCAAGGATTCAGAGGCTTCCTCTGACATACTTTGGACATGTAAGGAGGGACAGGTCCTTGGAGAGGGACATCATGCTTGGGAGGGTGGGGGACAGCGCAGGAGGGGACGACCCTCTATGAGGTGGATTGATTCGGTGACTGGGGTAATCGGGATGGGTGTGTCGGAGGCAGTGCGATTGGCACAGGACAGAGCAGGGTTTAGGGCTGTTGTTCATAGGGTCGCCATGAGTTGCAAGTGACTCGATGGCGCATAACAACAACAACAAGAAACATAAGCACATCTCTTACCTAAAAAGAATTCTGTTTCATCTCAGACATAAACACATTGAATTTTAAGAAGTGCTATGTGCACCCTCCACTTTCAGAGACCTCTTTTTTTTAAAAATTTTATTATTTTTGTGTGAGTGTACCGTCAAATCAGATCTGACTGGTACAGGAGGAGATTGTCCCTCCTTCCCCGGCAGAGCATCTGGTGGATTCGAACCGTTCGCCTTTGGGATTGTAGTTGCAGCTCCTTGCCACTAGGCCACCAGAGCTCCCTCAGAGACCTCTGAGCCAATAAAAGTGACTTTGCACCACAGCCTCCCAGGTGTCTTTGTGGGTTAGAAGTCCTGTTCCCTGGTAGCCTTCATGAGCTCCAAGACGGAGGTTCATTACTTGCTTGATGCAACCAAAACTTTAGCTTCAAATTTTTTTAGGGAAAATAACTCAAATGTAAAACCATTTTTTAAAAAAAAACAACACAAAACTCCACAAAACTTCTAGTCCACTTGTTTACATTTTGCAGATGAGGAGAATCCAGTAAGGGTGTGACTTAGAGATAAGGTACCAATGAGGCAGTGAATTGCTCTCCTCCCAAGGTTGTCACATTTGAGTGGTCCAGCAGGTGGCGAGGGACCCAGAGTGTGGGCACCTGTCTCTTAGGGGATGACTTGGGGATCACCAAGGAGCTTGGCCTGGTCCCTGAGTGGTGAATGTGTTTCCATTCCCACTGCTCAGCCATTTCCTAATCTCCCTGCTGAGTCTTTTGGTTTTTGTTATTATTGTTAGGTGCCTTCGAGTCAAGTACGACTCAAAGTGACTCTATGAACAACAGACCTAAACCCTGCTATAGCCTGTGCCACCCTCATCGTCTCTGACACACTTGGGCCCAGTGTCAATGCATTTCGCTGAGGAGCTTTCTCTCCACTCCATTTTTGCAAGCATGATTTCCCTTTGCAAGGTACAGTCTCACCTAGCTACATGTCTAAAGTACAAGAGAAGCTTTGTTATCCTGCCTCCAAGGAGTACTCTGTCTGCACTTTGGGCAAAACGTATCTCTTTGTTTTTTGGCATTCCATGTGATATTCAGTACTCTTCTCCTCCACCACAACTCAAAGGCATCAATTCTGTCATCCTTATTCAGTTTCCATCTCTTTGATGCGTTAACAGGTGACTGAGATGACCATGACCTGAATTAGGTGAATATTAGTCTTAAAACTGACATCATTGTTCTTATACATTTTGGAAAGGTCCCTGACAGTAGATTTGCCCAATACAATCCATCTCCTGATTTTCTGGACTGCTGTTACCAGGGGTGTTGATTATTGGTCCAAATAAGATGAAACCATTGATAGCTTCAGTTCTTTCTCCATCTATCATGGTGTTGACTGTTGGCTCTGTTATAAGGATCTTTGTTTCTAATGCTGAGATGTAACCCATACTGAAGGCTGTAGTTTCATGCCTTCCTCACTTTCAGCAAGCAAGGTTGTATTATCTGCATAACACAGGTCATTGATGATTCTCATTCCCATCCTGATGCCAGATTCCTCTTCACAGAGCTCAGTTTCACAAATTATTTGCTCAACATACAAATCAAACAGGTATGGAGAAATGAAACATCCCTGTTGCACACACTTACTGAATTTAAACCATGCAGTGTTCCTGGCTCTGTTCAGACAACATCTTTTTGATCTAGGAACAGATATTTCATGCGCACGGTTGAGTATTCTGGGATTCCCATTCTTCTAAATGCTATCCATAGTTTATTATGATCCACACAGTCAATAAAATACAAATAGACATTCTTCTGGTGTTCTCTGCTTTCAACCAGGATCTATCTGACATCCACAATGACATCCATCCCTGGTGCCACAACCTCTTCTAAACCCAGTTTGCATTGAAGTTCTGTATTGATGTGCTTCATCTAGCCATTTTGGGATTATCTTCAACAATATTTTGCTTGTTGTTGTTGTTATGTGCCGTCGAGTCGTTTCCGACTCATAGCGACCCTATGCACAACAGCCCTAAACCCTGCTCTATCCTGCGCCAACCGCACC
>NW_006399795.1:17697334-17702235 GCF_000299155.1 Elephantulus edwardii
AATGCCTTTGCATAATCAATGAAACATCCAATAATTTTCACTTAACAGGGTCACCTTTCTTTTTTTTTATTTTATTTTATTGTTTTTTTTGGTATGTGTAATGTCAATTTGGATCTGACAGGTACAGAAGGAGATTGGTCACCTTCCTTGGGAATGGGACTAAAAATGGATCTCTTCCAGTCAATTAGCCAGGCAGCTGTCCTCCAAATTTCCTGGCATAGATAGGGGTGGTGAGTACTTTCAGAGCTGCATCTGTTAGTTGAAACATGTCAACTGGTATTTGGTCGGTTCCTGGAACTTCATTTTTCGCCAGCGCCTTCTGTGCAGCTTGAACTTCATCTTTCATTACCATTCACTTTTGTTCATATGCTATTTGTTATTTGCTGACATTTTTCAGAGTCAAAGAATTCTTTTTGGTATCGTGACTCTATTAGTTCCTTCAATCTTTTTTTTGATGCTTCCTAAATCGTTCAAGATTTTACCCATAGCATCTCTCAGAGTTGCAACTTGAGGCTTGAATTTGTCTTTTAGCTTGACAAATGTCGACTGAGTTCTTCCCTTTTCTTTCTCTGACTCTATCTTGTGCACATTTCTTGATAGTATTTTGCTTTGCCTTCTTGAGTTTCCCTTTGAAATCTTCTGTTCAGCTCCCTTACTTTAGCATTCCTTCCTTTTGGTTTAAAACCTCTCGATACTCTAATGCAATTTTCTTTAAATATTACTTTATTTTTTTTGTGCATGTACCATCAAATCAGATCTGACTAGTACAGGAGGAGATTGCCCCTCCTTCTCCAGCAGATCATCTGGTGGATTCGAACTGCACACCTCTGAGATTGCAGTACAGCTTCTTGCCACTCGACCACCAGAGGTCCCCGCTCTAATGCAATTTTAACTTTATCTTCTGACATTCATTTTGGGTTTTTTTCTTCCTCTGTCTTTATAATGTCCTTTTGATATCTTCATGGATGATATCCTTGATGTCCTCCCACAGTTCTGCTGGTCTTTAATCACTGATGTTCAATGCCTCTTGTTAGTACAGCACTTGTCTGTCAATCGGTTGAACGGATGTAGTTTGTGGGATACTGTAATGCTGGAAGCTGTGCCACCTATTTTTCAAGTACCAGAAGAGTTACCCTAGTGGACAAATTGTAATAGAGTCGCAAGATTAAGATAGACTACAAAGAAGGAATGGCCATCCATTTCCGAAACAACAGGCCTTTGAAAATGCTGATGAACAACAGAGGAAGCAAATAGTTGTAGTTTTAGAAGTACAGCTCAGCAAACAACAAATGCTGGCGAGGTTACAGAGAAACTGGAACCCTTATTCAGTGTTAGTGGGAGTGTAAAATGGCGTAACCACTATGGAAGGCTGTATGGCGCTCTCTCTCAAAAAGTTGCAAATAGAAATACCAGTTGATCCAGCAATTCCACTACTGGGAATATACCCCAAAGAGACCATAACTGCCGCCCAAGCAGATATATGCACACCCAATGTTTATCGCGGCTTTGTTCACAATAGCAAGGAGTTGGAAACAAAATAAAGTCCCCATCAACAAACGAATGGATAGAGAAGCTGTGGCATAGTCACACAATGGAGTACTACATTGCATTGAAAAACAAAGAACTCATGCAATATTATTAAAAATGGATGACCCTGGAGGACATTATGCTGAGTGAAATATCTCAGTCATAAAAGGACAAATACTGCATAGTGCCACTGTTGTAGAATGGGATTGACATCAGAGTTGGGGTGAGACTGAGAAAGATGAGATAAGTTAGATATACTGCATTGAAACAGATGAGGGAGAGAACAATTTAAAAGCAATATATGATTGGGTATTGTGGTCATGACAAGAGTCCAGAATGAAGGTGGCATAGTAGAGTGTACTGGGGGGCGGGGGATTGTATTCCAATGAAATAATTTTTCTTCTACTTTTCAAAGAGAAGAGCGAACTGGGGAGAGGGGTGGGCAGGGAGAAAAATTCAACAATGAATGAATGGAAATCCAAAATCTCTGTAAATGTTCATTAAAATTAATAAAAAAAAAGAAGTACAGCTCAGATGGGAAGTCACTCAATACTGAGGAGAAATAGTTGCAAACAACCATTAATAATTGGAACTTGGAATATATGAAATATGAATGTTAAAAAATATGAATGTTAAGAAAACTGAAAGTTGTAAAAAAAGAAATAGAATGCATGAAATTGACATTCTAGGCATCAGTGAACTGATATGGACTGGCATGGACATTCTGAATCAGACAATTAATGATCAACTATGCTGGGACTGAAAAACTGAAGAAGAATGGTGTTGTAGTCATAGTTAAAAAGACAGGCTAAGAGGATGTGATTATGGGAAAGTCGGGGATATAGGATTAGGGTGACCTCTTCAGCAGTTGGAAAGATTTTCTCCCTGGACAATAATATTAGATATATCAACTAACAACTTATCTTTGCAGCTCTCAGAGCTAGAGAAAAGAATGGAAAGATACTGGATCAAGGCAACATGTTAGGGAAAAGAAATTGGATATGAGCATAGTTAAAAAGATAATTTCAAGAACTATCCTGAAGAACAATGTTGTGTGGGATACAAGAAAGACCTATTAATACAGCTATAATTCAACTATGTGTGTGTGTGTTGTGTACCAGAGAGTCACAATCAATCCATAGCTGACCCTCTGGCAGGTTTTCAGAGGCAGTTTAATCTTAGGGGAGGAGATTGCCCATCCTCCTGCAGAGCAGCTGGTGACCTCAAACAGTGTCCTTTCAGGATTATAGCACAGCTTCTTGCCACTGGGAAACCAACACTCCCTATAATTCAACTGTATGTGCCAATAATTAAAGTCAAAGCGGAGGAGACTGTTGGTTTCTATTAACTTTTACAGTCCACAACTGACGAAACATTCAACCAAGCTGAATTAATAATTATTGCTGACTGAAATGCCAAAGTAAAAGTAGAAAACAAGGAGATACTTGCTGGCAAGTACAGACTTGGTGACAAAACGAGGCTGGAGACAGAATGATTTAATTTTGTGTGCTCAATGATTTACTCATAGAAAATACTTTAAAAAAAAACAACAAAACACCAAATCTTGGAGCTCTGGTAGCGTAGTGGTAAGAAGCTGCACTGCAATCTCAAAGGTGCGATGTTAGAATCCACCAGATGCTCCGTTGGAGAGGGAGGGGCAAACTCCTCCTGTGCCAGTTGGATCCAATTCAACGGTACACCAAATTTAAAATAAATAAATAATTTTTAAAAAACAACAAAAAACCAACAAACGCCATACCCACAAAAGGCATCTTTACACATGGCCCTCACTGGGGGACTGCACAGGAATCAGACTGACTATATCTGAGGAAAGAGTGACTGGAGAAGTGCAGCATCAGCAGTGAAAACCAGGCCAGGTGTTGACTGTTACTTACTCATGGACAAGTTCAAATTGAAGCTGAAGAAAAGATAACTAGCCCACAGGAACCAAAATACGACCTTGAGTTTACTTTTGAATACTAGAATAAAGAATAAATTTATTGTTAGTAAACTCTCATTTATATTACATAACAATAATCTGACTTGTTTTTATCAAATCCCAATACACAGCACTGGTATTAAGAGATAGGGCCAACTCACTTTTTACCTTAGTCAAAAGCAGACAGAATCCTAATCTGTGTCCCCCTTGGCCTTAACACATCCTGATCCTAGGCCTCTTCTCACTCTGGGGTTGATTCTTTCACTGCCCTTCAGATATCTCATTGTTTACAGTCAGCTCAGGGAGTAGCCCTTGAGACACAAAGGAGTCCACAGAAAGCAGAGCTCCATCTCAACCAAGAAATGTGTCCAAAGAAAAAGTAAAAAGGGTTTTCTGAATATTTCCAGCTTGCAGAGAAATCATTACAGTTTACAAAATGTGCTTAGGGAGAGGAAAAAAATATGGAATGCTTCACAAATCTGTGTGTCATCCTCAGGCAGGGACCATGCTAATCTCTGTATTGGTCAGATTTTAGTACATATGCTGCTGAGGCAAGGACCCTGCGGAGTCTTTAAATCCATTGGAGCCGCTTGCCTGAGCTGGACGTGCTGACGGCTCCTTTCAATTGCACTACTTCTTTCATGCCTTTTGCTCACCAAGGTTCTGGTCCTTGTTGGGTAACTTTCTCCTCAAGTATTCTGGAAAGGATTACACATCAGACCAGGACTGAACCTCGGTGCATAGGCATTGATTCCTCTCCACAGCTGGGGTGACCAGCAATGAGTAACAAGAATGAGTGTTCCCCCCACCATGGAACTCAACTCTCAGCCAAACAATAGACAGGTCAATGAGGTGAACAATAAGGCCAAGGAGGCCCTCATCAGCATCTGTCCAGGGATAAAGCTTGGAAGGCAGGAAAAGATAGAAATATTAATGGAAAGGGGGGAAAAATTACATGGAAGAAGCAGAAAGAATGTGATTACAAAACAAGTATTGTAATTAATATCATAAAAAAAGTTTATGAATGGCTGAAAGGAAAACCAATTTATTTGCCTTGTAAACTCATGCAAATCACAATAAAAAGATGAAATTATTCAGTCCCATAGGACAAATACTGTATAAGACCATTATTGTAGAACCCAAACCCTAACCTGTATATGAAGATCCAAGCAGGGGAGAGTAGGAGCAGAGGGGTGAGGATGGTCCGGGGTGTGTGTGTGTGAGAGTGAGGGTGTGATTAATCACAGGCCGAGGAGGGGTGGATAAAGGAAAGCGGAAAGATCTGATGTGAAAAGCAATGTATACATATTTTTAAAAAAAATTTATTATTAATTTCAATGAAAATTTAGAGAGACTTTGGATTTCCATTCATTTATTGTTGCACTTTTCTCCCCTCCCAACCCTCCTTCCCCAGTGTACTCCCCTCTTGGAAAAG
>NW_006399795.1:17703292-17728844 GCF_000299155.1 Elephantulus edwardii
AAAAAAAGAAATTACTTGATTTTGACTAAGGAAATAAAAAAAGAACAAGTACATCAATATTACTGTATTGATTCCTTTGAATGATCCACCTTGCAGTTTACTTATTTATCGGAATATTAATTTTTCTACCAATATTCAAGAGTGGGTGGGGCAGTAGTTGACGCAAGTGAGGGAGGGAAGGAGGAAGAGGCTCCTTGGGCTTCCTGTTCGCTCACTCACAAGTCACTCTCCTTAGTTCTTACATGTCCCTCAGAGAGATCCTAAACCACTTAAGCAGCCCAGAAACAAGTGGAGTACCCACAATGTTTGCTTCTGCACTTTTGCATCAGCACACGCCCTCTAGTGGTAACAATCTCAAAATGCAGATCTAAGGAGTTTGCTTTTAGGATTTGGCTCCAGCTTCAAGTCAGTTCCTGGGAGCCTAGCATCTATAGTCCCATCCTGCTATCTCCTGCTGAAAGCCCTTGGTGGCATTGGAGTTCAGTGGGAGAATTCGTACCTTCCAAGCCTCAACCAATATGCTACAGCCAAGCACTGCTCTGTTCATTTGTCAGTGGAGACCCGTGCGTGCAAAATGCAGTACAGCTTCCAGACTAAGGTGGACTAGGAAGAAAGGCTGATGGGCAACTTCTAAAAATCAGCCAACAAAATCCTATGGATCACAACAGACTTCGGAAGCTCTGCTGAAATCAAAGGATGTCCTGTTGTTGTTGTTTGCGACTCATAGCGACCCTATGCACAACAGCCCTAAACCCTGCTCTATCCTGTGCCAGCCGCACTGCCTCTGACACACCCATTCCGATTACCCCTGAATCAATCCATCTCATAGAGGGTCTTCCCCTCCTGCGCTGTCCCTCCCTCCCAAGCATGATGTCCCTCTCCAAGGACCCGTATTTTAAATACTGGTGAGCCTGCTGGTACTTGAAATACTGGTGGCAGAGCTTCCAACATCATGGTAACATCAAAGCCACCACAGTAAGACAAATGGGCCCTTGGGGTGTGGATGGGGCATCTAGAGAGACCATATTTACCAAATAAAACAGAAACCCACAGACCTGGCTATCTACATTTGAATTTCAGATCAACAGTGATGCATCAGAAACTTATCCCAGATTCAGAATACTTCCCGTGTGTGTGTTGTCTGTCCCTTGTGGAGCTCAGCCCCAGTGCAGCACAGTCCTGTGATCTGGTGACTTTGAGGAGAAAGAGAAGCTTTGAAGAAAGAGAGTAGTAGCAGCCATGTTGTTCTTAATTGAAATCTTGAACTTCAGGTGACACTAACACTTCTTAGGCATCGGAGACCACAGAAATGTGCACCATGCTGTGTGTGACTGTGGAACTGGATATAGAGTCAGATGCTCAGCTTCTTGGGCAGCAATCTCAGGGTTTGGCCCTTTTCTCTTGGAGAAGAGATCATGGCTGAGAAGGGGGTGGTAGAGTAAGTTCTGAAAAGTGGTAGAAATTAGACTTGATCTTAGCCAAAAGGCCGAGAAGCGATAAGAAGTGGTAGAAATTAGTTGGACAAACAAATGGCTAGAGAAGCTCTGGTATATTCACACAATGGAATACTATGTGGCATTAAAAACAAAGATATTGCACAAAATGGGTGACCCTGGAGGATATTATGCTGAGTGAAACATCTCAGTCACAAAAAGATAAATAAGGCATAATGCCACTGTTATAAAAGAGGACTCACTTAAGGCAGGGGGTTCAAGGCCACAAGCTGCTCCTCAGAGAAGGATGGGCAATCTCCTCCCATGGGATTAACTGCCTTTGAAAACCCGCTAGTTGGTTCCGACTCTATGGTAAACAATAACAACAACAACATTCTGCCTTTAGTTTAGCAAGCAAAAAAAAAAAAAAGACTGACATAAGGGTTGGGGGGGGGAGACTGAGAAAGATGGGATAAATAATGTATACTGCATTGAAACAGATGAGGAGAAAACTATTTAAAAGGGATATGTGATTAGATATTATTGATATGACAGGAGTCCAGAATGAAGGTAGCATAGTGGAGTGGAGTGGATGTGGGGGGAGGGATTGAATAACAATGAAATAATTTTTTTCTTTTACTTTTCAAAAAGAAAAGCAAATTGAGGGGAGGTGTGGGCAGAGAGAAAAGTGCAACAATGAATGAATGGAAATCCAAAGTCTTTGTAAACTTGCATTAAAATAAATTTAAAATTAAGAAAACCCAAAAAACAAACCAAACCAAAAGAAGCGAGTTGGGAAATTCCCGAGAGTTGTTATGGCCATGAGCTGTAGGTCTTAATAAGGGAGGCTAGACTCGGCTTTATCTCTTTTCCTTCAGAGCCCATCCAGCTCTACTCTGGTTGCCCATAACTAAGGAGGGAGGGGCTCTTATATGACAAGAACTATGTGCTGTGAGAGGCTGAGAGGACAGAGGCAGGGAGAAAAACTCTGGGACTGAGAGACACAAGGTGTGGCCAGCCAAGACTTCCTTCAGTGGTTCCCAAGGACGGAGGAACCTTCCAGAGGCAGGAAGAACTTGGAGGAACCTTCCAGAGGCAGGAAGAACTTGGAGGGTTGAGGGGTGGAGTCCCTCCCCTGGGGCGTGGCAGCTCTGGAAGCAGCACTGGGCTTTCCAGGGTGCGCTCCCCCAACGCCCTGCCACCCAGCATATCCAGTCATGAGACTCCAGGGCATACACAATTACTACCCCCAGGATCACCATAGCGATGCACTCCCACCCCTCAAATCACTTCTGTGTATGCGGCAGGCTTGGTGGCCAGACTGGAGGACCTCATAATGGGTCACCGATTCTACTGTAAATGAGGTCACAGGACCTGTGCCTGCCCTCAATCCTGTTTGGGGCTCCAGAGGACGCCTGCCCCTATGAGCGGGACTTTGTCCGTTTTGGTCTCCAGCATATCACATAGCAAGTGCTCAGTGAGTGTAAGTGGGAGGAGGGACCGAGTCGGAAAGGAGGGTCTTCGAAGCCCTGCGCTGCCTCCTGCTTGGGTCTCGGGCCAGCGCGCCCCTGGCGGCCATAGGCAGAGGGCCCTTGTCCTAGGCTTCCTTCTGGACTCTTCCATCTTGTGCTCTGTTGTCCAGCGGCAGCTCAGAGTTGGGCTTAGCGGGTGTAACACCAAGCAGGGCAAGGCGGGGCAGTCACCTCCTGTGAAATGGCTTCACATAGGCCACCGTTGTCTAGGTGTTACCTATGACAGGTCTTTCCCTCTTTTGCCCTGAAGCACTGCTAGTGCTCCTGCAGTGATGTCCCCTCCCCTGGCTTTCTGTACAGGGTCAGAGGTGACACAGCAGTTTCCTTGGCTGGGCTGCAGGAGCTGGCACTAAGCTCAGGAACCTCGAGGCTGGGCGCAGGGTGGTGGTGTGTGCTCAGTGTCACTTTGGGAGGATCTTCATCCTGGTCCATGATCAAGGTGTTGCTAAGCTCATGGAAGTTGCCAACCCTACAGCTTGGAGCGCAATGATGCTGTGATCCCCCACTCCCTCCTACCCCAGGAACCTGCAAGGCCCTCCTGTGCCTTGCTGAAGCTCACATCCGGGTGATGTTGGTTGGCTCAGAAGTGGTCTCTGGGATTCATTTTGATTCTACCTACTCGGGCCTCATGCATCTGGCCTGTCCTGTTAGGGTCCCAGTCCCTTACCTGTCCCAGCTTTGGGACTCTCCTTCAGGTCAGCTGGAGATGTACTTCCCTAGCTATTGTGTCCCCTTTCACAGGTACCCTTCCCCTGTGTACCCCTCCTCCAGGCCTCCCTACCCTCCCCAAAATGCCACTGCTTGCCCACCCCAATCCCCGGCTGTCAGCTCAGGGTAGTTCTCTGTTGAACTGTGCTGTCCACCTGCCTACCAGGTAGTGACGTCTCCCAGTTGAGGGGGGAGACACAAGCACAAAAACACGACACTCCTGCCAAGTTCCTTTACTTTGGATACACAGGAGACCCACAGGAGGAGCTGTGCTTTACGGTTACTCTGAAGTGTTCTGAATTAGTTCTTTTCCTGATTTTAATCACCAGCTGAAGTTTCAAGCTTTTAAGCACCAGCTGAAGTTACACAGACTGCTAAAATAAAAATATTACAAACCCATGAAAAGACAGTATCTCAAACACGCTCATTATTAAAAATCTTAATGAAACAGAGACAAGAAAACCAAGGAGCTGTTGATGTTGCACAGCAGTGTGGGTGCTCTGCCCGCACCCTGGAAGCACAGGAGCTGTTGGGTTCTGGTGCAGCAACAGGTGGCACCAGAGTCTGGTCGACGTCCTGAAATTCAACTGCCTTGTCCTCATTAGATGGGGACCCAGGAAAGTAGAATTCAAAAGCTTTACGTAGCTGATGATGCCGTTGCATAGGAAGGGTGGACTGCGCACACACACACCACACACATGCACAAACACATACACACGCATACATGGTCTGGCTTCCGTAGAGTAAAATTAAATATTGAGCACTGGATCTGACTGTAAACTTAGGGTTTTATCCTTAACTTCACATGTACACAGAGAACAGGCAAAGACCAAAGGGAGCTGCTAAGCTGTGAGGTTCTTGTTCCAACTGCTCTAACACAAAAGCCCTATAAGCAGAGAAAAGGCTTAATAAATATGCAAACAAACAAGACACACGTGTTTGAGCAAATGTAGGGCTGAGGAGCCACGTGGCGGGGCTGGCTGTAAATGGTTGGCTGGTGGGACACAGCAGAGGTCAAGGTGCGGGAGGAAAACAGGCCAGGGACTCCTGAGGCAATCCAAGTGACACAAGGACAGGGTCCCTGTGAGGGTAAGGCACGGCCAGGTCCCCAGACCAGAATACAGACTTAGGCGGTCTCCACATCCTCTGTACAGGTGGATGTGCAGAGCAGTGGCCTCACAGCAGAGGTGTCAAAAGATCCTGGTCCACAAGCAGGGCTGCCTGCTGGGTGCTGAGGGTGCCAGGAATGGGTGCAGCTACCTCATCTGGCCACCACTGTCTGCTGAGGCAAATCTTGGACAACGAATTAGGAAAGCAACAGGCCAACTACGTGTCAGCAGAGAGCCTGTGCCCAGCTCCAGAACCAGCAGGGGAGGGGAGCGAGGAGACCCCTGTTTCTCAAGAGTGGGCCAAAGAGCAGCTGAGAGGAAACGCCACTCATCCCTGACTGGAGGCTTGCTCCAGCTCTATCCCCCAGCCTATATGCTCACATAGCCATAGCCATACACACACACACACACCCCCCCATACACAAATATCCCCCAATACAAAGCTGTTGTTTGAAAATGCAAGCCTCTGGAGGCTTCTGGGCAACAGCTGCAGGTGTCTGCCAGACATGGGAAGATGCAGAGGCTGAGACGAGAGCTGCAGTGAACATGCACCTGTCTCATGCATGAGCCATTGCTTCTCTCCAAACTTCCTATTCAGCTGTGGGTTGGACGCTGCCCGCACAGACTTCCAGGTCACTGCCCAGCAGAGGGCCTTACTCCTTGCCAGCCCTGCTTCCTGGTGAGCCTGACCCGATGGAGAGGAGAATGCGTTTAGTGTCTACTCCCAGGGCAGCTCTGACCTGAGACACACACCATAAACCCCAGAAAAGGCGGCAAGCGTCCATTTGTCCTTCCAGCAAGGTGCAAGTGGCCTGGCCACCAAACAGAAGATGGCGCTGGGCGCCACGCTGCGCCTGGGAAGAGAAGCTCCGGGCTGGCGAGTCACATCAGGGCCACCCCAGGACCAGCCTCACAGGAGGCTGGCTAGGCTGGTGTTGGGTCCATTCTGGGCCTGGAACTGCACAGGAGGTGGGCCGTCTGTCCACTGTGGAAGAAGACACAGACATAAGGCTCCTCCAAGGCCCCACTTCCCACTCCATGCACAACCAAATGGCCAGGAGCCTCTGGTGGACCCTCCCGTTATCCATACCGTGATGAGGTTGTGCTCAGGGAGACTGCAGGCCTCAATATGGTCCTGGAGCAGCTGCTGGGAAAAGTTCTGGTGCATCTGGGCCGCCTCGTGTGCATCCATGGCATTCCCACATGCTTTGTTCAGATCTACGGTGAGCATGTCACATACATACCCCAGCTCGTCACTCCTCGGGCCCATCGCCCAGGCATGTCACCCTCCAACTCCACACATATCACCTCCTGAGCATGTCATTTGCCTCAAAGCTTCTCCCACGGGCACGACTTGCCTGGACTATGGAGGGCTGGGAGGAGGGGCCCCTATCACACCCACCTCTGAGCAGGGCTGACGACCACAGCTGCACGGACATGTCTGGGATCTTGCTGGCCAGCTGCATGGCAGGCACCACCATGTTGTTACTCTCCTGTGAATCCAGAGCAGGGAGGGGGCTGAGTGGCTAGAGGCAGGGGGAGCCTAGAAGCAATCCACTGAGCCTGGCCCAGTCTGTATTTCCTTGTCGCCACTGGCAAACTCATTCCAAGCACAAAACTCACCCCAAATGGTTCTCTCTTCAGCACTCTTGACCATTCAGGAAGCATAACCCTGCTCCCACACCCTCCCCTAGTCCCACCCCAACACCCCTGAAAACCTAGGTGACTCCATTCCAACATAGGAAGTTCTGGGCCTCAATCATGAGCTTGGAAAAAAAACAGATTCAGGGGTCCCAAGGCTGAGAGAAGCAGAAACTGTACTTTGAAAAAGCACTACAGGGAACATGGAGCCTGTCTGTTGGACAAGGGAATAAAAATGGGACAGGGCTGTCTCTCCGACATTGAAGCATGGGCAGCAACCATCTGCTGAGGCTACATAAGGTGCCAGCTGCTCCCAGTACACCCACCAGCTCCCTCCCGAGTTCCTGAGTAGACCAGCCTGAAAGCCCTGGATTAGGAAAGGGACTTGTATTACTGTACAGGCTACCACGTCAGCAACCAAAGAGCTCAAACGGTCACCTGCAGCCCAGGGATGCTGGCGAACCTATCATGTAGACACAAACCCTCCCATTCTTGTGGGCCAGCAATAAGATAACCACAACAAAGGGAGACACACTGTCCTTAGTTACAAAGTAAACACCTTCTAGTCCTCCCTAAGCTGTCTCCTGTTTGGATGATTTAAATTATCAAGCCTTAGCATAAAGAAAAGGAATGCTCTTCCTTGGGCCTGAGGGTCGAGTTCACAGGGATCCAGGCTGAAGTACAGTGGCCTCTGCAGTGTGGAAGCCAAGGGGGGGGGGAAGAGTCCTCTCTGCACTCAGGGATGGATGCCCTGAGAGACCCATCCTGGGAAATCTCACACTGCAGGCACAAAACACTGTAACACACTTGCTGCTGTTAAAAGACATGGTGGAGATAAGCTGACGGCTGCCAAACCCAGGGAGGAAGTCTAGCCCACCCCTGCTCAGGGACTGGAGGCTGGAAAGATTTGACTCCCTCTATTCTCCACATTTCTACAACATACATGTGACGTTTCATGAGCTGGGAAACACTTTTAACAAACTTGAGGCTTGTGAAGTACAGAGGTGACTAAGCAGGTGACCACACACAGCCCCAAAAGCGACCTGAACATGAGACTCCCAGAGAGGTGCTAGTCTGGGACGGGAATCCAGGGTGGCTCTGGGTGAAGGATGGAAATAGGGTGCTGGGATTGTCCCAGGTGGTGCTGGCCCTCAAAGGCCCCAGCTGAGGGTGGGGACCATGTCCTGAGGCAGAACAGGATCCTAAAGGCGACAGGTATGCCACATGCTGTCAACAGCCCAAGCAGAATGGGAAGGAACACTGGTGCCAGGACAGAAGAAAAAGCCCAGAGTGCTGGGAATATGAGGCTCCACTTGGGAGCTTGCCTGCCTCCGGTACTTGTGGAAGGAGAGCAGTTAGAGGGGGTTGGGGAATGAACTGTGGCCTGCCTACCCGGTGGTTCCCCAACACGTAGAAGATGTGGCCCAGCAGCACCAGGGAGCAGGCTGTCAGCCGGTTCAGGTCCTCCGCATTGGACATCTTTAGGGTCTCCCGCAGGAACCGCCTATGCAAGAGGACAGATGTCACACTTCCTCTAGGACACCTCCCAGTGGCCTCAAGGCTGGGCTCAGCCCAAGAGGTGGGAAAGGGTACAGTGGATGGACACATGACACTCACTTGGCCTCGTTGTAGCGGCCCTGGAAGAAGGAGAATAGCCCACGTACGTAGAAGGCAGCTGCCCGGAGGCAGTGGGAGCTGAGGGGGAAAGGGAAAACGGTGTCCGAGCTGGTCTAGAGGATGGACGAGGGGATCGCAGGCCCTGACAGCCCAGGAGAGGAGGGTGGCCATGGACACTTGGCTCCAGCTCTGGGAGCACGGTACGAGGCCGAGGCGTACCTGACGGGGAAGCTGTGGTCTGGGTTGATCCGCTCCAGCAGGCTGTACAGCTAGGGGTAGAGAAGTCAGTCAGAGGGTGGCGATTTTGAACTTGGTGCACTCCACCCCAGATTTGACCAGTTTCCCAGTGGTCTGATGCCCATGTGGTGGGCCCAGAACGGGGAATCATGCATCCAAAAGAGGAAGAGGATAAGGGGCCTATGTGCATGTGTTCTACTTAGAAGAGATGAGATGCCCAGAAAGGTGATGGTGATTGTGCTACTGGTATTTTATAAGCTTCAGGTTGCTGCATGGGGGCTGGGGAGCAAAAGTGAACAGGGATCCACGAGGGGTCAGCCTCTATGGCACAGCCACATTGATGGTGGACAGAAGAGTGAGGGCAAGAGTAAAGGCTGCAGGTGATACGAGGTCATGTCTGGGTGGCTTGGAGGGGTCATCTAGGACTGGAGGGGATGTAGATGTGGGCACAAGGGCACTAGAAGGGGGACTTCAGGCCTAGAAGAAAACTCTTGAAAGGAGGGTACAGGGCTAGAGGGAGATCAAGACTGAGGATTGAAGGTATCTCAGGTGTAGAAGGGGACTAAGGAGTTCAAACAGGGACTCTAAGGATGGAGGGAAGGGGGCCAATAGGGTAAGAGGGGACCCAGGTGGCACAAAATCTTGTGTGAGTACATGCAGCCTGGGAGGAAGGGCCCTGGGAGTGTCCTCATCCCTGAAGTGCTGTCCAGCCCAGGCCTGGGCGCTCCCTGCCCTAAGTGCTGAGGCCTTGCGGCCTCGTCAACTCCCCACAGCACAGCAGTCCCCCCACATGAACGTGGCACTGTCTTCAGTGAGGCTCCTCCTGCCTGGAGGCCACCCTCACAGCCCATGCCTGGGCCTTGCTGAGTCTGCTACGCCAGGACAGCCTACACAGGAGGAAGTCGAGAGGCAGCAAACATGAAGCATGTCACCTACTACCTCTTGGTGCCTGTTTCCTTCCCGGATGTACACACTCGCCAGGTTGGTGACAATGAAGGCCCACAGCTCCTGGTGGTTGGTGAGCTGGAGGGAGACACGGCATTAGGCTGGCTGTACCACAGCCAATAAGCATCTGCTTTTTGCAGACAAGTCTCTCAACACAAAGGTCTCACTTCTTATCATAAAGTCACCCACTTGAGTTTGGAAAGAAACTGAGAAACTAACTGCCTGAGCCCTGCATTAGGACAGATTCCTCTGAGGGCCCTGGCAGCTCTCCCATGGTTCACACCACCTCCTGTCAAGAGCTGTTTGGGGGACTGTCTGTGCAGCCCTGGGGCAGTGGCTTGGGGGTGTGTACCACAGAGAATCTTGGTGGGGGAGAGAGTGTGATGAGCAACAGCTACTTGTGGGAGTAGAGAAAGGAGGACAAGGAATTATTATGAGTACCTGGGCGCTGTAGGCATGGCCAGCACAAACAGCAAAACCCACCAGAGACTGAGGGGAAAGAATGGCACAACCCAGCACAGAAGCTGAGGGGACGGTGGCTGAGAAGGTCCTACCTAGTTCAGCAGACACTGATCTACTGGGGGAGAAGCAGAACTACCTGTGGGCTGTGCTGTTTATACTGCAGAGTGCAAAGCCCCCATTCAAGACCTGGTCTGTGGTCGGGGTGGCCAGGTGAAAGGCCCCTCAATGGTCCAGTAGTGACACTTGGCCCAATGGTCTGCACGCACAGCACACAATGCCTCAATGGCACCAGTTAATTACTTCCAAAGGGCAGTCTCACAGTGGGAGGAACTCCCAGTGCCCCCAGGATGAGTGGCTGGGGCAGGGTTCAGAGGATCTGGTTGAGCCCCACCTTCTGCCCTTGCCGGGGGCCAACCCTGGACAGGTCCACCAAGCCTATTGAGAGGACCTAGACCTTCCGTTGAGCAATGATTCACGCCAGGCAGAAGGTCTGGGGATGGAGCAGGTACCCAGAGCTTGTCTGCACAGTGGTCCGATGCTCTGCCACCTCCAGCTTTTTGGTTAGATCCCCTAGCCTCATCTCCTTGCGGGCTGGAGGTCATTCCCAGCAAGTCCAAATTACATCCCGGAGAGAAACAAGTGGTTGGAGCCTTTTTCGGTGCACAAAGACCAAGCACAGGTGCCCTCATAGAAGCCCCACACATCACTGATAATGCTGGTTTTCACGGGGTTCCCCACACCTGCCCCTTACCCGTAGGGCTGTGGTGAACTGAGCCTCTGCGTTGTCCATGCAATTCACTGAGACACAGTACAGGCCCTGGAAAGAGTCACACGTCAGAATGCCGCAGTGTGTGTTCTAGACCAAACTGTCAGGGAGCAGGCAGCCAAACTCACCAGCAACGTGTGCAGCTGTGCTGCATGGTTGGAGAAGAGACGTGGGGACTGCTGGCATAGCTGGCAGACTTGAGAGATCTAGGGGTGGGGTTGGACAGTGTCACAGAGGCCAGCCTTCCCTAGACTCCCTGGCTCAGGAAGGAGTTGAGGGTGACTGTTGTTGACAACACCCACCCAAGCATGCACGTTCTGGGGACAGGGACTATCGGTCTGTCAAAATCTTAAGTCACTGTGACCATAGAGGGGTAACATGATGAGTTTCCCAGGTGGCACTGAGACCCAGCACCCACCCTCCTGGGCCCCCACGGTCCCCAGGCCCACCTCCTGCAAAGCAGTAGCCTTGTGCCCTGTGACGAGCCGACACATGATAATGTGCTCCAGCAGGATCACTTGGAAGGAGGACAAGATAGGGCTGCAGTCCAGCACTGTGGGGAGAGAAGGGGGAAATACACAGGTGAACATGGGGTTGGCAGAGGGTAAGGGAGTGATCAAATGAAGGAGAGCACAGGAGCCGGAGGGCGTCCTATAAGCTTTTCTGCCCCAGTGGCTCTCCTGACTTAAGCCCCACAAAGACTGGACAGTGAGACACAACATGCTCATTTCTAGGAAGACTCTGGGGATCCTGAAGAGTTCTCGTTTGGCCCAGTGTTGGGACACAAGGGTCTGAGAGAGGTTGAAGGGGATGCAGAGAGCAGGGAAGACGCTGGGAGGAACCAAATGCCTCGATGTCAGGTGCTGGAGCCCAACAACTCTCACTGAGGAGGCTGGGTTTTCTTCCCACCAGTTTTTTCCTCCACATTTACATAAAACTGGTCCGATTCCAGGACAGAATGATTGCCAATAACCCTGGCTTTGGCTCGGGGCCCACCAATTCTTTACAAATCAGCAAGAGTGAAAGTGATCAGTCTGCTCTGAGAACCCCATCAAGCAAAGATGGTTGGTGGCCTCTCAGATACTGCCCCACCGGCCCCCAAAGCCGTGATGTAGGTTGCCGACTCACTCTTGAGTTTTTCAAGCTGCATTAGAGCCTTGTCAGTGTACTTCTGTGCCTTCTCCAGGTAGCCAGCTTGCATGGAGTGCATCACAGTCACCTATGACAAGAGCAGGGGGCGTCATGGGAGGCCAGTGCACACATGCCCATGGGCCGGGCGGCACTCACCAGGTAGACGAGCACGCACATGTGCTCCTTGGGCAGCCAGTGGAAGAGGTCGGCGGGGTTGCTGGGCAGGATCTCATCGTCGTGCAGTGTGGAGATGGTCTGGATGCACTGTTGCAGCTGTTTCAGGCAAGGTTTTACGCTTTTCACCTAGGTGGAGGGTGGGGCACATCTGATTTCCACGTCTAAGCCTGTGCCTGAGTTGCACATACCTGATCCTGTACTTGAACCCCACACCTGAGCTGTCACTTGAGTCTCCCAAGGAGTTAACTGCCCATGACTCTCAGGAGCCCAGCCCCCACACGGTGGCTCACAGACTTCTCCTCTGCTACCTGGTTGCATGTTCTCTCTGCCCAGGAGCCCCACACTCTTTTATCACTGTGTCCTACCTCTTGCAGGATCTCCCCCCTCCCCAAGTGGGTCAGCCTGGCAAGAACACATCTGGCTGCTCAGCCACACTATCGCCTGACACACAGACCCTTGGCTGGGAGCTCAGGTTAGCCCCAGGTTGGGAAGAAGCCACTTGGTCCAGGCTCCTGGAGGGGATGCAGTTTGTGCATACTGGACTCCCCATCAAGGGAGGTCTTGTCCAAGGACCCACAGATGGCCTTGAGCCATGAGGGCAGGACTGGAGGGTGGCACACATGCGGCTGGCCCATGGTGCTAAAAATGTGCCTGTCACAACATCTTGGGGACAACAGGGTCTCAGATACACTGATCACACCAGTCCTTTGTCTTATAGTTGTCACCAAACAGAAGTGGAAAAGGCAATGGGACAAGCATGGCTGCACAGAGGCGGCCCCAGACAGTGCTGTGTGCACTGAGTGTACGCAGTAGACACCGCGGACACGCAGAGCGTTCTAACAGGAAGCAGTGTGAGGCAAGGAGCCAGCAGACAGGGACATTGAAGGTTTGCTGTGGTGGGACCACCGCCCACAGAGCAGCCCACTCCCAGGCAGAAGGCAATACACACCTGCCCGGCATCCAGATAGTGAGTCACCTGAAGCACCAGGAAGAAGACCCGTAGTGATTCCTTCTGGATAGGGTTTCCTTGCCAGTTCTCAACAATCTGCCCACACAGCGTCAGCAGTGGGTGGACCTCTTGTAGCTTCCTCTCCATCAGGAGCAACTGGGGAAATACACAGGTCCTGGGGTCCAATGTGGAGGGGGGGCTTTGCCACCATGGCAAGACCCCGCAGCTCTAAGTCCCCATCAAAGAGAAGGAACCACCACCTAGATCTTGGGCTTGAAGGGGGTAAAAACCAATCAGAATCAGACTCTTGGGCTTTAATTCTGTCTCCTTCCCCTTAAGTACCAGCTTCTGGAGCCTGAACCTCACTTCTGAACCTGGGCAGGGCACTAGGACCTCACCCTCACCTCTGAAGCAGCAGCCATGCATGCCCGCAGCTGTCCACACACTCACTTACCATCCCTTTGCTAAGCAGGAACAGCGCCCTGGAAGAGAGACAGGGAGTCAGGCCTAGAGAGGGCACCATCCCAGGACCAGAGTGCCGCAGTGCACATGAGAACCTCACATGAGGGTCCATGGACTGTGCTGATGAGACAGGACATCTTAGTTCTGTTTTATTGTCATCTTGGCAGAGTTAGCCCCATCCTCTGGAATCTGTTCTCAGCTCAGTACAGCCCCCGGTACCCCCCATCCTGCCTGTGATCAGGCCTGTATCCCACTCAGGGTCTCTAGGGATCTAAGGGATGACTCATGAGGCCCCAGACGGGCTAATTTCTCCACTATCCACAATCTCCATCCGCAGGGGAGCCAAGTTCAGAGGCTTTTATTGCCCCTTTAGGCCTCCTTGCCCCTTCCACAGGCATGCACTGCTTCCATCAGCAACAAATACAGGAACACAAAAGCATGCTGAAGAAACTGGGAAACAGCACAAATAATGGGGGTAGAACCTACAGTCTTCCTTCTCCAGCCACCTCAGTGATTTTTGTGGGATGTGAGGAATTATGCTACAGGCAGGCTCCCCATCCTGTCCACCCTGAGCTGTCATTCTGCTGTGCTGACTGGCTGCAGAGACCCCTATGTGTCCCTAGGCAGGTGAGGAGACTGCACTTTCCTGAGCCCCTCCTGCCCTCACAGTGCTATGCAGGTTGCTGGGTCTGCTGTGCAGACGCAGACAGTAGCTAGTGAAGGATGATGACATACCTCCTCATCCCAAAACACATGCAGAGACTCAAAGCTCAGGGCCATCAAGAGTCACTTGGAGAAGAAAGACTATTGTCTGTGCTCTATCCACATGCTAGCTCGAGGGCACCACACTGAGGGAAGGAGGTCTGTCAGCCCCAGGAGGCTTTTGCAGCAGACCCTCATCCAACAACCCAGCTCACACAGAACTGTCTGAGGTGTCCGCTTAGAGGATTTTTCCCATGTGGGGGAAAAAGACAAAAGGCCGGTATGGAGTGTGTACAGTGAACACTAGTCAAGTCCAACCTCTTACCTCTCCCCTTCAGCAGAACTAGCAGCTTCCAGGTAATCCAAGCAATTGCGTGAACATCCTCCCTTTCTCTTGCTCTGGGTAGGAAAGTCCCTACAGTCTCCCCCACAGCTTCCCCTAAGGTCATTTACAAGAGCTGGGCTGCACACTCCAGGGCCCTGCTTACACTGTAGAGCATCATAGCACACAGTATGGAGGCTCATTAGTTATGTACTAGAAATGAGGCCGGTCCCCATACCTTAGCACACCCACCCACCTCACCCTCATAACCAACTTCAAACATGTTTACTCTAAGTTCTGTGAGCAGTGTTTATCTCCACATCTTTGACAGCCTTACACTGAAATCCCATTGGTCTGCCAGGCATGTGAAAAAAAGAGCAATCGGTGCACACCAGTGTACTCACCGTGTGTACTCGGATCCCACTACTCGGGCATACTCGGCTCCCACGCCCAGCAGGTCACAGGCTGACACTAAGTCCTTTTCCAGTGTGTGCAGTTGCTGAAAGGAGAGGGTAGGGACCTTGGCTTCCAGGCATCCTGTTTCAGAACATCTGATGGCTGGAAGCAGACTGCTCCCTAGTAAGAAATTAGACCCTCTGCTTCTCAGGAAACCCCTTCAGCATCAGCTCTGGGCACAGAAGTCACTTGCCTATGGCTTCTGTCACCACACTCAAATTGCGTGCAAGGCCTCTGTGAGTATACACAGGTATACACTCAGGGTCACCTGTAGATCAATCTTCGTGGTCAGAGGGGCAGTGGTACCTCAGGGCACTCTGGGTCCATGGGGAGGGAATCTCTGGGGAGCGGGAGTTGACCGTTCCAGACCAAGGGTGGAGGGAGCTAAGATTCATCCCTGCTTCCTACTGTGGAATGGGACTGCAGTCACAGAAGGGACCCGATGTGACCATAGTAGCCAACTGCTGAAAATCACCACTGTGGCCTCTAATAGGTAGTTTACCTGTGGCCCAGCACCACTAGTGCATTCAGGACAGAGTATGAGAGTATCACATGAGAGTATCGGGTGAGGTGGTAGAGGTACAGATCTAGGGAGATACAGGCATTATTAATGCAGAGGGAGACGAATAATGCAGGTATGGTCCAAGGAGATCACTGGGAACTGGGAAGCCAGACCTAAAGGGACAAGGGACCCAGGGGGAGGGGGGGAGAGCGCACGGTTTCTTTTAGCCCAGTGAGGGCCTCTTGGGCCAGTATCCACTCCCCGAGGAGACAGGTGTCAGGGCTGCCTCATAGAGCCAGCTGAGCTGTGGGCAGGAAGAAAGCCTGAGGATTTCTACTGGGAGTGGCAGAGGGGCTGAAGGGCATCAGGAAGGGGCACAAAAGGGAGACTGTAAGGATCATGACAGAACCAAGACACACCAGCCTGCCCCTCACTTTGTGCACGCAGCCCTGGGAGCCCAGCCCCTGGTAGTGCTGTCAGTTCCACTCACAGTCCCTGCGTGTGGGGCTCTGGGAGTCTCCATCTCACTCAGGTAGGTTTTGCGCACAGCTCTTAATATACACAGCTCTGGAGAAGCTGTCCAGAACACACCAAACCTAGGTCATAAGGCTCACTGTCACTCTCTGCCCTGAGTGCTGCCGATTTTGGGGCTCATGCTCAGCCCTATTGCCATGGTCCTGGCCTCTAGTACCCTGGTCATGATACTCACAGCAAGCTGGAAGAGCAGGCGGCAGTGCCAGTACGGTGTCTGCTGTGAGATCTGGATTGCTTTCCGCAGGAGAGGCTTTGCTGCATCCACGGAATTCTGAAACGAAAGACTGTGGAGTTTGTGGAGGAAACTAGATGGAGCAGCCTAACTGGGTCCCCTCATGCAGCATCTGGTGCCAGGGAGCTGACACCTCACACTTGTTGGCAAGCCCTGGATTGTCAACTTAGATTCAGAGGTATGTTACTGGACTCAATGCCTGAGAATTCTGCAGCACTCTCAACCAACTCTACCCATTACAGTTCAAAATTCTGAGCGGTAAAATCAGGCAATAATTTCCTTTGTTCTTGCTCTGTGATCAGAGGCCTGGCCATTACACAGTCACATGGCCCTCACTCACATCCCTTCCCCGACATGTTCTGGTTTGAAAGGACACAGGGTGATTTTCAGGTATAGCAGGGACCAACCTGAGAAAGTGAATTTGCACAAGAACTGGGCTATGAATTTCAGAAGAGAGCTTCAAGGGGGAAGTGGGCAAGGAAGTACCCTGAGGTCTTAAAACAAAGAGGTCTAATTTATTGCTAGGCTTTCCCTCCCAGGAAAGAATGTTTTGCTTTTAATAATTTTTGAATGTTCTTACCTCCTGGCAGTACAATTCAGACAGGAGACTTGCTGCTTCAAACTTGACATCCTCAAACTGTGGGACCTGTTCGGTCTGGTTAAGGACGTGTGAATTTCAGGCAAGGCCAAACACTGTCTCACAGACAGACACAACAATACAAGACATTCTTGCACTCAAACAAGAAAAGGATACTTGTTGTGATATCAACCACTGAAAGAGAAGGAGAGAAAAATTAGTTGTCAGTCAAGCTGCCAGCACATGGTCTGGGTCTATTCTAGAGGGTGGACACAGGCTCTGTTGCTACCTGAGGTACTAGGTGCTCCCGTGGAGGTGAGGGTGCCAATTCTGCCTAGAAGGGTGCTCCTCCATGCCACTCAGGGACTGGAAGCTACAGACTATTTGGGGGATCCCTGAGAATAATGATATTAAGGACAAGTACCTGGTAATAAGGGTAGGGTTGGTGGTCTGGGAAGGAGCTCCCTGTACACTTGGTCCCCATTTCTTATCTTCCAATGTTGCATCTGAGCAAAGGGGGCAGCAGACCACCTCCTATCCTAAGACAGCTCCAAATCAGAGGCCACTTCAAGGCAGTGGAGGCAGGCCCTCTTTAGACATTATACAATAGTAATATTTGGAAAATGTGTCCAGGAGGCTGACTTGGGTCTGGGGGTCTGAGAGGAGGAAGGAGGAGCTAACAGCAGGAGCAGTATGAACAGAGCCTTGAAGAGAAGAAATGTCAGCGGTACAAGGAAGTTTCACAGGTACAGGGAGGGCTTGGTGGTGGGAGCTGGGAGATGGTGAGGCCTGTGCTCTCCATGCCCTCTCTGAATGACCTATGCTCTACCTGAAAGGTGCATCTATCAGAGGGTCCTACACACGCACACAAGCCAGTCAGGCTCACACATCAGAGGGTCCCACACATGCACACAACCAGTCTGGCTAATACATCAGAGGGTCCCACACATGCACAGAGACAATCAGGCTCTCTATTTACCAGTCTATGAACATAACAAACCCTTAACATTGCCTGAATATGGAACAAGCAGCTGAGGGGAGCACGGGGAACAGTGTGTGGGTACTCTCTGGGAAGAGAGGGACCTGCACACGGATGGGGAGGTGTTGGTGCTGGGGGTTGGGGCTGAAAGGCCAATGGATCTCCCCATGACACACCCCTGGCTCTGCGTTAGAACCCACTCACAACACCCTGGAGCCTTTGTGGGGTTGGGCTGGAGCCTAAATGAGAAGCCTACTCCATCTAGGTGGCTGTAGCAGGACTGTGCACAAGACAGAGGAGTCAGAGGCTGCATTCCAATGGATAAGTGGCCAGACAGGGGCGTGGTGGGAGGGGGAGAAAGCTCTTTTGGGGGACACTAGTTTTGAAGGGTGTCAGCTAAAGTACAAAGCGAACAGAAAGAGCCTGAACGTGAACAAAGCTCAAGGCATACAAGAAAGTACTCCCAACATTACTGCTGGCTCTGAGTGAGCCTGAGCCCAGCAGGGACAAGCTCTAACAAATGCACCCATCTGAGGCTGGCTGTATGGCCAATACCAAATCCAGGACTGGAGAAATCATGGAGATTATTAGTGGTCGGTATGCGAGTCAGAGCTGGGGACATCAGACATCACAGGACTAGCTATATGGCCAATGTCATCCCTGAGAAATGTGCAAGGAGGAAACAGAAGGGACTCTCATTTTAGGTCTGTGGCTGGCGATGCGCACTTGCCCATGATGGTGGGCTTTAGAAATGCGCCCTGCACCCTTGGCTTCAGAAGCATGGCAGACTGGACACGGACACAGTGAGTACCCTGTCCTCCCTCAGAGAGCTCTGTGAGGGCAACTGCCTTCCTGTCAATTGCTCTGTGCTCCTCTTCTCTCTTAGCAGGTCAGTACCTACTCAGCAAGGCCTGCCTTCCTCCTGCTTCCCACAGGTCTGCTGATGACCAGCCTCCTCTCTCCTGGAAGGGCCCCTCACTTTTTGTCTGTGTTGGAGAACGAATCGCCTCTTCCCAGGGGAGAGAGAGGTCCTTCGTGACTGTGGATGAGACTGGGTGTGACCTGCCTACATCTCAAGGCCCAACCTATGCCAGCACCAAGAAAAACAAAGCGCAGACCTGGGACCACGGGCCTGGCTAGACATGGGCCATTCTGAACTACATGCCTTTAAACCTGGCTCCGTGCGTTCCCTGCCTAAATGCAGAGCTGAGGATGAGAGTCTCCACCTATGACATCCGCTGCCCTCATTTCCTGTGCTGCTCATGCTGAGCCCTGACAAGAGGGCAGTCAGAAAAAGCCCCAGGGTGGGCACTGCAGCCCTGGAACAGGTGCTTGGTGAACAAGCGCCAGATAAGCAGAGTTTATCTAGAGTCACTGGGAACCTTTACTTCCACACACCTGAGGCCTTTCCCGCTGAAAGTCAAGCCCACAGAAGTCACTGTTTCTCGATCAAATTGCTAGTGCTGGTGACATCATGGAACACATGCGGAGCTTTCCGGCCACTCCAGGATGATGCCCGACTGGCAAAGCCCTAAAGCCTGAGGCCTGGGAGAATGAGAGTGAGGAGGGAATGGGACATGAGGAGAGGCAGGATAGCTCTGGTAACATAGATTTTATCAAGGACCCTAAAGGAAGAAGGAAGCTATTCTGGCTGCTCTGGGCTGGGGGCTCATGAGAGCCTCCTGGGACTTAAGAAAGGAAAGGGAAGCATTTAGCTACACACTGAAAAGCCACAGACTGACTGAGACTACATCAGGTAGAAGGATTAACAAATGACATGATTTGGAGTTAGTATTATTGAAGTTAGGAAGCTCTGAGTGGCACAGTTAAGCATTCATCTACCAGCTGGAAGGTTAGCAGATCGAATGTACCCACAGGCATCTTGTAAGAAAGGCCTGCAATCTGCTTCTGAAAACCCTATAAAGCTTAAGTTGTACTTTGCATGTACAAAGGTGCCAAGACTCAAAATCAACATGAGAGTGACTTATAAGAACAGCTCCAAACAAGGCCAGTGAGAGCCGTTTTATTCCAACTAAAGAGGACAAAAGCAATGATGACATGACAAACAGTTGTCTGAATTGCAGAAAACATCCCAGAGAAAAAGCATTTACTTCCCGGTGCTTTTCAAATCAGGAAAATCTGAGGAGAATGTGATTCTCAGGAACAAGGACAAAAGGAAATGAGATCAAAAGTTAAGAGAGAACACAGAAATATGTAACTCCAAATGCACAGTTTCCTGATGATACAACAAACAAATGGCTGAAACAAGCTTTTCCACCTGCAAGATGGGTGTAAAAATAAGACAAAATATTCTAGGATCAAGGAGCACACACAATAAGAGAAATAGATAAAGGAAGAAGATACTTCGAAAGAGCACAGCTCACACCTGACATGTCTACAGAATTCATCAACTCTCGAGCCAGATTTATATAAGCAGCTCATCATTATCGTGAAAAGGTGTGTTCTGACGACACAGCCAAAAAGCTGAATCCTCTCAGATAACGGTCCCTCGTGAACTCCTAATAGTGAAGGAGAGCTCAGCCAATTCAAACAGGACACAAACTGTCACAGGGCAGTGTGTGTCAGGGATATTCCTGGTGCATCACAGTCTTGACTCGGAAAAGGAGAAGCTAACCCATCCTTGGCTAAGGGGATTCTTCCTTTCCTATAAAGTTAGGAAGCTTGATGATGTTATACATTTGGTAGCTTGTGATAAGCAAACGTGGCTAAAGATGCACTTATAAACACTGACATAAACAGGTGGACAGAAAGAAAACCAAAACAACCACAAACTAGTCTAATAGAAAATATTTTACCAAAGAGATCAAGGTCTCCAAAAGAACAAATTATGAAAATAACAGTATGCTGAACACAGTTCAGAGGGTAATTGAATGTTTGTTTTATTTATGGTCCTAACAAGTTACTACCGTTACCACATGATCACAAAAGGACACCAAAATAATACCGAAAGATGAGCTCCCTACGTTGAAAAGCACTCGTAATACACAGTGGCTGCAACAATGGACACTCACTCACGGAGATGGCACAACACGGGGCAATGGTTTGTTCTGTTGCGAATGGGACAGTTGTCAGTCAGGGTCAATTCAGTGGCAACTACTAACAAGACTGTGGCAACTACTAACAAGAAACAAGAGAAAATTAATCCAGTGAAGAAAAAAAACTGTCAGGGAGAAACATTATTCAAAATCCTTCAGTTACTGACCTTAGAAAGGAATGAAAGTGGGAGGATTTCCCCCTCCCCCAATTATTGTGTTGGGCGGAATGGGGGGGGGGTACATATTGAAATCTCTTTGACCATTTGCTCTTCACAACTAGAAACCAGAAAACCAATTCTGAAGAGAGGACATGTTCTAATTCTTGTGGAGCAGCTTTGAGAAAGTAAAGGAGGAAAATGATGACAGCTACCTGATTCAAGGGAAACTCACATCACTAACAAAGAACAAAGCCTGAAGGAAGTTGTAACACAAAGATCACAAAGCAGTTAGAGGAAAACCACCTGTTAGCTGGAATCTGTACAAATTCCCAACTGCATTCATCAGAAGGCAAAATGAGTCCCCTGGGCATAAAGTACGTGTGCAGCTGACGTGAGGTATGAAAAGGAGTGTGGCTTTCAAGAATGCATGAGCCTCAGGATCAGGGGGACAGATGAAGGCACCTCATAGGGACAAGGCTAAAGGTCCAAATGCCAAGCAGTGCATGACTGCCATCTCTTAGACAAGACAGGACATAAAAGACGAATTCCTCCATGGCCAGAAAAGGGGTAATGAGCACAAGGAGATACGTCGGGAGCAGTAGGATTTGTCCTAACCGAGGAAGACGGAGCATTAGCATTCAGAAATAGCACATCCACGGAAGGGTCAAACTCCGGCCTGGTGTCTAGCTTTCCCAGCCACTGCCTGACTTTGCCATGTGGATGGCTGGCAATATGCAAACAGGGTAGGTTAGCCTAACCACAAGGGGAATGGCTAGTCTTGCCATTAAATTGAGTGGATTCAGCAGAACTGTATTATCTTTTCCACAAGAACAGAAGTGGCAAGAGAATGGAGCACGTCCTTCAGGGTCAGAGATTCTTGTGCCAACTAGACCAGGGTCTTTGGGAGCAACAGCCATAGCAGCAGCAGCAGAACCAGAGACCTGATGAGACAGAGCAGACCTTGTGACTGCTAGAGCCTTTGCTCAAGCTTGCTGGACAAGCAGGGGGGTGGAGGTGGGTGGGGGGGTGTCAGGAGAGAGACCTAAAATGGCAGGACTGAAAGCTTTGTGACACTGGTCAAGGCTAAGGCACCTATAAGCATGTTTTAGAAGCTGTCCTGACTGTATTCTGCTAACCTGAAGCCTTCTGACTTCCCCAATATGGTTCTGTGTGGTCTGTGAGGTATTGCATCTGATTCTGAACCCAGTAAAGCAGTAAGATTGGTGTTATGATAAGCAGAAAAAGGTGTGGAAGTGTGGGGGACATGAGTGACCTCATGGGAATTGGTTTTGTACTGTTGATGGGAAGCTGGTAAAGGTCAGATATGGCTGTCCCGACATGGGCCTCATAATCTCCTGCCCTAACTCCTGAAAACAGTTTTATCACAGCTCTGGAGACCTCAACATGACAGGTGCCATCAACCCCCTCAGTAGTACAGAGTCTCTCCAGGTGAATCTCACTCATTCAACAATCAGTTCAAATGTCACTCCCCAGAATAGTGGATCCTTCACCATTTCTGACAAAAACAGTAACTTCCAGGTCAATGTCACCTCCTAGTCTGGCCTAGCTTTTCTCGTGGTACTTTACATGACTGTTTCTAGAGCAACTTGTTGTTGTTATGTGCAGTCGAGTCGCTTGCGACTCATAGCAACCCTATGTACAACAGCCCTAAACTCTGCTCTGTCCTGTGCCAATCGCACTGTCTCTGACACACCCATCCCGATTACCCCAATCACCGAATCAATCCACCTCATAGAGGGCCTTCCCCTCCTGCGTTGTCCCTCCACCCTCCCAAGCATGATGTCCTTTTCCAAGGACGGGTGGAGCAAATAGTTAAGCATTTGTCTATCAGTCAAAAGGTTGGCAGTTTGACTTTCCCCAGAGGCATTTCAAAAGAGTCCAATCTACTTCTAAAAGATCACAGCCTTGAAAACCTTGTTCTGCTCTGAAGCACAAGGACTGTCGTCCACTGATGTCGACTCAACAACAAAACTATACTGATGTTATTGGGCATGAAAGCTGGAGATCTTGTGCCCAAGTTTAACCCGAATTGGTTAATAACTCATGGTGAGGCTATGAGCAAATCATTTACCTCTCTGGGCCCACAAATTTCCTCATTCTTCAAACAAGGAAGTTGAGTTAGGTGGTGACTAAAGTCTCTTTCCAACCATCTCCTTCTGAAGCCAAAGCACTGTGAGCAGTGGCTCGAGATTGAACTACATTAGTAAGGTTCAAATTCAGAGTGAATTTTAGTCCTGAAGCCTTCTCTCCTCTAAACAGAACAAAGTTGGGTGAGTGGCAGAGGCAACAAGAGACAGAGGTCCCAGAGTTGCTCAACGTCTCCTGGACAAGAACAACTCCACAACCGGAAGCTGACAAGGGCCATCCAAGGTGACAGCTGTGTTCCCACGTGCATCAAAGCGTGGAGATGCTCCAAGGCAAGATGAGGATGAATGCCATCCAAGGAAGATGGACACAGATGAAGAAAAAAAGCAGGGGCTCCGAGACTGAGCACCCTCCACCCCCCAAGGTGGTACCATGGAAGTGCCCCCGTCAGAAGTGACAGTCCTGGATCTCATTTAGCACTTTTAATTCTGATTCCACATAGGACTATAAAGGTCCCTGGGTGGCACAACCTGCATCTCACTACTAATCTAAAGAATGGTGGTTCAAATCCATCCAGGAGCAGCATCCAGATTGGTCCTAAATTCTACAGAATCGTTTTACTCTCTGACACTCATGAATTGGGATCGACTCAGTGCAAGACTGCAAACCACTAACTCCTGTCCTCCCCATCTCTCACATCCAGCACCACTGACAGAGGCATGAAACCCTCCAGATACCCAGAAGAGCCAGACTTCCAGGTTCAGGAGGGCCTGCCTCCTGGGTCCAGCCCTCAGATTCCCAGGGAATGGATGCTTGAACTGGCACTTCGGCCTTTTGCTTGACCCTCTCCAACCTCAAGCCACGACAGTGTCCAGGTTGATGTTCCCAGAGTCCCCAAAGCCGGAAGCCGCAGGGACCCACGGACAGGTGATGGAGTTGGGTCCTCTCGGAAACCTGATGAGTTGGGGTTCCTACGCCTCTCCGTCCGACAGGAGATGGGAGCACCCTAAAAAGCGAATCACTCTGCACCCTTGAGAAGAACTCAGACATAAGGCCATTGCCGAAGTTCTAGGGTCCCTGGAGGCTGGCGGCGTCGAGATCCGGCAGATGCGGTGAAAGTTCTGCGGCTGGTGCAGGGGTCGCACCCCGGGTCTCTGAGACGCGGCTGGAGTCCCCCACCCACCGGGCTAAAGCTCATCGGGCCGGCCCCCGCGTCCTATCCGCCAGACCCGGCCCAAGCTCACCGCCTTCTCCAGATGGCTGCGCGCCTGCTCACTATTCTTAGTGTGGTGGTACAGCACCGAACCGAGCTGCAAGTGTGTACGGGCCTCGATACGCTGCGGCGGCTTGAAAGGGAACACGGCCTGCAGGCAGTGGACACACAGGCGAATCTTGGGCGGGCTGGAGGTGCGAAAGTGCTCGGCGAAGCCTAGAAGTGCCAGGTACCACGACTCAGCCGCTTCGGCCTGTGCTGCCTGGGCCGCTGCAGCTTGAGCGGCCGCCGCCGCTTGAGCCGCCATCTTGGCCTCCACAACAACAAGCGGCAGCCACAGGGAGGCGGAAGCAGGCCCGAGGGGCGGGGCCTGGCGTGATCTCGTCTCTCGCGAGAACTGCCGCGCAGAGTATCCTGGGATGCAGTTTGGGGTTAAGATAAACGTGACTTCAGAGAAGTGTCAGAAAAGGTAGAGCTCTCTACTCAGCGATACAGAGTCCAGACAACACGGGTAGAAGGAGGCTTACGATCCTTGAAAGAAAACCCTAGGGCTCCACGCAGTGGTGGGGCGACACTGATTGGTGCGGACTACATCTCCTATCGTGCCGCGCGCATTGTAACAGCCCCCACTCCCGACGGCGCCGGAGGATTGTGGGATTGGATGAGTCTCAAGATGGACAACCGAGATGTTGCAGGTAACAGCCCCTCGTTCCCCCTCGGGCGCCAGCCTGCGTCTTCAAGGCTAATCACCGTCATTTCACCCTCCTGTGGGGCTACCCGAACCCATCGCCCCTTTAAGCCGTTCTCATGAGTCGTCTCATGAGTGGCGGCTGCTGAGTCTCCCGCATTCCCCTAGACCCCAGACCCAGGTCGCTTGATGCCCCCCTTCCCCGCCTCGCTTGCAGTCGCTGCCTGCCTTTCCGTGAAGCCTGTCACCCCAGTTTGCTTGCATCCATTTTCTAGAGGAGCAGCTCTCATGGCTGTTCGGAGCTCAAGTCCCCAAAGTAGCGGCAATCTTGAGCTGCCTACCTCCCCCACTTTTGTAGCAGCTGCCGTCTGGCCTTCGTCCCGATTTCTGGAAAAGCTGCTCCTCTGGGCTGTTCTGAGACACCCCTCCCCTTACACACTTCCTTGAGTTTTTAAGGCTTGCTTAGACACATGACTTGCTCATCTCTTTTCCCCCAAACAAGCCTCCAGATTAGGATGCATTCTCTCAGCACTGGAATGTGCTTTCTGTCTGCCTGGCACTGGACTGGACGCTGGGGTACAACAGCCGTCAAACCAAGGCCCTGCCTTCCTGCAGGTTGCTTTCTACTGAAGTGTCAGACCAGGCACAATGGGCTGATGTTTATAGCGAGAGAATTGTAATGATATGAGAGCGTGAGGATAGAGTCTGATAACTCCGTACCAGAGAAGGCCTTTCTGAGCAGGAAACATTCATAAGAAAAAGATAGCAGCTTTAGGAACATCTGAGGCCAAGCTGGAACGCAGGTGAGATGACAGAAGCAAAGGACCTGGGTTAGTCCCTTTGCAGAACTCTGAATTG
>NW_006399795.1:17729139-17735824 GCF_000299155.1 Elephantulus edwardii
CACACACACACACACACTTTTTTAAAAATGCATAGGATTACTGTTGTCAAATTGGCTTTACTCACAATGACCCTACAGACAACAGAACAAAACAGTGTCTGTCCATGGTAAAGGTTATCAATTCTAAAACTACTTTATGTTCATACTATGAGTGAATAAACAACGTATCCCATAAAGGAACAGGGATATTAATATGTGCCGACAAAAAGATTTGGGGAGGTGGTCAGTAAATGGACCTATGTGTCCCAGCTCTACCTGTGACGGGCCTATAAAAATAATACCTCAGCAGCAAATAACACATCTAGCCATCCAGATTTATACAGATTTGGGATTATAAACATCATTTCTTCAATAAAAGAGGCCAGGGTTGTTAGGGAAAGAGTTGTTGTGGTGAGTCGGGAAAATGGCAAGATGTATTTGAAATATCCTGAGGTGTTACAAGTAGATATTTTTTAAAAAGCACAGAAATTTTTTTAAAAAAATGAAAGGATTTAACTGAAATTATTTGAACAAAATAAAGAATGACAGTATTAGAACATAATTCAGGGAACAAAATAAACATCCATGACCTAAGACTGAAATAAATAAATAACTGAGTAATATATAATAAATGTGAAAGAAGACAATCAAGTAAGAAAGGGAAATGAAAAAAAAAATCACAATTATGAAACTATCACAGTAAAATCGTTGCCAGCAAAATCTCCTGATGAACCTAAATATAGTGTATCCCCAAGATATATTTTTCACTGCGTCAAATGGACAAATATTAGCATATTCTCAAAAACCACAGTGTCAAAATATGCATTAACTACAAAAAAAGGAAAAACAGTGACCTTACAGAGGAAAAACCTGGCAAACACTAAGTGCTGCACATTAACAGAACTCATGATAGAGCATTTCAGTGTCATGAACTTCTGATCTGACGCACTGAAAGTACATCCACTTTCGGCCTAAAACACAGAAATCTCACTCTGATCACAGGAAAATATCAAAGTACACTAGAAGCAAGCTATAAAACAACCAATCAGTAGTTTCCAAAAGTGTCAGTCATAAAAAAAATAAAGGCAGGCCTAGGAACTACCACACTAAGAGGACTAAAAAGAGGACATAACAGCCAGGTGTTTATTAAATGAAATGAGGGATTCTGAATCAGATTCTGAAACAGAGCAATGACATTAATGGGATAATTAACGAAAGTCAAATAGGGTTTATAATTAATTATATTTCATTAGTATTAATGCTCTTTTGGTAATTATTCTATGATTATATAAGTATTAGCATTATTCCTTGTTTAAGAAGTGAGTTTGTTTACAATAAGAGAAATTTAGCAATGAGTATGGGTGATGGTTGTGCATAAATAATGTAACTGGTATCCCTACAATGTAAACCTGGAAAATGCTTAACTAGCAAATGTTTTTTACAACAATAAACATTATTATTTATTTACTACAATTTAAAATTACATAAATATATTAGCATTCAAGAAAGCATTTATTTATAACAATGTATTTATTTACAACAATAGGAAGCATGATAAAGTATAATAGAGATGTCTAATGTCTCTGAAATAGTTTAACTTTTCTTTAAGTGTAATATCAACTAAAAGTAACAACTGAGAAAAGTAAAACCTGTAAATTAAGTCAGTTGGTTTTTGTTTGGGTTTTGTTTTTTTTTAAAGTTTTCCTAGAGATCTACAGATTCAACCTGAAGGAGGTTAGGTTAGCTCCAACTTGATGATACATAACAACAACAGATTAAATGAGGTAGTTTTATATTTGCATTAGGGAGCTCAGATGACCTACAGGTAAGGAGATTCCTTGTTAATCCTCTGGACAGTCACAGCTATGAGTTGGTTCCATCCTGATGGCAAACAACATTAACAACAAGAATAAATCTACATTATACTTGTCTGCTGAGTTTGAGAGCAGTAAAACTATCAATTCACAAAATTCTATGAGTAAACATTATCTTTGTCACTCTATTTGTAAACTAATAAGATATCGTGTTCAAGGTCATGTCATAAAATGTCAAAACATAAGAAAAATAAAATACTAAAATATTTCAGTTTATATAGATGTGCACATGAAAAGCAGTCTTCTTGAGGGGCATAAAGATTTCACTAGACTTACTAGGCTTCCTTCTGTATTTAACATCTGTACTGGTCTAGGCAATCTCTGTGTTTTTATTACTTACTGCTTGGTTTTCCATACGTGCAAAGATAACATTTAACATCTGAGTAAGAGTAGCTTTGGCTGTTGTCTGATTGATGAGATTTTTGCTTGCTAGATAAATATTATAACATGTTCTCACAGCCTGTAGTACAGTTCCTTCGTGAATTTCTATATGTTGGGATGTTACTGCCGAAAGTAAAGCCCTTATTATCTGCAACTGAACACCCTCGTCTGTTTGGGGACCCTGGAAACAACCACATATTGTTTCAATAATTCTGTCAATTAATTTTTTGCCTGGAGTTGTACTATCTGGAGCATTGCCAGTCAAGTGTCCATAAGCAATAAGTTTCTGTAAACAATCTAAAGATGTACTAACTATTCGGGGACATTTAGACTGACATGCCAACTCAAAGGGTAAGAAGTACTTGTCTGCTTCAATAAAATTTGTCTTTGATTTCACTGGTGGGAGGGTACTTGATCCAGTTTTTGTTTCTCCATGAGGAGGACTTTGCTTTTCAGTTTCGGCTTTTATTTCCTCTAATGCCACCTCGCACGCTTTGCGCAGCTGGGAGTGATGCGCTTTCTTCACTTCCTTGTCGGCCAAAATCTTCTCCAGGGCCTGGAGAACCAACTTTCAGGATGTCTCTTTTCCCCTTACTCCGTGGGAAACCCGGTCTTGTGGGAAGAAATCTCCATCTTCAATGTTACCGTCCTGGTCTGATAATGCTGTTGCATTACTTGTAGGTCTGTAGACCTCTTTGGTTCTTAGGCACTCCAGTCAGCACCAGAATGATATTAAAATTTAAAATTTTAGTTTGATTTTGTTCTGTGGTAGACTTTTTTTTTTTAAGAGTTCAGCATTCTTTTAATTGGACACATTACAAAAGTGGTTTAGTTAAAAAAGACCAAATCCCTTGTCATCACCAGACTCTTCTTTGCTTCCACTTTCTTCTCAGCTGGAGCAGCAGCAGTGGAGGGGGCAGGTCCTTTAGCTGGTGTGGACCTGGCCATTGGGGCAGGTCCACAAGCACACAAATTGCAGATGAGGCTCCCGGTGTTGACATTTGCCAGGGTCTTTGCAAACAGACCAGGCCAGAAAGGTTCAACATTGACACTGGTTGACTCAATGAGGGCGTTGATTTTTATCCTCCATGACGGTCCCTTCATCACCATGCAGGATGAGGCCTGAACAGATATTGGTGGTACACTTATCACCTCTTGTATGAGAGACCCAGGTTGGCTTCCCAGCCAGTACACCTCATCCAAAGCTATCATTCTTCTGTCAGTAGAGACTTGTGTGGTACTGAGCATATTTCATTGGAGCTAAGATGCATTATAACCAAAGGCTCAACTTCTAGAAGTCAGGAGATGAAAGAAAACCATGTGGCTCATAGCAGGATGGAGCAGGACCACATGTGGTCACCATGAATTGGGGTTCATTTAACAGTAACTAACAGTAACATTCCCCAGCTTAATGCTACATGTCACTTCCCAAAGCTTTTAGAGTAAAATTCTAATGGCTCATCTGTTCCCCATCCCTGTTTGCCTCAGTCTCATGGCTATCCTAAACACATTGAGCTCCTTGTGCACTCACACCTCAAGTTTCTTCCTCTATCTAAACTGCTGGTTTGGATTTCCACGTGCTTGGCTCCTCTCCACCTGGTCTCAGAGTAAATATCCCTCCTCTTGCAGGCATTTCTGGTACTGTCTAGGAATTCCTCTGGTGCTCTTTCTCACCTTTGGTGCAGTTAATTTATACTCACCTACTGACTTAGACTCCAGAAACTCTATGAACTTGGAGAAACGATGAACGTTACACAAGTATTAGGTCTTTCATTAATAGGGTCGCTGTGAGTCATCTACGACTCGACAGCACTTAACAACAACAGCATAGAGTTCAGTTGACGTAGTGGACAGAAAATGATAACAAGCCAAAGGTAGGTGATTTTAATCTGTGGCACTCAGGCCTGGTTTTAATTGTTTTGGTCGAACATTCTTCTAAGCAGTGTATAACACTGGTCTGTCCATTTGCTGTACAGAGGTAACTCGCAGTTGCTCTGATGCTAAACACTGTGACACTGATGTGTCATATGCGATAATGGTTACCCATGGTGGACAGTGTTTGGTGGAGCTCCCATTTACAACAAGCTTGGAAGCGGGAGAGGCTTGCTTCTGAAAACTATGAACTTGGAGAAACAATGAAAATTACACAAGTTTTCAGGTCTTTTGTTTATAGGGTCACTGTGCTCGGCATTAACAAGAACTGACTTAGAGGCTGTGGTGCACACCCACTCAGCAGCACTAAGAATACCTTTTTCTGTAGAGATTGTTCTTAATTCCTGTCGAATAAACTCTAGCACCTAGTGACCCCTTATGTTTGGAGTAGAACTCTTCCACATGATTTTCAAGTCAGGGACCCTTTCAGAACAGATCATGACTGTTGCCGAGGCATCTCCAAGTGACATCAAACTGCCAGCCTTTTGGCAAGTAGTCAGTTGCCTAAAGACCACACAGTCAAGACAGTTTTATATGCACACAAGGTCACCATGAATCAGAATCAACCTGAAATCAATAGGTTTGTATTTTTGGTGTTTTAGTCACAACTTGCAGTTTTTTATTGTCTCTGCAACTGATGGTGAGTCCCAACCAGCAAAGTTGGCTTTCTCTGTCAGTGCCTAGAGGGTGCCCAGAGGTCCTGGGTGGTGCAGTTAATACGCAGCTACTAATTCGAGTCTGCCCAAAGGCACCTCAGGAGAAAGGCCTAGCAATCTCCTGAGAAGTCAGCTATTAAAAACCTTATGGAGCATAGTTTTGCTCTGACGTAGAGGCTGCCATGAGTTGGGGTTGGCTCATGGCAACTGGTTGCTCAGTCAGCGATTTACTAAACCCTGAATATGCAAATGTGTGAAACAACCTGAAGGCAATTGTTGCTAGTCCTTAGTAAGCACTTAGGAAGCAAAAATAGCTTTAATTTTTTTTCCCGTTTTATGTTGGTTTATGTACAAAACTTGTTTATGTGTTTCACACTTTCCTTCATTCCCATTGTGTTTCATACAGTCATTTTCATACATTGTGTTTTATAAAATCAATCACCATTGAACTATGCCTACCATTATCCCACCTTTTCAGGTCCCTGCTGGATCTTTCCCATTTCTTTCACCCCATCCCTGCAAAGATAACTTTTGTTGTGTTCTTTTCCCTCCCCAGGAAAGGCCAATCGATGGTTTGGAGTGGCTCCTCCAAAATCTGGAAAAATGAACATGAACATTCTTCACCAAGAAGAGCTCATAGCTCAGAAGAAACGGGAAATTGAAGCCAAGATGGAGCAGCAGAAAGCCAAGCAGAACCAGGTGGTCAGCTCACAGGCTGGAGAGTAAGTGCCCTTGGGAACTTGGGCTGGGACACAAACAGTTGCATTTGCTTTTAAGAACAGTCAGTAGATATTAGCACTAGCCATGCTCTCTCCCTTAGTGTGTGTGTACTACTCACTTCAGACGAGCTGTGAACCAGGGGCTGAGGGTATAGTTCAGAGCAAAGGTAGCCCCCTTTTTGCTCACAGTTTGCTAGTTAGGAAAGATGTAACCCCCTACCCAAGAGATGCTGGAGGATAGAAGGAGACCCCATAGGGCAGAGTTGGTGCTCTGTATTCTCAAGCCCAGAGCATGCAGGCTGCGGAGGAAGGCAGGATGAAGAAAAAGGCTCTGTCCCATTCACATCAGTCAGAGCAAGCTGGGAGATGGCTCACTGTGGGTTCTGAGATACTTCATGCCGGAGAGTGAGAGTAGTGATGTGGTTGAATTGATAAGATTTAGAGTTTCCAGGCAAGAGTTGGGTTCTGATACAGAAGGTCTAAATACTCCACAAAGCTTCATCCAGCTTTGACCTTTTTTGTTGGTAAGCAAGCCAGCACACCTTTGCATTCCAGCCCCAGAAGCCACTAATCGACCTTTCTGTCTCTGGATTTGCCTGTTTGGGAGGTCTTTTATAAATAGAATCACAGTATTTACCTCTTTTTTCCCCCTACTTTTCTCACTCGGCATAATCTTTTTGAAGTTTATCTGTCACAGTATATATTAATGTGCTCATTTTAGTGTTGGCTCCAATGGAGTCCTTTCTCATAGCAACCCCAAGTGACAGAAACTGTGTGGATACACTTTGCTGTGATTGATGTGTTTTAGGTGAAAGTTTACTTAGCAAGTCAGATTCCTCTTTAGCAATAGTTAGACACATTGTTCCTTGCCACTGGTTATAAGTTTTACCTTGTGTCAGCATTCTTATTTGACTGTTTGTTCTGTTTCCATTGACCTAGCTTCCCTTCTGCTCTTTGCTTTGTTCCTTTTGCTTTTAGGTTGGTATTGACTGTTTGCAAATAGTTCAGTATTTAAGGGAGCACCTTACTCACAGGTGCTACTGTTTTTTTTTTTCTTTTTTTTTTCCTATAATTATATTTTATTAATTTTCATAAACATTTACAGAGATTTTGGGCTTCCACTCATTCATTGTTGTACTATTCT
>NW_006399795.1:17735924-17754381 GCF_000299155.1 Elephantulus edwardii
GTTGTACTATTCTCTCTACCCTCCTCCCAGTTTGTTCTTGTCCAAATGCCACAGTGCTTGTCAAAGCCAGTTCTGATTAATCTTCTTTGTCAGTGTATACTGTTTGTTTTATAAGCCAGTTTATTAGAGCATAATGCTTGGAAAAATTGGAAGCAGAAGTGGCATCCACTTCCTAAACAAAATGCTTCTGGAAACTCGACGAACTTTGAGAAACGGCAATAGTTGTAGAGGGCCTTCAGGCCTTTTGTTCATAGGGTCGCTATGGGTTGTGCTCAACTTGATGGCAATCAACAACAATAGCAATGCTTGTAAAAGTATAGAGGGTCAGCAGAGGATAGGAAGACCCTCAGTGAGATGAACTGACTCAGTGACGACAATAGGCTTAAGCACAGCGGAGACCATGAGCATGGCTTTGAACAACGCTTTGATCTCTTGTATGGAGGGGTCACTGAGTTTTAATTAATTGGACAGCTCTTAAGAAAAACATTATTTGCCTTAATGATGTTCTGCAACCTAGCTCCAACTCCACTTTCCAGGAATATCTTAGAGTGATTGTTTCGGGTATTTGTCTAGTCTTTCAGTCCAGTAAGTCTGACATTTTTTCAGAATTTAAGTTTTCAGCATTTTTCTTCTTTTCTTTCTGGAATTTTCTGTTGTGTCTCTGGTCAGAATAGTCACCAGTGGTAGCCAGCTACCATCTAGTTGTTCTGGTCTCTTCAGGTTAGAAAAGGCTGTGGCTTGAGTGGGCGATTAGTCTCCTGAATTAGTTTCTTCTCTGAGCCTTTGGTTTCCTCTATTCTCTCTTTTGTTTTTACTTTCTTCTAGTCTCTTTTGCTCCATAAAGTAAAAAGATCAGTGGTAGCTTAAATGGCCACTTAGAAGCTCCTAAGACTCTAGATACTGCTCATCAAATTTGAATGTAGAATAGTCAGTTGACTAACCTGTCCCCAAGACTACAGTCTCAAGCCTTTTCAGCCTGTAAACCTATTACATGAGTTGTGTGAATGTTGATTAGGAGGCGTTTGTAACTGCCTCTTCTGTGCTTTGTTGTGTTTGTGGCTGTTTATACAGCTCATATGAATGCATGCACATACATGCCTTTGGATAACTCTGTATGTACATGTGCATTAAAGTCTCTTATGTCCATAACTATTTATAGAATCATATACTTTCTTTCATAACTTTTACGCTTGTTGGAAAGTTGTAGAAGTCGTTTACGGAAATTGTCCTAATGGGTAAGGAGCTGGACTCCCAGCCCAAAGGTTTGAACTCACCAGCTGTTCTGCAGAAGAATGATGGACAATCTCCTCTGAAGCAGTTTACAGCTTCTGAAAACCCACTGGAGAGTCAACTGTGAGTGGGTTCTGACTCGACATTAGTGAGTTTGAGGGGCTTGGGTTCTTTTTTCTCATAGGCGTCTTAGTGTCTTTATTTACCTTGGTTATGCTGTACTGGTATCACCCATATCTGGTCTTTCCTTTTCCTATTACCAGATAGAACAAGTGCTGTACTATCTAGTCCCATTTCCTTTCCCTTCCCTCACTGATAATCATCCAGGAAACTTGTAGATATAGCTGTTTCTGACTTTTTTAAAAAAATGCAGCCTTTGTCTTTTCACCAATGACTAATTTCACTCAAGTGTAATGTTCTCCAAATTTACACATTGTTAGATGTTTCACAAACTTTTTCTAAAAAAAATTTTTAATTGATATTTTAACCAAAGTTTACAGAGGGAGCTCTGGTAGCCTAGTGGCAAGAAGCTGCACAGCAATCCCAGAGATACGTGGTTCAAATCCACCAGATGCTCTGCTGAAGGAGGAGGGGCAGTCTCCTCTTGTACCAGTCAGATCACACACAAAATAATAAATTTTTTTTTAAAGAAAGAAAAGTTTACAGAAAAGTTGGATTTCCATTCATTCATTGTTGCACATTTCCCTCCCTGTCCCCTCCAGCTCACTTTTCCCTTTAAAAAGATTCTTTCATTGTTGCACAATTCCATCCCCATCCCCCAGTCTACTTGGCTATGCACCTCTTATTCTGGACTGTTGTCTTGTAAATAATACCTAATCATATATTTCTTTTAGACAGTTCTTTCCCTCATCTATTTCAATGCAGTGTTCATTGTTTATCCCCTCTTTTCTTAGTTTCTCCCCAACCCCCATGTCAGTCCTATTTTATAACAATGGCATTATGCTGTATTCTTTTGTGACTGAGATATTTCACTCAGTATAATGTCCTCTAGGGTCACCTACATTGTATAATATTTTATGAGTTCCTTGTTTTTCTGTGCTGCATATTATTCCATTGTGTACACCACAGCTTCTCTATCCATTCACTTATTGTTGGGCACTTGGGTTGCTTCCATCTCTTTGCTGTTGTGAACAACGCAGCAATAAGAATGATGTGCATATATCTGCTTGGGTGGCAGTTCTGGTTTCTCTAGGGTATACTCCCAGTAGTGGAATTGCTGGGTCAAATGGCATTTATATTTGCAACTTTTTGAGAAAGCGCCATACTACCTTCCATTGTGGTTGCATCGTTTTACACTCCCACCAACAGTGACTAAAGGTCCAGTTTCTCCACAACCTCACCAACATTTGTTGTTTGGATGTTTCACAAACTCTTCATTATCATTTATGTTGTTTGCCATTGAATTGGAATCAACCTATAGCTAACCCTACAGGTTGTCAGAGGCAGTTAATTGCACAGGAGGAGATCCTCCTGTCGTCCTGTGGAGTAGCTAGTGGATTTGGAATTGCAGCACAACTTCTTACCATGAAGTCACCAGAGCTTCCTTTTCTATTGCACAGTATTTCTACATTGTATTATGTCTGTTCATCAAGAACTCATCTTATATTGGCTGGACATTACTTCTCTCCATTTGTATTGGTTTTTAGTGGGATCCGTCTGCTCTCTTGATGTGTAGCAGTTGCTCCTCTCCATCCCCTCAACCTCAACCCCTCAGAGTCAAGGAGAAGGGAGCAGAGCGCACTGAGTTTCAGTCAGGGCCAGCTCATCCAATGCTGAGAGTGGTTTACTAGCTTGACCCTCAGATTTCTTCCATTTAAAATAACCTTATCAAAACCACTATGAGATACCATCTCACTCCAGTAAGAATAGCAAAATTCAACAGAGCAGCAAACAACAAATGCTGGTGAGGTTGTGGAGAAACTGGGACCCTTAAGTCACTGTTGGTCGGAGTCTGCAACCACTATGGAAGGCAGTATGGCGCTTTGTCAAAAAGTTGCAAATACAAATACCATTTGACCCAGCAGTTCCACTCTGGGAATATACCCTAAAGAAACCAGAACTGCCATTCAAGCAGATATATGTACATCTGTGTTTTTTGCTGCTTTGTTCACAATAGCCAAGAGTTGGAGACAGCCTCGGTGCCCATCAACAAACGAATGCATAGAGAAGCTGTCATATATTCACACAATGGAATACTGCGCTGCATTGAAAAACAAGGAAGTCCTGAAATACTATACAAAATGGGTGACCCTGGAGGACATTATGCTGTGTGAAATATCTAGTCACAAAAGGACAAATAATGCGTAGTGCCACTGTTGTAAAATGGGACTGGACATCAGGGTTGGGAAGAACCTAAGAAAAGAGGAGATAAATAATGTATACTGCATTGAAGTAGATGAGGGAGAGAACTGTTTAAAAGGAATATGTGATTAGATATTATTATTATTATTTTATTTATTTATTTATTTTTTCTTTTTATGTGTGTACCGTTAAATTGGATCTGACTGGTACAGGAGGCGATTGTTCCTCCTTCTTCAGCAGAGCATCTGGTGTTAGATATTATTTTTATGACAAGATTCCAGTAAAAGAATACATAGCAAAGTGGACTGTGGACTTGGGAGAAGGGAATTGTATAACAATGAAAGAATTTTTTCCCCCACAAAGAGATAAGAGAACTGGAGGGGAGAGGTGGGCAGGGAGGAAAATGTGCAACAATGAATGAATGGGGGGGGAATTATATGGGAAGAATATGCTATAAAAAATATGTTGCATTAAAAAAAAAAGATATGTTCAAAGCAAAAAAAAAACCCAAAACACAAAAACTTAAAAATAATTTGAACACTCAGTGTAAAATAGAGGCAAAAGAGAAGAGGATGGGTAGCATTCATGTACTCTAGCGTTACCACCAGCTACATTTGATGTGTTTTTTTACCAGTTCTCAACTCAAACCTGTTTTTACCTAGAGAGGGTCATAGTGGAGATGTAGTTTTATTTCTAACTTCTTCGTTTTCCATTTGATGTTGTATTTAGCTGCTTTTGCTTTAGGATCTTGACTTCTTAGGGCAGACAGCCCCGTCTGCACTCTGAATGTCTTGTGATTTGCTCAGTCAGCAACCTTTGTTATTTTGTTTGATCTGTGTTTTAAGGTCATTATAACAGAAACTTAGAGTAAGACTTAATTTTGAAGAGAATTGCTAGACTATGGGCTTCCTGAGCTTTTTATATGATGGAATATTATGCAGCTCTAAAGAACAGCGTGAACAAAGACCTCTGAAGTTGGCTGAGTGGCATGTTAAGAGAAGAATGGCAGCAGAAAGTGGGTGGGACTGCAGATCCTGACTGGTTACAGCCTCATTTTCTGGGACATCTAACATAGGGTACAAAGTAAATATCCCCAAATGGGAATAATGGCCATTTTTATTTGGAGGATGTTGTGTAGGGTATTCCTCCTTACTTCTTATATCCCTGTTTCCATTGTTAACTTGTTCCATAATCTCTATTTTATGAGAGAGGAAAAATAAGTTGGAATTCAAAGTATTTAGGCCCCTGAGTTTGCCTTTGAATTTTTAAAAAGGAAACAGATGATTCTTGTCTCTTGCAATCCTATTGCCCCCCCCCATGAAAAATGAAAACACAGATACTAAAGAGATTGATTCCCCTTGTAACTGCTAGCCTTTTCGGGCACACACGTCACACACCTAGAGGTGCTGGAGTGCACTGGAGTTATGTACGTAAGTAAGCACAGATGTAGACATATCCTGGTAAACTTGGAGATCTGCCTGGGGAGGTAAATGTTTGTGCTGATCATGGGATAGAGACACAGTCAGGGGTCCGTATGGCAGCATACATTGAAGGAGCCAGTCTTGAGAGGCTGGCTGCAGACAGAGATAGTATAGGTCCTTGTAGTATTGTTTTCCTTGAACTGATGGAGTGTCCCAGCCTCCTGAGTAGAAGCAGCAGCCTCCTGGCATTTCTGGGGACTGCAGTGGACCTTCATTCATGTGCCTCAATCCCCCTGCTCATCTTGCCCTCTCTTACTTTTGGGTCTAGACTTGGAAATGTACACGATTCTTCCTCCATTTCCAACAAGTTTGCCAACGACGGCAGCTTCCTCCAGCAGTTTCTGAAGTTACAGAAGGCACAAACCAGCACAGGTTAGTGGAGCCACCCCGTGATTCTGGTGTCCCCTACCCACCCCCCACCTCCACAGAATGCAAATTCCCAGGTTCCTACTGCACTCACTCCTCCCATTCCAGAGAGGAAACTGAGGCTTAGAAAGACAAGGCCTGAGCACCGAGCATGAGTGCACAGCAAGCCTAAGTGTAGCCAGTCAAAACTGGCACCAGGTGCCCCCCTGAACAAAGCCCCTATGTGTTTGCAGTTGTGTCTCTGGAGGACCATGGCTTGAAGGGGCACAGCTGGTCCCATATAAGCCTGCAATCTCTGGCTAGTGTACCAGGGTCCCCTTTCAGGACAGCACAGGGACCTTGATAGCACCCTGTGGGCAGGTATTGGAGTCTGAAGGGCATGCTGGGACAGGACCAAGCCGTGGGGCTCCTTGTGCAGCTGACCAGTCAGCAGTCACTTTCTGTAAACCACTGAGCCATTGTCAGCTGCTCAGGATAGCTGAGGGAGGGGGCTGTGGGAGCCCACCTCCCTGTGGTGTTTAGGACCATGGTGTGTGTGAAAGTGTGAGTGGCTAAGCAGTATCAGTTAGTGTGACACTGGCAGTCTAAGGAGGCAGTTTCCTCCTGGACTGTGGGTGTGCGTTTTTGTGTCTGAGAGAGCTCTGTATGGTCCTGGGCAGGATGGTTGACCATGACACGTCATGCTTGCTCCGTATCCTTGTTTGTAAAATTAGTGGCATTCTGAGGGTCCTTCCGGGTCACCCTTGGGATATTGGTGACCTTTGGGAGCACATGGCCTCTGGTCCAACAGAAACTTCCTTCTTCTCCAAGATGCACCTCCCAGCTCAACCAGTGCCCCCCCCAGCACACCCACCCCCAGCGTTGTGAGGAGGCCCCTCCTGATCGGCAAGCGAGTAGGCCTGGGCCTGGGTGGCCCACCAGGCCTAGGGAAGACATATTCACACGCCAAGCAGCTTCCGGTGGCCACCCGGCCAAGTGTTTTCCAATCCCCAGATGATGAGGAGGAGGAAGACTATGAGCAGTGGCTTGAGATCAAAGGTAGGTGCAGGGCAGAGACTGAGGTCGGGAGGAAGTTACGCAAGGTCATGCTTTGGGGGAGGGCTTTATGAGAATTGGGCTTGGGGTGAGATAAGGAAGGACTGGTGGGAGCATGTCGGGGAGGGCATTAGCTGGCATAACCGCTGAGCATTGATGGCAGAGCCCCTGACTGAGCCCACACCAGCCACTTTCTGCAGTGTGTGTGAACAGGTGGCTGCATCTCCTGTCCTGGGCAGGGAGGAAGGGAGTGGGTCTGTCTGGGACAAGCAGTAGCTGAGTGATGCCAGGGTCTGAGTAGACTGGACACTGATCTTAGCTGCTGGGCCTCCTGAGACTGACGGAGGTGAGCAGGGACAGGCACAGCCTCCTAAGCTAGAAAAGAGGCTAGAACCAATTTATGATGCTGGCAACTGTGAAAGGAAGATCGTTCCACACGGAATATGAGTTAAACATGTTCTCAGGCTTCCTCTTGGTCCAAGGTGGACACAGCCCCTTGAGGCATGTGGCCCTGATGCCCTCTCTGCCTTTGTGTTCACAATGACTGTATAAATATTCCTATGTTCCTAGTGCTGTGTGCACAGATTGGGCACTGACACCCTGCATTTCACCTTCTTCTCCCCACCCTCTGTCATTGTGGTCCCCAGAAAGAGTGTGCCTGTTGACTGTGGGGTGTGTGAGTTAAGCCCCTGTACTGACAGCCTCCTTAAAGTTTCACCCCCAGAGGGAGTCGAGACTCGCAAAGTCATAGAGAAATTGGCTCGCTTTGTGGCGGAAGGCGGCCCCGAGCTAGAGAAGGTGGCCATGGAGGACTATAAGGACAACCCTGCCTTCTCGTGAGTGTCTGTGGGAGAAGGGTTGGTGCCATTTCCCATTTCTTGGCTTAGCTGCAACCCCATCATGGAGGTTACCAGGGTGAGGGTGTGTTGTGGACACAGAGGTGTTACAGAGATGTACCCCCTGGGTTACATCAAGGTCTTGCTGGCTGACTGTGTGCATGGTGTCCATAGGAGCCAAGTAACAGCCACTCAGACGCTCCTGTGTCAAACCCACTAGGTTTTTGCATGATAAGAACAGCAGAGAGTTCCTCTACTACAGAAAGAAGGTGGCTGAGATGAAGCGGGAGGCACAGAAGGCACAGACAGCCTCTCAGAAAGGTAAGTGGGACACTGGGATGCCTGGGAGGGGAAGGGTGAGCTTTCTAAGAGATGTTTGGGAGACTGCACCTGGAGTGGAATCCTGGCCCCCTTGGGTCCTCACTTCAAGCTAGACTGGCACCACTTTTCCCTTTAGACCCATGGGACACGTGACCCAGAGACCACCTCCCTTCTTGACCAGGCCTGTGGGGTGTTCAGGGAAAGGCACTGTGGATTGCATTCCTGTCCTTTGGTAGTTGTTTAATGAGGACCAGTAAGCATATGCTATGAGCTGAACAGGAAGCTCCGGTGGCCCAGTGGTAAGGAATTGCACTGCCAAGCCAAAGGCTCATGGTTTAGATCCACCAGAGAAGGATGGGCAGTCTCCTCTTGTATGATCTGTGGCCTCTGAAAACCCCCTAGAGGGTCAGCTGTGGGTCAGTTCCAACTTCGGCGCACAACAAGATGGGCTGCGCACTTTGACCACAAGGCAGTCATGTGGCCATGGGATCAAAAACAAGGGAAAACATGCAGCCAGTGGCGTTTGGAATGAGCCCCAGGGTGTCATGATGACCCCTATGAGTCATTAGTTGTGGGCCAAGAGGTGCCCCCGTAGACCACAGGAGCTGGAAGAAGGCTGAATTCTTTGATTGGCACACTGCCCTTTGTCCTGTCCCTCTCCAGAAGAAGTCTGTTCTGTCCCCACTCCGTGACTTCCCTGTCTAGTGTGAATCCTACAGCCCTGGCCCAGAGCTGACCTGCGTGCAGGGCGGGGGTGGAGATGCTGAGCCAATGTTGGCCTCAGGCAGGCAGCACAGTTCCTGAGGAAGGTGGGAGCGGTGTAGGGAGGAGGGCCACCCATGATGTTGAATCCGTGGTAGTCCTGCTGTAGGGGGCGGGACAGCGGGCTGTGGTACTGACCGGTATTGGTCTCATGCAGTAATCTGACTCCCGTTTGCTGTTTTTCTTTGCATTGCTCCTAAGACGAGCCCCTCAAGTTGCCGCGGGGTTCTTAGCGGAAATTAGGCTGTTGGGTGTGGTGCATTGCGCTCAGTACTGACAGCCTGCTTAAAGTTTCACCCCCAGAGGACGAAGAAGCCAAGAACCTTGCAGAAAAGTTGGCCAGGTTCATAGCAGACGGGGGTCCGGAGGTGGAGACCATCGCCCTCCAGAACAACCGAGAAAATCAGGCCTTCAGGTGAGGGGCAGCATGCAGGTTGGGGTGAGGCTGGATATAAAAGGTTGTTTTGGGGTTTGTGGGCAGCCCCAGGCCTGGTGACTCTAGAGCATCATCTATGAAGGGGCCTGAGCAGGGGAGGACATGGTCATTGTGTTCTCAGAGTCCGAGTCAGTGACTGTGGAAGTTGGTCAGAGACAGGTGGGTAATGGGCATGACCAGCAGGAGGGGCGCTGGTAGAGGTAGAACCTGAGGAGGGAGGTCAGGTTAGACAGGTTAGTGGGTGGAATGTGAACACCTGTGTAAGGGTCAGGTGTGCCGGATGTTTGTTCACTAGGGTCAAAAACTTTCACAAAGTCATGGGTGTTTCAGTTTGGGCTCGAGTTTCCCTGTGGTGACTCCTATTGTATGAGTCACCTTTGAGGCCCCCCCCCCCCCCCCCCACGTCTACTTAGGGAGCTCTGGTGGCCTAGTGGTAAGGCGTTGTGCTGCCATGCAGTTCAAGTCTGCCAGCTGCTCTACAGGAGAAAGATGAATAGTCTCCAGTGTGATTTCCTGCCGCTGAAAACCCCCTGGAGGGTTGGCTGTGGGTCAGTTAGAACTCAGTAACAACACTGGTTTCCTCTACCTTGGAACCATTTAACTGTAATTTTATGCAAGTGGGAGACTAGATTGCGTTAGACATTAGCTGCAAAATCTGTTCAGTGAAAGTGGGCAAGGGATTCAGCCAAGATGCTAAGCCCAGCTCCTGCTAGTCATTGACACCAGGACACAGCGCCCTCCCAGGACAGCTCAGATGCTGCAGTCTGGATAGTTGTGTGTTCGGGGTGAGGTCATACGTTCAGAGTGAGGTGGTGCTGTCAGGTTGTGGCCTTGAGTCATGTGCTTCTGTACGGGTACAGTGCGCGGTTGCCATGAAGCGGTGTCGTCAGGAGGGGCCATGTGGTCAGGACAGGGACGAATACTGACAAGGCTTGTCCTCCTCAAGCTGGTCCGTTGCACAATCCTTGGAGAACCTTCCCAGTGTCCTCAGGTCCCGCCTCCCCGTCTCGGAATGCTTTACTTTTCTCTCTTCCTTCTGAGTGTTGAGCTGCCTAGTGCTTGTATCATGACCCAGGGGAGTGCAGAGAAGTGCCTGATGTTTCTCAGTCAGTGGGATAGGGGTCCACGTTTTTCACTTAGGGCTTTTTTCTTCTTTTTCAATCAAGACAAGCACTCTTGCTTTGAGGCGCTCCCTGAGCTAGTTCTTCCGGTGCAGAACTTTCCTCTGCCAGAGCCCTGTTAGTGCCCCTGGTATTGACAAACAACTTGGCATTGTCAAGCTCAACTCATGGTCACCTTGTATATAGCAGCATAACTGCTCCGAGGCTGGTTTGACATCACCAGGCCTAATTTCAAATTTGCCTCTAGATGGATGTAAACCATTCACTTGTTGATTAGCAGGCAAATACAATGGTTTGCACTACCCAGTGACTCCTGGCAAACCCTCTTCCTGTCTTAGTATCTAACATTTCTTATCTCTGAACAGTTCAGCCTTCATCACATCACAGAGGCTGGGAGGGCCTTCTGCCCAGGTGGGAGTCTGGGGCTCGTACCAGTTTCTCAGGGCAGAATGTAATGAGTAGGGTGAGGGCTTCTGCTAAGGCTGAGAATTGAGTCTAGGGCTTCCCCATGGTTCTTGAAGCCTCTGAGTACATCACTTGTTCTTCAGGAAGAACTGGCAGCCACTGAGACCTGTCAGGACAGGTTGTGACATGTGACCCCGAACATGACCTGGTGCCCGGTGGGGCCCAGCTCATGGCCTCTGCTCTTCTTTGCAGCTTTCTGTACGAACCCAACAGCAAAGTGTACAAGTACTACCGCCAGAAGCTGGAGGAGTTCCGGAGAGCCAAGGCCAGCCCCACAGACGTCCCTACAGTCCTTGACCCAGTCTTGAAGCGCCCAAGCCCCGCTGAGACCCCATCAGTGTCCGTGCCCCTTGTCACCATCTGCCCTACCTCATCTACCTCCACCGTGCCCTCTGCCACCCCAGTACCTACCACTGCCCTGGCCACTGCCCAGGGCAAGCCAGCTGCTGCAGTCACCACAAAGAGAAAGCGGAAGAGCCGGTGGGGGCCTGAGGAGGACAAAGTGGAGCTCCCTCCTGCTAAGCTGGTGCAGAGGGACACAGACACTGCCCCCTCGCCACTGTCAGGTAAGTGGTCTCTGTTCTTGCCCCCTCCCACTTAGAAAGACAAACTGGTCAGGTACTTGACCCAAGAGATTGAGCGAGTCATTCTCAGTGATGCTCTAGGTAGCAGGGCCCTGGCTCTGTCAGCCAGCTGACTCTGCTCAGTCTAGGCCCTGAGCACCAGGCACTCTCTAGTTGCTCCAGAGGTCTGGAGCTTGTTCCTTAGCATCTGGGTCACTCACACCTAGGTTTCCGTCACTGACCGAACAGCCTGCTTGGAGCTAAGTTACTCAGGAGTGGTGTTACGTTCTTGTGGGTGGTGCAGCGAGGCTTTTGTCAGGCCCCTAGGGGGCTTCTGCATTCACTCCCTGGCTTTTCTGTAGGAACCCACCTCTGCAGGGACAGTGGTTTCTGCTAAGTCAGGCTGTGATGTCCGCTCTAAATGCTGCCAGCTTCTGCCAAGATTCCAGGAGGTGTCAAGTTAAATGTCAGTTGCCTCCCGATAAGGAACTCATGGACCTGTAGAGCTGAGACACATGTCAGACCCAGTGCATATGCATCTTCACATGTATCTGCTAGTAGGGCTAGTTTCTGGGAGTCACGAGTTCATGTGGACACATGTAACACATACACACTCACATTCACTTGTACTTGGATATGTTTGAACACATTCGAGCCCATGTACTGTCATGATTGTGTGTTAATGTGGACCGAGACACTTACAGACTTGTTCATGTCCACACTTACATGCAGACATTTTTGTCCCCATGCTCTCCCACACCTACTCCTGTGTGCACGTGAGCACTCATACTTGTATTCACATGCATGAGGCTCACACATGGTCACGTGCACAGCTCTCAGCTCTTATGTCTTGACGTGCAGAGCTTTTTGCCCTATCATTCCATGGCTGTGTAGCTGACAGTGAAGCCTCAATCTTATCTCTATCTTGGTGGCCACATTTGCAGCATCAGGGAGCATAGACTCTGAGAGGTTGTTGTGGAAACAAAGTAAAGGATATAGAAGAAGGTACACAGACAGTCCTCAAGTGACAGTGGTGATGGTGACAGCTGGTTGCAGAGCCCTGCTGTGCACCAGACCTGGGTCAGCTGGCATGTTGGAGCTCTACTGGCCTCTTCAGTTCTGCCCCTCAGACCTAGGGCAAGCATGCTGACCATCCTGTGTCCTCTTATCTCCAGTGCAGGACCTCAAGGGGCTTGGCTATGAAAAGGGGAAGCCTGTGGGCCTGGTGGGCGTCACAGAGCTGTCAGATGCCCAGAAGAAGCAGCTGAAGGAACAGCAGGAGGTAAAGCCAGCAACAAGAACAGTGTGGCTCAGCAGAGACAGGAGGGATGGGGGGATAGGGTGGGCTGGGGCAGATATGGTCCACTCTTAAGGCTGTTAGGACAAGCGGCACCTGGGACAGCAAGTGCTCAAGTCACTCCTTGTCACAGTGCATCCCCTGCTCATGGGTCCCTTGTACTGTGTAGAGCCACAGTCAGCAAGGAAGCTGCTTGGACACTGGGTCCCCCCACCCAGCATCCACCCCCATTAGTCCTCTCCAGGCCATGTTTGTGGGCCACACCTGACTGGAACTGCCTCTATCTGGTAGAGAACAGAGTCCTGCTTTGCTCCTGGCAGGTGGTGGTATACTGTGTTGAGATGTAATCCCGTTTTGATGAAGGACCCAGCAGTCCGAGTGACCTCTCTACTAGCCTCTAGCAGGCTGCAGGGCCTGTGGCCCAATGGCTCTGTCCCTTCCACCTCCCCTTGAGGTCAAAGCCCTGCTCTGGGCACTTGGAGGCTCAGCACTCCATGGTCAAGAGGAGCAAGCATGAGACCTCGCTCACCCTGCTCACTGCCCCTCCCCAGATGCAGCAGATGTATGACATGATCATGCAGCACAAGCGAGCCATGCAGGACATGCAGCTGCTGTGGGAGAAGGCTCTGCAGCAGCACCAGCATGGTTATGACAGCGACGAGGAGGTGGACAGCGAGCTGGGCACGTGGGAGCACCAGCTGCGGCGCATGGAGATGGACAAGACTCGGGGTAGGTGGAACTCACTGGGCCAGGTGGGGTGGGGGAGACTTATACAAGGCACACGGTGGGCAGGGCTGGGCAAGGGATCAACAACATGCCTACCAGGTGGGCAGGGCAGGGCCAGGGTAAAAGTCTCCCTTGGGCAGCGAGGCAGTTCGTTTGGGTCCAAACCCCATACACACCCTGGCTGGAAGCCTCAGCCTCCTCTGGGTGACATCTGAGCAGGCAGGGAGTTCTGCTGTGTTGGTTGTGACCTATGTGCTAACTGTGGGCTCTTGCCCACGTACCTGTCTTTACTACTGCTTCTCTTGCCAGAATGGGCCGAACAGCTAACTAAGATGGGCCGAGGCAAGCACTTCATCGGGGACTTCCTGCCTCCAGATGAACTGGAGAAGTTCATGGAGACCTTTAAGGCCTTGAAGGTAAGGGAATGCTGTGCTTCCATAGCAGCTCCCACCTGTGAGTGGAACCCTCTGGAGCTTGTGTGTTTGTCCCCAGTAGTGGGTGAGCCTGGGAGCTTGATATTGTCCTGTCTCCTCTCCCAGCAAGGGGTCAGCCTATAAACTTGCTATTGCCATTCTCCCTTCCTAGCCTCCGGGAGCTCAGTGGTCAGGCACTCTGCCCCCTGGGCTCAGGAGAATGACCTTGGGTGGGAGAAAGATGGGTACTGTCCCCGTGAGTGGAGCCAGAAGTGCAGAGGCATCCAAGCAAGGCTCAGGTGTGTTGATTGGTTCCTCTGCTCTGCAGGAGGGCCGTGAGCCTGACTACTCTGAGTACAAGGAGTTCAAGCTAACGGTGGAGAACATCGGGTACCAGATGCTGATGAAGATGGGCTGGAAGGAAGGCGAAGGCCTGGGTTCTGAGGGCCAGGGCATCAAGAACCCCGTCAGCAAGTGAGTGTGGGCCGCCACGGCTCAGGGGCCCGGGCATCCAGGACCCTGTCAGCAAGTCAGTGCACAGTGGGGCAGAGGTCCAGGGATCTGCTGTGTGTGAATGCTGGCCTAGTACCCAGGACCAGCTGCCTACTTGTTCCCTAACCCCACACCGATCCCTTTTGTCCTTGAGTGAAGTGATGGCATCCTTCTACTGTATACATTGTCAAAATGAAGTACAGTGCCCTCACTCCAGGACATGTTCTGCCCTTTTCCTCTGTCCATTCAGATCATGTGTCCACAGGGAGCTCAGTCCCCAAAGAGGGCATTGCCCTCTCAGCCTGACTGAGGCATCTTTTTTTTTTTTACTCACCAGGGAAACGGGGGGAGCAAGGTAGTCTCAGGGTGAGGGGCAAGTGAGAAACACCCCCCTTTGTCTTTAAATATCTGACCACTCTTTGTGGAACACCTCAGCCATTCCTAGCTCAGCACCCTGGTGACTGTCTCTGTGCAGATGGCACGTCCTCACAGTGGGTCCTTGTCAGGGAGTCTGTTGGCCCCATAGGCCCCGTCTTCACGCCTGCTCCCTCTCACACAGGGGCACCACTGCTGTGGATGGTGCTGGCTTTGGCATCGACCGGCCAGCTGAGCTTTCTAAAGAGGACGATGAGTATGAAGCTTTCCGCAAGAGGATGATGCTGGCCTACAGGTTCCGGCCCAACCCCCTGGTGAGCACCCTGGTCCTCTCCTATCACTTCGGGGAGGGGAGACTATTAGCTTGGGGCCCTGTGAGGGTGGAGCTTTGGTGACTTTGCTTTTTCCAGCCCAGGAGGCCAGGCCCCTGATGGATTCCACTCCTGTCCTCTTATAGATAGAGGTCTCAGACCTTTTCCTTTCCAAAGCCCTCCCTCCCTCTCTCCTGTCCCATCCTGAGGATATGCCCTCAGAAGGTTCCAGATGGAAGCAACTGCCATTTGACTTCAACGTTAATTCTACCTTGTTTTTCATCTCCAGAACAACCCCCGGCGGCCTTATTACTGAATTTTCGCCAGTATTCACACTACTTCCTGAAGGACTGTGCTGGACCCTGGAACCTTCCAGCCAATGTGTTTGCCCATTGCAAGTGTTGTGCTGAGTATTAAAGTCCCAGTACACACCTGCCATGGGGCAGGAGCTGCCATTCACCACAGTCCCCTCGTCCCCGGGCCAGGCCTGCCGTCCACTCAGACCCTCTGTTCCTCCGCTATGAAGGCCAGGCCTGCTGTTCACCACAGTCGTGTGTTCCAAGGGCCAGGCCTTCCATCCATCACCCTCCTGTTCTTAGCCTAGTCCCGTCCTCCATCCACTTCAACCCTCCTGTTCTTAAGCTGTTGCCCTGGGGCCTGACAGGAGACCAGCTAGCTGGGATATGTTCTGAAGATGTCCCAGTATCCTAGGAGTCCAGGCACATCCAGCCTCATACCTGCCCATGGAAGCACCACTTGCTGTTCAGCCCTGGTGGCATTTATGAGGCTATTTAGAGCTCCCTGTCTTCCTGCAGAGGGGGACGGGATAGAACAAGGCTGTTGTCTGTGAGGTAAACTTGGGTCAGGCGAGGCTGTTGGGGCAGGGCCCAGCCTTCCCGCAAACCCTGTATAATGGGCTGCCCTGGAGATGGGAACTCCTGGTGCACACCTGTTCCTGCTGCCCATGTCGTCAGATTCCTATTGGGGATCATACCCGACACTTGTCCCAAGGACTGTCCTGCAGGTTTCCACCCTTGGTGCCCTCAGCCCCATCACTGAGGAATGTGTGCCTGGCACGGCACCCTCCCCTTTCCCCCAATGTTTATTAAACTGGTGGACAAAAGGGTCATGAACTCTTGGGGAGTGTGTGATGGGTGTACTTTGTTAATGTGGACCAAGATAAACAAGCAGAGCCTTCCTTGGGGAGGGGTGGGGGTCACAGGGAACATGCCATCTCACCACACCCATGCGTGGTCTGGAAGGCTTCCTGGGGAGGGGCCTTGGAGCAGAGAAATTCATGGGTGAGCAAGTAAAGCCTGTTTATCAAGGTGGTCTAGAAGTCACCTGACATTCTGCAGTTACTTCTCTTGCTCTGTGTGTCTGCAGGTCACACAGTTGGACAGCTGGACTCATTCGTGGGGGGCTGTCCCCCACTTGTCCCTTAGCAGGTCTTGCTCAACCCAGGGTGTTAGGGACTTACCAATTTTAAGATGTGGAACAGAGGTTGAGCTTCAGGCAGCCTGCACTCACGTACTGTCAGCGGGCAGCCAGTCTGGAGACAGTGAACCCCTAAATTACCTCTCTGGCTACTGACTGCCACATGGAAGAATGGGGAGGTCTGGTGGGGACAGCCTGGCGACCGTCTCTGCATGGCTTGGGAAGGTCTTTTAAGTTGGTCAGTCTGAAGCTGTGGTGACACTCAGGCCACCAGTCTCCTGTGCCAGGGACAGAGGCTGGGTCCTGAACTCAGATCCAGCATAGGCACCTGTAGGCGAGGAACATTTCTGGAGGTATGTCATCCTCTTGCCTCATGTCATCACCTCAGTGACTGCTCTATAACTGGGATCCTTGCCAGGCTCCAGCCATGGACTTTACCCCCCAGGGCAAGGGAGTGGGGGCCTAATGCCATCAGTGTGCAGGTCTGGGACAGTGTGCAAGGCCAGGCGCTGCCACAAACATCCAGTCCTCAAAAACAGATCCTTAAATGGCTGGACGTGAAAGCAGTGCTGCTGTGGTGGCATCCTGCAGGCTGCCTGGAGGAGGGGAGATGGAAACCTGTCAGCCCTAAGGGCAAAAGTGGAGTTCAACATCCACAGATGAAATAGTTCAGAGAAACTGGACTCTAACCATGACAGAGGTGCAGAGTAGGTCCAGGCAAAGACCCAGAAAGCCCTTTGAGACAATGCTTGGGTACAGGAACTACCTGGGTGGAAGTGGAGGCTCGCTGGAAGTACTACCAATAGAAACCATGACCATCTCCTGCTTCCCACTCTGCAAACCCTCCTGGCCAGAGTGCAGTCTCCTACTACTGCTATCATAGTCCTACTTGAAGCTGCCCCTTGCCATCACTCTATCTCTGCACACCACAGCCAGTCCTGTAGATGGTGGTGCACTCTCCAGAACACTGCCTACCTTTTTCCACCCTGATGCTTTGATCAGAGGAAAGGCTGCAGCCTTAGCTGCCTCCATGGTATTGAAGCCACATCTAAGGAACCTCTTGGTGCATTTATACAATCCTCCCAGACATCCCCCCTAAAAGCCTCATTGCCATCGAGTTGGAACTGACACATAGCTGACCCTTCTGTGAGTTTTCCAAGGCAGCAAATCTCTCAGCAAGAGACTGTCCATCTTTTGTGTAGCGACTTGTGAATGTGAACCACCAGAGAGGTGCCCCCTTCAGGTTAGGGGCTAACTCCCTACAGACAGTGTCACCAGAGTACATTGAAATGTGTGTGGAGACTACCAGTGCACAGGACTCAAACACAACTGAGAGGCAATGGGTTAAGGGTTCTCAGCGATGCGTGCAGTTGGTAGGTGCTGTTGAGTCAACTACAGCTCAGCACCTCTGTGAACAACTGATCCAGACCTTGCCCACCATATGCCATACTCATATGGAGTCTCTGATACACTCCAGCCCATTGGTAGTAACCATGTCAGTCCATCTTGTTGGGGTCTTCTCTTTAGCTGGCCCTCCACCTTTCCTAGCATGATGCCTCTTTTCCAAGGGTTAGTCATGTCCGAAGTATGTGAGATGAAGTTTCACTGTCCCTGACTCCATGGAGCACCCTGCTAGCACTTTGAGACATTTTGATCTTTTGGGTGCTATTGTATACCACTGAGTTAGAAGTGATTCATAGCTGACCCTCCAGCAGGTTTTCAGAGGCTGCAATGGAAGATTACCTGTCTTCCACAGACCAGCTGGTGGGTTCAGTGTGCCCTTTTGGGCTTGCAGTGCAACTCCTTGCCATGAAGCCACCTGAGTTATTTTGGCAGTCTATGAACTGTGGTACTGGAGAAGAGTATTGAATATACCATAGATTGTTAAGAGAACAAACAAGTTTGACCTGAAGAGGGTGAAATCAGGTTTCTCCTTGGAGACAAAGATTCTGAAGCTCTGTCTAACATACTTTGGGCATGTTGTAAGAAGGGACCAGTCCTTGGACATTATGCTTGGGAAGGTGGCGCAATAGCGGAAGAGCGGAAGACCCGAGATGAGATGGATTGAGTCAGTGACTGGGGTAATGGGGGTGGGTGTGTCAGAGACAGTGAGGTTGGCTCAAGATAGAGCAGGGTTCAGAACTGTTGTACATAGGGTCTCTATAAGTCGCAGGCAACTTGACAGCACATAACAACACGAGATATTTGGTACTCTTACCCAACCCACAACTAAAAGTCATTTATTCTCTGTTCCTTCTTTGTCCAATTTTAAGATGCACAGCAAGTAATTGAAAAGACCATGGCTTGAATTGGGTGCACCTTAGTCTTTAAAGTGACATTGCTGCTCCTTAGCACCTTGGAGAAGCCCTTGGCGGATTTCCCCAAGGCCGCATGTCTTAATTTCTTTTTTTTATTATTAAATTTTATTAGTTTTAGTGAACATTTACAGAGATTTTGGGTTTTCATTC
>NW_006399795.1:17755686-17785160 GCF_000299155.1 Elephantulus edwardii
TTGTTGATGGGCACTTAGGTTGTTTCCAACTCCTTGCTATTGTGAACAAAGCTGCAATAAACATGGGTGTGCATATATCTGCTTGGGTGTCAGTATGTCTTAATTTCTTGACTGCCTGTACTAACGGTATTGATTGCGGGTCCAAGCAAAAGAAAATCATTGACAACTTCAGTCTTTTCTCCATATATCATGATGTTGCCTTTTAGCCCAGTGGTGAGGCAGAAACCCTGCTGGCTAGGTTGGGGTCCTGATGGAAGTGTCAGAACACAAAGCCTAGGAATTCCCCTACAATGACGCTGCCAAGTCCCGGGCTCCAGGACGCAGCCCATAGTATCTGAGAGCAAGGGTCCTGCGCGTTGTCTTCTAGATATTGATAAGTAAGAAACTGGTTTGGCGATCAGACCGCCACCGCAAAACTGTAGCAGGATTAACGCGAGAAGGGAAGGAACCGTACCTAAGGGGACTGTACCTAAGGGGAGGGAAAAGGGCAGGACAGGGAGAAGGGAGGGCGGGGTGCAGTGCCTCTGAGACTCCCCGGAGCTGGCCGGCTCCCCCACCCCCGCCTCGGCGGCGGGGCGCGGGCGGGGGGCGACCTTTGTGCGGGGCGGGGCCCCAGCGACCCCCCCCACCAGATGCACCTTCGAGCCGGCGCTCGGGAGGCAGCGCCAGGGTCCGCGCGCAGCCACCATGGACATCCCGCCGCTGGCCGGCAAGATCGCGGCGCTGTCGCTCACAGCCTTGCCCGTGTCCTACGTGCTGAATCTCGTCTCGGAGCTCTCGCAGTGAGTGCAAGGAAGGGCCTGGGTCCTGGGGCAGTGGGTTCTGGGGGCTACTGGCCCCGAAGATGGGGACCCCGTGGAGGCACTGGAAGGAAGATGCGCCACGAGGAGCCTGGGCACCTGCCTGGCTCGGGAGAAAGGGGTTCTGGGCCAGGAAACTTCCTCTGATCCCAACCGGAAGTCCTCTTCCCACCCGGAAGACGACCAGGGGGCGTGGGACTGTTGTGGGTCTCTTGAGGACTGAGAGAAGGGACGTGGAGGGGCAGAATTCCCCCTGCAAGGTATGACTTCCGAGGGTCTTCCGCGGCGATGCACCAAGCACAGGCTCCAGTCACTGGGGTCAAAGTATGGCCCAGATAAGGCCTGGGTGAGCTGGCAGTTGCCACATATGCCCTGCCCAGCAGCTCCCACCAAAGGTTTCTCCATGACTTCCTGGCTCAAGTCAGGGACTGTCCTCTCATTCAAGACAAAACCACTCTGGCCATAGCAACAATTTCTCCTCGTGTCCGCAAGCCCCTTCCACTCCCAAACTTAACCCTAACTGTCCCCTAAGCTGGCCTCTGGATGCAAATTGCTGGATCCAGTCCCTTATAGCCCCCTGGGATTCTGGATGAACAATATCACATCTGGAAACCTCAATTTTCCTCACTCTATAATTGACATAACTCCATAGTTACAGCTTAGGTTCAGGAGCTGTAATACAGGAGGCTGGCAAGGGTCTTATTTGATATGGGTGAAAGGGCAAGAATAGGGATCCTAGGGGCCAACAGTATATCCAGGTAGGTGGTGTCTTGAGAACATCAGTATATGATCCTTGGACGGGCCTCCCACCCTCTCTAGGCCTCGATTTGTCCACCTGTGCTGGGGACTGCCTAGAGACACATGATGTTATCTGTGTAGCTGGTTGACCTGCCTTATCAGGTTGGTGAGGGCAGAAGAGGCAGGGGTGGAGTCACTGAACTTTAGCCAGGAGGAGTCTTGTGAGATGTGCAGAGCCAAGCACTAGAGACCCTCTGAGAAGTGTTGCAGCTGGGCCTGGCCATAGGGGAACTTAGTTAATTGATTGAGTAAATGAAATAAAATGTAAGTCAGCAAATAATGAGGTAAATCAGGCGGCCAGAAGGGATGGGAAGATGCTCCCTCTGCCTGGCCCAAGCTGAGCAATGATCCTTTCTGGGGAGTTAGAGTTCTTCCTGGAGGAGTGGAGTTCTGGTCCATAAGGAATTGTGTTGCCAACCCAAAGGTTAGCTCTGGTGGCTTCTTCTTGTTCTTAGGTACCATCACTACGACTCATAGCAACTCTGTGAACAATAAATCTGAACCCTGTCCTATCCTGTACCATCCTCACAATCTTTGACACACTCAATCTCATTGTAGCAGTCACTGTGTCAGTCCACCTGGTTGACAGTCTTCCTCTCGTTCATTGTCCCTCCACCTTTCCAAGCATGATACCCTTCTCCAAGGAATAGCCTCTCCTAGCAACATGCCTAGAGTATGTGAGACAAAGCTTCACCATCCTTGCTCCAAGGAGCACTCTTGCTGCACCTTCTTCAAGATGTATCTATATGTTCTTTTGGCAGTCTATGGCATATTCAGTGCTCTTCTCCAACACTACAATTCAAAGGCATCAATTCTTCTATCATGTTTATGCATTGTCCAGCTCCCAGCAGCACAATTAAATGATTGAAAAGACCATGGCCTGAATCAGGCACACCTAAGTCTTCAAACTAACACCATTGCTCCTCAATAATTGGGAGAGGTTCCTGACTTCTCCAGTGCGATATGACATCTCTTGATTTCCTGTCAGTCAGTACCAAGTGGACTGTAGGTCCAAGTAAGATGAAGTCATTAACACTTTCAGTCTTTATCTATGATGATGTTGCCTATTAGTCCAGAGGCGAAGATTTTTGGTTTTTTAACATTGAGATGCAATCCATGTTGAAGGCTGCAATGTTTGATCTTCAGCAAGCACTTCAAGTCCTCCTCACTTTCAGCAAGCAAGGTTGTGTAAACTGCAAAACGAAGGTTATTGATGACAGGCTACTGGTGGCTTAGTAGTAAGGAATTGAGCTGCCAACCCGAAGGTATGCAGTTCAAATATACCAACTTCTCCACAAGAGAAAAGATGGACGGTCTCCTATGTCATTTACTGCCTCTGAAAACCTGCTGGAAGGTCAGCTGTGAGTTGGTTCTGACTTGACAATCCTCAACAACAACCCAAACATCACCCCTCTCTCTGCCAGTTCAGAGCCACAAGTGACTCCTTGGGAGAAAGAGAAGCAGTCTTCTCTCATGCAATTTACAGCCTCCAGAAACCCGCTGGATGGTCAGCTATGAGTTGGTTGCGACTCAGCCGCCATGAGTAGTAGTGGAGTCCTGGAGGAAGGGCAGTGTAGATGGTTTATGAAGGATGAGTAGCAGTTGGCCAAGTGGAGAAGCAGCTCTGGAATGGCGTTCTTATAAGGGGGGGCAACAGCCTAGACAAGAGCCTGGGGATAGAAAGGGAGGGCCTTGTTGGATGGACGAATGGACACATCAGCTTTATTACAACCCAGACTCTGTCCTTGCCCCATATGGACGGCTTGGACCCCAGCACTGTGCCTGGCCCCCTGACCTGGCTTCTTTTCCACAGCCCACTGGGGGTGGTGTTGACAAGTATCCTGATCCTGGTGCTGCTCCTCGTGTCCGTCCGCAGTTTGTCCCGTGGTGAAATCTCCTATGACCCTCTCTATGCTGGTGAGTCAGTGGGACTTTACAGACTGAGAGGGATGGATTATCTGGACAAGGGCTTCCATCCTATGACATAGAGCTATCAGAGGACCTCTCCCATCAGATTGGAGAGCCCCAAAGGGCCTCTTCCATCAGAATGAGACAAGTCCTTGACGATCTCTCTGCTATTAGGCAGAGAGACTCCTGAAGAACTTCCCCAATTATCCTGGAGAACTTCAATAGGTCATCTTCATATTTGGGGCTCCTGAGAGCAGTGCCTGTTTCCTTCTCCCATCACATTGGGAGACCCTGAAAGACTATGCCTCCCTGTGATTCTTGGGGTCTCCTCAAGTCAGGGATAGTACTTTTTTTTCTATCAATGTTGGGACCTCTTAAGGCAGGGACTGTGTCTCTTCCATCAGACAAAGCCAGTGAGGTCTGTGGGTCATGTGATCTGTGGGGTGGGAGGAAGGAGTTTGGAAGTCTTGCCCAGAATCTTCATATCTGACCCTCAGCCCTGCCCACACTTGCCCTTATCCACAGCCATTCCAGTCCTCAACCATGTGCACACCCATCTTTGGACCATCCATACTTGGACTGTTGTTGTTAGGTGCCAAGGAGTCACCTGCAACTCATAGCTACCCTTTGTACAACAGCTCTGAAGCCTGTCCTGTCCTGAGCCAGTCTCACTGTCTCTGAAACATCTACTCCCATTGCCCTAGTTACTGTATTAATCCATCTCATCCAGGGTCTTCCTCTTCTGAACTGTCCCTCCACCCTTCCAAGCATGATGTCCTTTTCCAAGGACCAGTCCCTCCCGGCCACATATACAAAGCATGTGAGAAGTTTGCTCAAACACCCATCCCAGCGGTCTTATCCATGCCTGTTCACCCCATGCCCATGTCTGGGGGTCTTTCCTTTCTTAAACCACTAGTGCTCTTGATCTGGATTTCTACACCCAGCCAGAGCCTATGATCACACTCATGCCTGATTGAAGCCCCACCCTCTGCCTGAGCCCCGCCTTCACCACCCTAGCCCCGCCCACACGCCCTAACCCCACCCACACACCCTAGTCCCGCCCTCACCACCGTAGCCCCGCCCACATCTGATGGCACATGCACCCACCCACTCTTCCACAGTGTTTGCAGTTCTGGCCTTCACCTCTGTGGTGGACCTCCTCATCTCTCTCCAAGAAGATGGCTATGTGGTGGGCTTCATGGAGTTCTACACCAAGGTGTGTATGTGTGGGAGGCAGGGATGGGAGGCCCCCAGATTCTGTTCCCCCACCCACCCACCTGCATACTGCACTTGTCCCTACAGGGTGAGCCCTACCTGAGCACAGCCCATGGAGTCTTCATCTGCTACTGGGATGGCATTGTTCACTACCTCCTCTACCTGGCCATGGCTGGTGCTATCCAAAAAAGGTTCACAGGAAGGGAGGTCAAGGCCTTAGGGTGGGCTCTCAGGACAAGGTGGAGCCAGAAGTATCAGCAGGGGCTGCAGCCTGAGGTGGGGCTGAGGTAACTGGAAGAAGATTCTGGGGCTGTTTTCAGATGCCGTCTAGGTATCTGGGTAGCCGCCTTTGTCTTTAGATGGAGTGGTCTGATTGGCCATTCCTCTACTCATCCCCTCTATTGTCCCTTCCATCCCGGGCAAGTTGAACCTTACTTCTTAGCTCTGAGACCAGAAAGTAGGTACCTGCTGGTCATGCCATGATCTTCCCACCCAGGAAGAGGTACCGGAACCTTGGACTCTACTGGCTGGGCTCCTTCGTCATGAGCATCCTCACATTCCTTCCAGGAAACATCCTAGGTGAGGACTTGGCTTCAGGGAATTCTTGTCCCCTGAGCTGGGACAATGTCCAGCTCCTAGAAGTTCCCTTGTGATCCTTTGTTCCTTTCCCCAAATCCTTCAGCTTTCTCATTTCTTCCTGAAGGAGGAGATCCTGAATCCACTTTTTTCCCAGGCTACTGACTCCTGACCCCAAAACTTTGACCCCACATGTTCTGGACATTGGGACTTATAAGGTGGATGCTGGGGCACAGTGAAATCTTCATAGGCAGAGCTTGAGAGGTGGGGACAAATAGGGCAGGCCATCTGGGATGCAGGGATGGTAGGGACAAAGGCTTAGCAGTGGGTATAGTCAGGTAAACTCAGGGGATATGATGAGCTTGAAGAAAAGGCAGAAGATTGGATGTGTTGACCAAGCCAAACTTTCTAATGTTGAGAGCCAATTCCAGAAGGAATTGGAGCTCAAAGATTGTTTGAGAGACACACAGGCTCCTAAATGGACATTATGCCATAGACAATGGGGAGCCATGAAAGGTGTTAGAGCTCATGCAAATTAATCAAGATATCCAGCCAGGAGCTCTAGTGTGACCTTTTGTGTATGGGTCCAGCCAGGCCTTGGAGACTGCTACTGGATTTTTATGTGCCATCGAGTCAACAATTACTCATAGAGATCTTATGAGCAACAAATCAGAAGAACCTTGCTGTATCCTGCACCATCCTCACAGTTTCCATCATACTAACACCCATTGTTGCAGTCACTTTGTCAATCCATCTTTAAAAAAAATTATTTTACTATTATTATATTATTTTGTGTGTGTGTGTGTACTGTCAAATTGGATCTGACTGATACAGGAGGAGAGCAGAGCATCTGGTGGATTTGAACTGCACGCCTCTGGGGTTGCAGTGCAGCTTCTTCACACTCGGCCACCAGAGCTTCCTTTCATCAATCCATCTTGTTGAAGGTCTCCCTGCCTGACACCATACTTGTCTTATAAGGAGCACTCGGATTGCACTTTCTCCAAGACAGATTAGTTTTTTCTTTTGGCAGTCCATGGGATAGTCAATATTCATTGCCAGCACTACCGTTCAAAGGCACTGACTCTTCTTTGATCTCCCTTATTCACTGTTCAACTTTTCAGGTGCATAGGAAATGACTGAAAAGACCATGGCTTGAATCAGGCTCACTCTAGTCTTTAAACTGATATCCTTACTCGTCACAATTTTGAATAGGTCCCTGACAGGAGGTTTTTGCAGTGCAGTACGTCTTTTGACTGCTGTACCATGGGTGTTGACTATGAATCCAGATGAAATTCTTTGCAACTTCAATCTTTTCTTCCTCTAACATGATGTTGCCTATTACTCCAGTGATGAGGATTTTTACATTCTTCATGTTGAGATATAATCTGTATTGGAGCCTGTAGTCTTTCATCTTCCGCAGTAAGAGCCTCAAGTCTTACCAGACGCTCTGCCGGAGAAGGAGGCGCAATATCCTCCTGTACCAGTCAGATCTGATTTGACGGTACACGTACACAAAAATAAAAAAAAAAATAAAAAAAAAAGAGCCTCAAGTCTTCTTCACTTTCTGCACACCAGGATGTATCAGCTTCATGAAGCAGTTAGCTAGTGAGTCTTCCTCCAATTCCCATCCCACATTCTTCTCCCACTTTCACAGGCAAATATAGCTCAGAGATCAGGCCTGCCTTCTTCCTCACCATCCTCTACATGCTGGTCCCATGTTGGGCTGGCGTAAGAATCTTCAAACAGTCCCAGGCACCCATCTGCTACACCCCGAACATGGTGAGTGTCTTGTGTCAACATGCCTCAGTGTCCCCTGTTTGTCCCTCAGATACCTAAACATCCTAGAAGTCCTTGGGTCAGTCTCTTTTGTTGCCAGGAAGAGACAAGCCTTTATTGCTGCATGCTAGGCCTGTCACACTATCTGCTTCTCTCCTGTGGACCAGGTACAAGAAGAACACAGGAAAAGCCTCCTGCAGCGCCCAGTAGACCTGGCCCTCGTCATATACCTCATTCTTGCTGGTTTTTTTACTCTCTTCCGGGGCCTGGTGAGTCTGAATTGGCCATCCTGCTTCTTTTTATAAAGTCTAGGAATACTACTCCGATCATCCGGGGAAGTTCTTTATGGAGTCTGACTTGAGTATTGCATGGCAAAGACTCCATCCAGAGAGTCAGGACAGGGGGAGACCACAGCAAGGAGTATGGCTTCCGTTGGAGGGATACTGTCGTGGGGCATTATTTTGTTTCTCTGCCCCAGGTGGTGCTCGACTGCCCCACAGATGCCTGCTTCATCTACATCTACCAGTATGAACCTTATCTACGGGATCCCGTGGCCTATCCGAAGGTGCAGGTGAGGAGGCAGAACAGGAGAGTGTCCTGCCTGCAGGAAGGGTGCCACCGACCCTCTTTGGAATCTAATGTCAGACACACAACTCAAAACTAGTGGAACCCCACAGCTAAAAAAGTGCAAATCTGAATCTCCAGCGTGGATGGATCCAAGAATGGGGAGCCCTTCCTCTAGGCATGTGTTTCATTCCCAGGCAACCCTTTTGTAAGGTGGCAGTGGGTCAATTTCAGGTTTCCACCTTTTCCATTTAGCCACCCCAAGAAAATGTGATCTTATTTGCCTCCCACCCTAGCTTGGGCACAAGTCTTGGCTATGCTCTAATTGGCTCAGCCTGAGTCACATGTGTATTCTATAGCCGTTTATTATGACCCAGAAGCTAGTGTGTTCTGATTGACCAGGTCACAGGCTGCTTCCTGAGTAAAAGAGTGGGCCTAATCTACACAAACTAAGAGGGGTGATCTCCAAGGGATAGAGGGGAGCTGCTTCCACAAGAGACATAGGATTCTGGATGTGCAGTGTCCCATCCTGGGTGGGGTCTATAGCTGGCTGGATCCTGACTGGGTCCCTGTATCAGGTGTCCTCAGGGACCCAGCTGAGGCAACTGCTCATACTATGGGCTGTGTGTCCCTAGATGCTGGTATACATGTTCTACGTCCTGCCCTTCTATGGCCTAGCCATCTACGCCCTCATCTTTCCTGGCTGCTCCTGGCTACCTGACTGGGCCCTGGTGTTTGCTGGAGCCATTGCTCAGGTGAGTGGGATGGGCTTGCAAGAGAAATGGGTGGTGTTCTGCCTGTCCTGCCTTTGTGCTAGAGCCTGGGTGGGGTGCTTTGGGCCTCCTCAGTCCCAGGCACAGCCCCTGGCGGCATAGCTGATCTTGGGGAGACAAGAGCCAGAAACAGAGCCCAGCTTGTGGGGTCAGAATGGAGAGAGGAAGGAGTAGAGGCTACCGGAGGAGAAACCAGAGGGAGAGTGTTTACTAGAAGGGCATGGCTGCACAGGAACTGGGCACTGAAGGGCAGGGGTGTGTACTCTGTGCAGGGAAGAGCATTCTGGGGGCGTGAGTAGCATAAGGAAAGTCACAGAGTGGGAGGTAACATGAATGAAGGCAAAGATAAGATAAATTGACGTGCTTGCTTCGGCAGCACATATACTAAAGTTGGAATGATACAGAGAAGATTAGCATGGCCCCTGCGCAAGGATGACACGCAAATTCGTGAAGTGTTCCATATTTTTTTTTTAAAAAAAAAGATAAATTGACAGATACTAAAGCTTTGAACTTGCCCTGGGGACTTGGGTTGAGCGCGCTGTGGAGTTGCGTGAGCAGAAGGGATCCTGTCAGAGCTGAGGCCTGCTTCTGGGATCCTGGTTAGAAGTAATGAAGCCTGGGCTCAGGCCATGGCAGTGGAGGCATGGAACACACTGTTGGGATAGAATCAATGGGATTTGTGTCCAAGGCAAGGAGATTTTGCAGCTGGATGGTTGGTGGTGTCTCCATGTGAGAGATGAACTGTCCCCCCCCAGGTGGCAGAGGTGGGGTGCAGAGCCAGTATTTGGGGGCAGAGAACATGTAACTTCTGCTCCGGCAGCTGGAGAGAAGCAGTAGTAGCGCACAGAGGTGAACAGGGACAGAGAAGCAGGTGAGGGGATATTTCAGAAATCAGTGGGCAGGAAGTAGGATTGGGAGACTTGTAAATCTGGCAGAGCCAGAGAAATGGGGACCATTTAGGAAACCTAGTGTGCAGTTTGGAATGTTGGCCAGGTCCCAGCCCTGATACCCTTCCCTTGCATTTGGCCACAGGCACAATTCTCACACATGGGCGCGTCACTCCACCTGCGAACGGCCTTCACTTACCGCGTGCCTGAGGACGTGTGGGCCCCCGTCTTTCTGTGCAACCTGCTCTATGCCTTGAGTCCCCACCTGCTTGCCAGCCGCTGCCTGTGGCGGCCCACCTTCTTCCTAAAACCACAGTCCCCAGACTTGATGGCTAAGCACAAGAAGCTTAATTAAGGGGGGCACCAGGTTGCCCTAGGACTCAGTTTACATATCCAGTTGTCCCTGGCCTAGGAAAACTGGGTTAGATTTTTTTAAGGGCAAGAAGTATGTCTCCAGGGGATCTTTGGGCCTGAGGAGAGTGATTTCAGACCTACAGCTGGAATAGGAGACCCAGAGGCTGGGTGTTCTCTCACAGGGGGTCAAGTTCAGCTATCAAAGTGCCCTAAATCCTCAAGCATACCTGTCAACCCCCTTCCAAAATATCAGCCTCTGGTTAATAATGAAAAACCCCTACTGGTATCCAAAATGTCACTCCCTGAGTGTTTCAGGGTGCAAGGACTAAGGGAACCTCTCAAGCCCCTGGTAGGCCCATTCATCAGGACCCTGGGAGCCAGAAGCCCGACTCCAGTTGGCATCAACAGCTTCATCTTTCAAATGGAGAAACTGAGGCTCAGAGTGGATGAAAGACCTGCCGAGGGTCAACGTTTGGCAAGAAGGAACCTCATTCCTAGGCCCGTGAATAAATTATCATAATGAATAACCTGGCAGAGTTATCAGGTGTCTGCACTATACCAGGAGCTCTGGTGTGTATGGCGTAGTCTGTTGTGTGGGTGTGTGTTGTGCTGCTAGCCAAAAGGCCACTCATCTCTGGTCATTCTGCTACTAACCAGTGGCTCCAAGGGACAAAGATGGTGGTTTCCTCCTGTTAAGATTTACAAGTCTCTCCCAAAAAAAAAAATATTTACAAGTCTTGGAAACCTGATGGCGGGTCACTAGGAGTGAGTGGCAGGGGCCAGTTTCATATGCTTCATGCTAGATATCATTCTATATTCCAAGTCAGAGATGAGAATGAAGAGGGGGAGGCTGTGACTGAATCCAAACCTGACTAATCGCAGAGCCCACACTCTGCCTCTGCTGTCTGTTGGCCTGGTCTCATTTTGGGAAATTGAGGCTGCAAAACAAGCAGAGGCGGTTGGAGGAGGGCTTGTTGTTCCCTGGTGTGATTGTTAAACTTGTGTAAAGGACCAGGAGGTGGGTCAAGGGATTGATTGCGGGTGTTCTCTCCTGTCCCCCTGAATCTGTCTATACTTATTATTGTCATGGTGGACTGTCAAGTCAGAACTGACCCACTAGAGGGCTTTCAGAACCAGTAAATTGCACGGGAGGGGATAACCTATATTCCTTGCTCTGAGAAGCTGGTAGATTCAAACTGTGTGCCTTTGGGTGGGCAGAGCACCTCCTTACCACTAAGCCTCCACAGGTCCCTATCTATACTTACTAGGCACTTTATAAGTCTATTTGTATTTTATTGACAAATTATGGCTGACAATGAGGAGAATGGGAATCCGAGAACATTTAATTGTGCTTATGCAAAGGCTTTACCTAGACCAAGAAGCTGTCGTATGAACAGACCAAGGGAACATTGTATAGTTTTAAATCAAGAAAGGTGTATGTTAGAGCTGGATCCTTTTTTTTTTTTAATCGTTTTTTCTATACCTATTCAATCTGTATGCTAAGGAGAGATAATTCAAGAGGCTGGATTCTGTGCAGAAGCATGTGACATCAGGATCAGAGGGAAACTAATAACAACGTGTGTTATGCAGATGACATGACCTTGCTTGCTGAAAGTGAGAAGAACTTGAAACACTTGCTACAGAAGATCAAAGATTGTTGTTGTTGTTAAGTGCTGTCAAGTCACAGGCGACTCATAACGACCCTATGAAGGAAAATCCTCAATACTTGTTTGTCTTTCATCCTTTCTCCAGGTTCATAGGGTTTCCGGAGGCAAGCTATTATGGAAGTGGATGCCACTCCTGCTTCCAAGCTTGTTTTAATTGGGGAGCTCCACCCAACACTGTCTGCCATGGGTAACCAACCATTAACGCATTTGACACATCAGTGTCACAGCAACCACAAGTTACTGCTGTACGGCAAGTAGACACACCGGGGCTATACGACCTTTGGCTTAGATTACAGCCTTAAATATCAATGAGATCACAATATTAAGAAACTATTAAGTCCTTACCCCTGTTTAAGTGGGCTTCATGATAGATGGAGAGAACACTGAGGTTGTTAGCAGTTTCCTTGGTACCAGCAGTCAAGGAGTCAAAAGATGTATTGCACTGGGTAAGTCTCCAAGATGCTGAGGAGCAGCAAAGTCAGCTTAAAAGTAAGGTACGCCTGAATCAAGCCATGGTCTTTTCAGTTGTTTGCTATGCATCTGAAAGTGGAACAATGAATAAAGTTGGCTGAAGAATCATAAATATCTTTGAGTTGTGTTGAAGCCAAAAGAAGAGATAATTTTGATGCAAGGATGATGAAGCTTCATCTCACACACACTGGGCATGTTGTAAAGAGAAGCAAGTTCCTGGGAAAAAGGCATCAGGCTTGGAAAGGTGAAAGGTCAGAAAAAACAAGGATTGACACAACTCTCCAAAGTTGAAAATAGGCATACCATTAGACCCAGGAATTCCACTACTGGGAATATACCCTAATGAAACCAGAGCCATGACTCAAACAGATATATGCACGCCATGTTTATTGTAGCATTATTCACAATAGCAAAGAGACAGAAGCAACCCAAGTGCCCATCAACAAATGACTGAATAGAAAAATTATGGTACATTCACACAGTGGAATATTATGCAACTTTGAAAAACAACGAACTCGTAAAACATTATACAACATGGCAGAGCCTAGAGGACATTATGCAGAGTGAAATATCCCAATCACAAAAGGAAAAATACTGCATAACACTGCTGTTATAAAATAGGACAGACGTGGTGGGGGGTGGTGAGAGAATAGGGAAAGAGTGGATAGATAATAAACACTGCATTAGAACAGATGAGGGGAAGAACTGTCTGAAAGGAATATATGATTATGCATTATATGTAGGAGAACAATCTGGAATAAGAGGTACATTGCCAGTTGGGCTGGGGAGTGGAAAGAAAACATGCAACAAAGAATTTAAAAAAATATTTTTTTGTTTTTAAAAAAAGGGGGTTATAATCCAGGTTAGTAGCAGAAAACAGTCAGGACAGCTTCTGAAGTGTGCTCGCAGGCTTCTCAGCCTTGAGCTTTGCGGATTTAGGTCAGTGTTACAAAACTCTCCATCCTTCCATTTATGGCTCTCCCCTCCCCAGTCCTCCAACAAACTCAGGCAAAATGCTCTTAGCTCGGGTTTTGTGGCACAGCAGTCCCAAGGTCCCCTCTGTCAGGTCTCTGGTTCTCTCCTGGGGCTGCTGTGGCTGTTGCTCCCGTAGACTCTAGTCTGGCTGAGACAACAATCTTTGATCTTAAAGGACGAGTTGTATTCTTTTGCTGCTTCTTTTCTGGCAGATGAGGTTCCTACAGTTCTGCTGCTGGGTCTGCTCGATTTAATGGTGAGACTAGTCAATCTCCTTGTGGATAGGCTAACACACCATATTTTCATATTTTCTTATCCACATGGCAAAGTAAGTTAATGGGTAGGGAATGCATTTTGCACAAAAACCCTTAATACCACACAGAGAATCAAAACCAATTTGATGATTGTTGTTAGGTGTCATCGAGTTGAGTATGACTCATAGTGACGCTCTGAACAAAAGATCTGAACCATGTTCTGTCCTGCACCATCCTCACACTTGCTGACACACAAGAGCCCATTGAAGCAGTCACCACATTAGTCCACCTGGTTGAGAGTCTTCCTCTCCTTTCACCAGCCCTCCACTCTTCCCAGCATCATGTCATTTTCCAAGGAATAGCACCTCCTAGCAACATGCCCAAATATGTGAGGTGAAACCTAATGATTCTTTCCTCCAAAGAACACTCTGGCTACACCCTCTCCAAGACATATCTGTTCTCTTGGCCATTGATAGGCTGTTCAGTGCTCTTCTCCAACACCACAGCTCAAAGGCGGCAATTCTTTTCTTGTCATCCTTATTCATTATCCAGATTGTTAGATGTATAGCAATTAATTGAAAAGACTACGGCCTGAATCAGATGCACCTTAGTCTTTAAACTGACATCACTACTCTTCAATAATTTGAAAAGGTCCCTAATTGCAGATTTTCCCATTGCAATGTGTCTGCTTATTTCCTGACTGCTGATACCAAGGGTGTTGGCTGTGGATGCAAGCAAGATGAAGCTGTTGACAGTTTCAAACCATGGTGTTGTTGTTGTTATGTGCCATCGGGTCATTTGCGACTCATAGTGACCCTATGTACAAGAGCCCTAAACGCCGTTCTATCCTGTGCCAACCTCGCTGTCTCAAACACATTCATTCCCACCACTCCACTCACAGAATTGGTCCATCTCATCGAGGGTCTTCCTCTCCTGTGCCGTCCCTCCACTCTCCCAAATATGATGTCCCTCTCCAAGGACCAGTCCCTCCTTGCAACATGCCCAAAGTATGTCAGATGAAGCTTCAGAATCCTTGACTCCAGGGAACATTCTGGCTTCACCCTCTCCAGGACAAACCTGTCTGTTCTTCTAGCAGTCCATGGTATATTCAACACTCTTCTCCAGCACCACAACTCAAAGGCATCAATTCTCTTTCTATCATCCCTCTTCACTGCCCAACTCTCTGATGCATAACATGTAATTTCAAAGACTATAGCCTGGATCAGGAGCACCTTAGTCTCCAGCTTGACGTCATTGCTCTTCAGTACTCTTGAGAGGTCCCTCACAGCTGACTTTCCCAATGCAATTCGCCTCCTGATTTCCTGGCTGCTGTTACCAAGAGTGTTGACTGTGGAGCCGAGCAAACCGAAACTGTTAACTATCCCAATCTCTTCACCATCCATACTGATGCTGCCAATTGGTCCAGTGGTGAGAATCTTTGTTTTCTTGATGCTGAGCTTCAATCCATTTTGAAGACTGCAGTCTTTGACTTTCTGTAGCAAGTGCTTCAGGTTCTCCTCAGTTTCAGTGAGCAGGGTTGTGTCATCTGCATAATGCAGGTTGTTGACGATTCTTCCACCAATCCTGATGCCACATTCCTGTTCTGCATATAGATTAAAAAGGTATGGAGACAAAATACATCCCTGATGGACCCCTTTCTTGATTTTGAACCATCCAGTGTCTCCCTACTCTGTTCTGATGACTGCCTCTTGGTCCAAGTATAGGTTTCGCATTAGCACAATCAAATGTTCTGGGATTCCCATTCTTCTTTCAGTCAGCCACAGCTTGTTGTGATCCACCCAGTCAAAAGCCTTTGCATAGTCAATGAAGCACAGATAGACATTCTTCTGGTATTCTTTGCTTTCTGGCAAGATCCATCTTACATTAGCTATAATATCCCCAGTACTGCAACCTCTTCTAAATCCAGCCTGCACATCTGGCAGTTCTCTGTTGACATATCATATCCATGATAGTGGGTTTTACATCAAAGAAGGAGCTCTGGTGATGTCGTGTTGGGCTGCTAACTAACAGGTTGGCAATTCAAATCTACCACCAGCCTGCATGAGAAAGTTGAGACAGTCTGCTCCTATTAAGAGCTACTACCAACGGGCTCTGGTGGCCTAGTGGCAGGAAACTGCACTGCAATCCCAGAGGTGCACGGTTCAAATCCACTAGATGCTCTGCTGAAGAAGGAGGAACGCCTCCTGTACCAGTCAGATCCAATTTGACGGTACACACATAAAAAAAAAAAAAAGAGTTACTACCTCAGAAACTTGATGGAGGATGACCAGGAGTTAGAAATCAACTCAATGGCACTGGGTTTGGTTTTGATATATCTAGGGACTCTAATGGCACAATGGTTAAGCACTCAGCTGCCAACCGAAAGGTCCACAGTTTGAACCCACGAGCCACTCCAAACAATAGTGATGTGGTAATCTGCTTCCATCAATGAGCAGGACAATGACTAAGGATGACAGAAGAAGAATCAAAGCCTTTTGAGTTGTGGTGCTGGAGAAGAGTCTTGAACGTACCATAGACTGCCAAGAAAACAAATAAGTCTGTCTCAAGAGAGGTGAGACAAAGTTTCTCCTTGAAGACTAGGATTTTGAAGCTCTGTCTCCCATTCTTTGGGCACGTGACCAGGAGGTACTGCTTCTTGGAAAAGGACATCAAGCCTGGAAGGGTGGAGGGGCAATATAGGAGAGGAAGACCCCAGATGAGATGAATTGCTGCAGAAACTGGGACAATGGGAGTAGGTGTATCAGAGTCAGTGAGACTGGCTCAAGATAGGGCAGATGTCAGAGCTGTTGTACACAGGGTCACTATGAGTTTCAGGTGACATAACGGCACATAACAACAGCAATCTACTTCCATAAAGATTGTTGTTACTGAGTGCTGTCAGGTCAGAACAGACTCACAGCAGAACTTCCACCAGGTTTTCAGAGGCAGTAAATCACATAGGAGAGTGCCCATCCTTCTCCCAAAGAGCAACTAGTGGATTCAAACTGCATGCCTTTGAGACTGAAGTGCAGCTACTTACCACTAGGCCTCCAGAGCCCCCTAATCATTATGTAATCCATAAAGGCTGATGCTTTGGAAACCCAGGAGGGAAGGTCTATTCTGTCCTATAGGGTTGATATGAGTAAGAACTGAATAGATGATAATGGGCTTACTACATGTCTAGCCATTGAATCCCCACCAAACAGTCAGTCCCTGTTTCCCAGAGGAGGAAACTGAGGCTCAGAAAGCTCAAATGCCACACAGCAAGGATCCAATTTGGGCTTGAATTTGTCATATCATTGTACCATCACCCATCTCTGTCAAGTGTGATCCTTGTGGAAACACCCACTCTGCAGAGTGAACATCTAGTCAAGGTCCTTGTCCCCAAGGCCAAGCCCCTTTTGCAAAACACCTAGCCTCTTTCCCCAGGGAGATATCTGACAGAAGACATACCCCTCTTCCATTGTAAAGACGGGTAAACTGAGGTCCTGAGAGGTTCAGTTAGAAGAGGCAAGGATCTAGCCCAGCATTCACTGCTGGAGGGCAGTGAGTTCTTCCTCTGTGGGCGCCCCAAGCCATCCTTCCATCGAGCTCAAACGGCAGCTGCGTTCCCTTTAACGACACCCCCCCCCCTTCCCTCCTCCCCTTGCAGGCAGACACCGGGATTGCGCTGTCCTGCAGAAATCTGTCCAGTCCTTCCCAGGAGGTCGCAGAGCGCAGCAGTGCAGGAGAGCGCGGGGGGCGCAGGGGCCCTCACCAGGGGCACGCGGGGCAAAATGGTGAGTTAGCGGGCCACGGGACCCACAGGGAATTGGCCTCGGTCTCTCTCTCTCCAGGTTGTCTCTCTCTTGCTCTGCGTCTGGATCTAAGTTCTTCCAAGTTTCTCTGTGTCTGGCTGGCTTCGTCCATTCTCTGCCTCCCTCCTATCTCTTCTCTTTTCTCCTTCTATTTCTGTGTCTCTACCCCCTCTTTGCACTTTTGTCTCTTCCTTTCCCTACGTCGCTCTCCCTCTCCAACTCTCTCCTTTTATCTGTCTCTTGCAGTTTTCACTCTGTGTATCTCCCTCTCCTCCATCTCTGTACGGCCTCGCCCTTTGCCCGCGCCCCTGTCTCCCCCTTTCTTTCTCTGCCCCACCACCCCCCACCGGCCCGGTTTGCTGCAGTCTCCTGGCGCACGGATAACCTTGCCGCCGCCTGGCCTACAGCTCCTCCTCCCGCAGCCCCGGAGAGAGGGGGCGGGGCTCCGCGTGCCTGATTGAGCAAGGGTTGGGGTAGAACCCCGAGATCAGATGATGAGAGGGGAGGGGGGACCCGAGACCTTGGAGGGGGTCTGTAGCAGGAACTTTGCTGGGCGTAAACTGGGTCCTCGCCGTGGGATAGGGTGGCAAGAGTGTTAGGACAAAGAGGAAAGCCTGAAACTGGGCACTCCGTGGGCTGACCTGCGCACCTGCCTCCCAGGTGTGTGCCCAGGCAGCCCTTGGCCCCCGCAAGCTCTGGGCCACAGCCTGGGGACTCCTGCTGCTCGCAATCGCTACAGAGGCGCAACGCGGTCGGAAGAAGGTTGTGCACGTACTCGGTGAGTGTGTGTATGTGTGTGGGGTTAGCTCACAGGGGGATCGATGGGGACACCCAAGACTGTGGTCTGGAATGAACGCCTGGTGCGAAGTTTGGCATTATTACAGTCACAGTCTCCCGTCCCTCCCACGTCCGAGCCCCCTACCCTCCTAGCCCTTTTTATCTTTCAAGTTCACACGTCCTCCCCAGGACCCCTCCTCTGGAGCCCCGTCCAAGCCCCGCCCCCCTGACCACAGCTTGGTTCGCCTGCAGAGGGCGAGTCTGGCTCCGTGGTAGTGCAGACCGCACCTGGGCAGGTGGTCAGCCACCGGGGAGGCACAATCGTCCTGCCCTGCCGTTACCACTACGAGGCTGCCGCCCACGGCCATGATGACGTCCGCCTGAAGTGGACCAAGGTGGTGGACCCGCTGGCTTTCACCGATGTCTTCGTGGCGCTGGGTCCCCAGCACCGAGCATTTGGCAGCTACCGCGGGCGGGCGGAGCTGCAGGGTGATGGACCAGGGGACGCCTCCCTAGTGCTTCGCAACGTCACACTGCAAGACTACGGGCGCTATGAGTGCGAGGTCACCAACGAGCTGGAGGATGACACGGGCATGGTCAAGTTGGACCTGGAAGGTGACTAGCCCAAGGCGGGTGTGGGGAGGGGGTAAGGGAGGTGCAAAAAACAGAAATGACACGAGCACACTTGAAGGAACTTAGAGGCTTCATAGACTAAAGCACTGGTTCTCAAAGGGTGACTCTGAGGTCCACTGGTTGACAACGAAAGGAGATGTTTTGTCATTTGAGGGGCTTTGCTACTGGCATCTCCTGTGTCAAGGTGAGGAATGGTGCCAAGCATCCTATAATGCACAGGACAGTCCCTTCAGCAAAGTTATCCAGGCCAAGATGACAATAGTACCAACAGTGAGAAACCCTAGGGCTGAGTGAGCTTCAGGCACAGTGAAATCCATGTCATGCTTCTGGAGTGGGCTTCCACTTCAGGCAGGACTCACAGAAGCAAACAAAATCCAGTACCAGGCTTCTTTGCTTCCAGTTTAGCAATCACTTTCCTAAATATTCAGGTTAGGACTCCCAGACTTGTCTCTCATTGGCCATTTGTGAATCATGTGACCAAGTCTGAGCCAATCACTGTGGGTGGGAAATGGGATGCTCTGATTGGCTAAACCTGAAATAGTAGGTGGAGTTTCTAACTGAAGAATTCCCTCCCATTGATTTGCCTTTTTCAGCTCACTTAACAAAATTACTCCAGGAGAGAGTCTAACTTCATTATGATGGTGAACAACAGCAGCAACAGTAGCTGTTTTCCTTTATGAGATGTTTTTTATACACTAGGTGCATGGCTGTGGAGCTCTCTTTAAAGTTCCTCATTTAATTTTCCCCAATATGCGAGGGAGATACTGTTAGGAGCAGAGGGGAACTGGCTCAGAGAGGTGTGAGCCTTTGCAGGGCACGTAAGGCACAAACAGGTCATCTTTGGTCTTGTCAGGCTCCAAGTATTCTTTTGACCCCAATTTGTTAGGAATACTCACTCACCCCCATGGTCTGTCTCCCAAGTACAGATAGAGAACTTCAGCGAGTCTGATGAGGGTAACGCAACAGGGAAGGGGAAATGGAAACTTCTGTGATGCTGCAGTAAAAGGGGTTTTCACGTTTGGCCAGCTTTCTGAGAGAATCAGTAGCAGGCACAGACACTCTCAGTTTCTTGAGATTTATTCTGCATCACAGGGAAGACAGAGTACATCTATGGATTTCTAAATCCACACAGAATTGAATGGAGGAGGGTTGTAGATGGGTTTTGAAGAATAAATTAGAGCTCAACAGATGAACCAGATGGAGAGATGATCATGTGCAAGTCTCCAGTGATAGAAAATGGGGTGTTTTAAGGGTTGAGGGGTGTTATGAGAACCCCAAGCTTAAAGTGAAGGAGTCAAGGAGCATGTGACCTGGGAAAGGTGTGGTTAGATCCCTTTCGCGATCAAAGAATCACGGTGCCTCTCTGTGCCTTGGCTTCTGCTGTTAGGTGGGTACTGGAGGTCTCAGGGCCCCGACTGACCCCTTTTCGTCCCCCAGGCGTGGTATTCCCCTACCACCCCCGTGGGGGCCGTTACAAACTGACCTTCGCTGAAGCACAGCGTGCTTGTGCGGAGCAGGATGGCATTCTGGCCTCGGCTGAGCAGCTGCACGCGGCCTGGCGTGATGGCCTGGACTGGTGCAACGCAGGCTGGCTCCGCGATGGTTCCGTGCAGTACCCTGTGAGCCACCCCCGGGAGCCCTGCGGAGGCGCTTCGAATCCCGGGCCTGGAGGAAGCACCTCTGGGGGCGTGCGCAACTACGGTTACCGCCACAACGCAGAGGAGCGCTATGATGCCTTCTGTTTCACCTCCAACCTTCCCGGTGCGTAGGTCCCACCCCCGCACGAAGGCTCTGCCCAGTCATGTCCTGGTCCCGCCCCCAAAGTGCATAATCCTCACCCCTCGTGGGAGTGGGGCGCGAGACCCGCTAACCCCACCCTAGGACAGATCCTACTTAGCAAACATTGGTTGAAGCCAGGTCCCTGATGAGTAGGTTCTGAACCCCCAGGCTGTGGTTGCGAGATGCAAAAAAGGTCCTGGATACCTAGATCGGAGTCTGGGGTTGCAAAGGAGTTTCTGAACCCCAAGGCTGTGCTTCCTGGCAGCAGAACGGATCAGGGGCTGGATTCTGTGACTGGAGTCCAGAGAGACAAATGCGTGTGAAGCTCCTGGGTCCTCAGGCCAGGATCCTGTCCTGCAAAGAGGACCTAGATTCTGATCCGGGATACTGAACACAATCATTCCCCCATTCCCTGCAGGGCGCGTGTTCTTCCTGAAGCCCCTGCGGCCCGTGCCCTTCGAGGGGGCAGCACGTGCGTGCGCGGCGCGCGGTGCGTCGGTGGCCAAGGTGGGGCAGCTGTTCGCCGCGTGGAAACTACAGCTGCTGGACCGCTGCACGGCGGGCTGGTTGGCTGACGGGAGCGCGCGCTATCCCATCGTGAACCCGCGCGCGCGCTGCGGGGGACGCCGGCCCGGAGTACGTAGCCTGGGTTTCCCTGACGCTTCGCGCCGCCTCTTTGGAGTTTACTGCTACCGAGCACCTGGCGCCCCTGACCCAGCGCCTGGCGGCTGGGGCTGGGGCTGGGCAGGTGGCGGCGGCTGGGCTGGAGGAGCTCGTGACCCTGCCGCCTGGACCCCATTGCGAGTCTAGGCCTGGAAGACAGGACAGATAGGGTGCTTGGAGATTGACCGAGTGCCCTGGGTCCCTTGGAAACTGGTCTTGCCACCACCTGCAGTTCTTGGAGACTGACCATGCCCATGCTGCCTGAGGTCCCCTGGAAATTGACCACGTCCCACTCTGGTCACCTGGAGACTGACTGAGAACCCCTTGAAGTCTCCTAAACACTTGATTCACCCTCTTACCCCAACTTTCTCCAGGAGAGGCGGGCCATGCCCTCTGAGGACTCTTGGAAACCTACAAAAGAGACTAGAAAGTCTCTTGCAGACTGGCCATGCCTCCCGAGGTCACCTGGAAACAAACTCGAACTCGAAGTTACCTGGAGGCTGGACCCCCGGGACCATACGATCAATGGCCACCTGTCCCCTTTCTGTCACTTGGACACTGGAATCCCCTATTCAGTCCACCTGGAGAGAAAATGGAAACTTTTGGGTTCCCGGGTGACCATGTCCCAGGTGGTCATCTGAAGATGAAGGGCTCCTGAACAACCTCTCCCCAGCAGTAACCTGGAGACTAGGTTGTCATCTTCTCCCGGAGGTGGGAGGAGATTGACGACACAGGTCATGTCCCCAGGTTACCCTGGAGAACAGCTCCACCCTTTAGAGCCTCCCTGGAGACCTCCCAGAGCTGTCTTGGTGAAGATGGATTGACACACCCTCAGTTGGCTCCTGGGATCGCCATCCATGCCACTCCCCTCAGGTGTCTCCCTGGAGGGAGAGTGGAATTCTCCTAATCTGGATGCTGGCGCACTGTCCCCAGCTGTCACCAAAGAGACCATCCCCTCTCCCCTCTCCAGGTTTAAAGATCCATAAGAGCTATGTCACTGTTGCTATGGAAACAGCCACCCGGATACCCGCTGTCACCAGAGCAACCAAGACAGCCTCTACCTGTCACCATACTCCCTTCCTGCAGCTGCCACACCCATGAGATGGCCTGCCCTCCCCTCCCCCAGTTGTAACCATGGATACCATACCGGGCTCCCAACCCAGACCCTCAACTCCACTTCCTGCTGTCCTTAACAGCTGCAGTGACATACTGCCCCCAAGGTAACCTAACTTTCTGGTTCCTCACTCTCACCAAGGAAACAGGGTGCCCCTTTCCCCAGCTCCAGCCCCAGCGTCAGCCATCCTCCATGTTCCAACTCAGGTGGTTTAGGCACCACATCTATTGCTATGGAGACCAAACTCTGGTGTGTGAGGTAATGGAACCCCTCTCTCTAGACTTTCCCTCAATAACAGAGCCCTGCCCCACCAAGCTGTTGCCATGGAGACTGTCAACGTGTTCCCCATGACAGCTGCATGCATGCTCTCAGGAACTTCCCCCCCAGGGTACCTCCCATAGGGTCTGAAAACTGCCCTTCTTCCTGGTGTGTCCCAGCTCAGGCAGCCTCTGCAGACAGCACTGGACTTTGAGGCTACTGGGCACCCCTCCTTTTGCACGCTAATTACCTGCCAGACAGCAGCTGTGCACGACATCCGCCACTTTCTACTCCTTGCAACACCCGCCAGATGGGCATCACTGTGTACAGATGAAGACAACAGGCGAGTCCAACCCCCAGAGCGGTGCAAGCAGGAGTTGCCCTTTTCCTCCAACCAAGCCTCTTCCTTTCCCCATGTTAGCCCCACCTTCCTTAGGCATCTATGGGGGATGGAATCTCCTTGAACCTGAAATTCCACCTGGGCTCCCAGTCTCAGATTCAGAGTGATCTGTGCTAGGAGGCTAAACCTTTGAGGGGAGGCCTCTTAATCACAGGAGACAGTCTTGAGGTCTCACTGGGAGTCGCATTGGCGTCCACACTGGAAGCCATCCTTACTGTCACACCCATCTCTGGGAAATCACCTGGGTTTTGGAACCAGGTAGAGTTGGGTCTGATTCCTCCTCTTGCTCACTGTGTGACCAAGTGATTTCAAAGTCTCTCTGAGCCTCAGTTTCTTCTTCTGCACCATGGCTCAAATCAGGACTGTTTCTGAGGTCCTGGAAGGTCAAAGTGTACAGCAGGGGCTCAATAAAGGGGCTCTTTGTTTCTTTGATGAATGACAAAATGGGGCCACCAGGGAGTAATCAATAAATGCACTTTGGTGAACAAACTACCTCCCAGGTGTTCATGGTGATTGCATGGCTATGACATGTGTCTCTTCATTCTCCAGTGTTCTTCAGGTCGCAGTGTCATGGTTCTCTCCCCTCAATGTCTGCTGCTTCTCAGTCCTGCCCAGCATTGTGGCCCTCAACGCCCAGAGCTTGAAGTATGTGGAGTTTAAGGCTTCACAAAAGCAACAGGGAAGGCATTGATAGTTCAGTGGTAGCATTCCAGCCCTCCATGAAATAGTCACAAGACCCAGTCAATGCACCTTGCATGCAGCTACCACTCATCTGTCAGGGCTTATTTGCTGCTATGATGCTGAGCAGATTCTGGAGAACTTCTAGACTAAGACCAGAAGCCACTAAGTAGACTATAATTCATGGCACCTTACAGAACAATCTGCTACAAGAGCATAGGTGGTGCTATTCACAGGGAGCGGGGCTGCTGACCCAAAGGCATGCCTCTCTAGCAGTTTTAACCCACCAGTGGCTCCAAGAAAGAAAGATGGGCAGTCTCCTCCTACATGATATACAGCCGTAGGAACCCCATGTTATTGCAATGGACATGGAACCATAGCTGACCCTCCAGAGGATTTTCAGAAGCAGTAAACCCTGAGGGAGGACACTGCTCATTGTCCTCCCGCATAGTATCTAGTGAGTTCGAATCATATGCCTTTGGGATTGCAGCTCAGCTTCTTATCACTAGGTCATCAGAGCTTCTGACTCTAGAACATTTAGAATCCTCTGTGAGTACTGTCCTAAAAACAGAGGAAACAGTCATCTGATGGCAGAAACAGATGCAGCTATGGAGTCACCAAGCTGGGAGAGAGGCATGGACCAGGTTCTTCCAGAAGGAATCACACAGACTCCCTGATTTCAGATCTCAGCCTCCCAAACTGTGAGACCTTTCTATTCTTGTAAGCCGTCCAGCTGTGATATGGCGCTGCAAGTATGTTGGTTCAGTGGTCGAATGCTCCCTCCACGTGGTGAGATTCTGTTCAAGCCCTAGCCGATGCATCTCATTGGCAGACACCCACCCATCTATTCTATGGAGCTCTGGTGGCCTAGTGATAAAATGTTGGATTGCAATCCCAAAGGCATGAACTTTGAATCCACTAATTGCTCCACAGGAGAATGGGCAAACTCCTTCTCTGTGGGTTGGTTCTGACTCGACAACACACAACTACTACACAACAACTAGTAATCTGTTCATAGAGGCTTGTGCATTGCTATGATGCTGAGCAGGTTTCAATGAAGCTTCTAGACAAAGATGAGGAAGAAAGGCTTTGGTGATCGTCTGAAAATCATCTAATGAAAATCTGTGGATCACAGTGGCTTGATTGAAACTAATGATAGTGATAGTGCAGCAAGGAGCAGCATTTTTGTCTTGTCATGGATGGGTTTGCCATGATTTGAGGGCCATCCTGAAGGCAGCTGGCAACAACACAGGGATCTCCAAATGAAATTTTAATGATGAGACCAATTTATACCCCTATCACTAGTGTTTCCCCACAACCTCATTATCATAGTGTGTAAAGACTTTATGACGCCAAACTGACACATGAAAAATGATACCTCAATGTGGTTGTCATTTGTCACTCTTATCTGTAAATTTGGACATCTCCCTCCCTCCCCCACACTGCACTCTGATCTTAAGAACAAGAATTGAGTAAATCATAAACTATTCTCAGTTCAGGCATATTGCCATCATTTATTATATGAGGTCTCTCACGTTAGATTTATCTTGTTTTGTTTCTATTCACTTATTTATCCTGGCATTCTTAAAAGAACATGTATTATTTTATTGAGCATATGTTTTGTTTAAGAGCCATCTGTATCTCCTGTCTATAAACTTTTTATTTGTACTCTTTCCTCATTTGATTTCTAGTTTTTAACCTTTCCCTCTCCCTTAGTTATTTGTAGATGCTCTTTATATATTAAGGCAGCTAATTATCTAGCTCTGATTTGAATAATTGTTAACAGATTTTTTTTATTTTTTATTGTTTTGTGTGCGTGTACCGTCAAATCAGATCTGACTGGTACAGGAGGATATTGCTCCTCCTTCTCCGGCAGAGCATCTGGTGGATTCGAACCGTGTTCCTCTGAGATTGCAGTGCAGCTTCTTGCCACTAGGCCACCAGAGCTCCCCTTGTTAACGGATTTGGCATTACCTTTTGACCTGGCCTTTGATGTTTTCTAGGGAGCTCTGGTGGCATAGTGGTAAGAAATGGTACTCCAATTCCAAAGGCATATGGCTTGGATCCACAAGATGCTTTACGGGAGAAAGATGGGCAGTCTCTTCCTATCCTCCAAATCCACTGGAGGGTCAGCTATAGGTTGGTTTTGACTTGATGGCACACAACAACATGATGTCTCCTGCTACCATTTCTTTTAGCATAGTGCCCAAACTCCTCATTAGAGTCCAAATAGCCCCGCCAGTCCATCACCTGTCTCTCTGACCTCACCTCCCTCCACTTTCTGCTTCACTCACTCTGCTCTAGTCCTAATGGATCATTGCTGTTTCTCAAATGAGCTATCATTCTGTCTTGGCTCATTCCTCTGCTTAAAACCCTCCCTTTCTTCCTCTCCTTGCCAATTTTGACTCCTTTAGATCCACTCACCATCACCTCCTTTAGGAAGTCTTTACTGACCACCCACAGGATCATATCTACCCTGTTTACCATTATACCCTCGTACATCACTTCATAATAGCTTGCCTCTGGAAACCCCACGAACCTGGAGAGAGGATGAAAGTTATACAGGTGTCCAGGACTTTCGTTCATAGGGTCGCTACGAGTCACCTGCGACTTGACGGCACGTAACAACAACAACCCAGTTCTCAACGGCACTTAATAGCAACAACCCAGTTCAATATATGGCTCACCACTTCTTCCTAAGCTTTCCTGAGAGAATGAGTGAATGAAAGTGACTAGAAGTTAAAAGGTAGGTTGAACTGTTAAAAAATTTTATTAAAATGTCCAAGAAGTACATTAATGTCCACAGTGTCAGAAACCACAGACCCACGGAACACTGCAGCTCACAGCAAAATCAGCAGAACTCAAGGCTGTTCACACACACACACACACATACTCACGCATGCCACGCACATGGCACACGCAGAAACACACACAGCACACACACATCCCAAAATCAAAGATCAAAAGACAAACCACCCACTTTAAAAAAGACCAGAGCACCCTCCCGTCATGGAGTGGGGTGGGGTAGGTCAAGGGGGACAAGGGCATTAGCCAAGCCACTCCCCCTAAACTGCCTCCTCCCCAGCCCCCCCCAAACAAAGGAAAATTCTTTTGTGACATGTATGATCAAAGATGTGCTGTTATTGTTATTACTACTATTATTATTATTGTATCTCTTTTAAAACCAAGTAGCATTATCAAAGTAAGAAGACAAAACCTATATCCCTGGGGTTTCTCAACAATAACCATATGGTGGAGAAGGTCTAGAGCAGGGAAGACTGAAGGTGTCGGTCAAATACGAGGGTCCAAGCTGCACTTCAGTCTGTCTGGTTGTAGGAGAAAGAGTGAGATCATGTTCTAATCCCTTCCCTGATGTAGAGCAGTGCTTTGCATTAGACAGAGAGGCCTCAGTTTCTTTGTGTGTAAAATAGGAAAATGATGGTTCCCAAGTCACTGGTCTGTTAAGATGATTCAAGGAGATAATGTGTCGAGTCGGCACCAACTCGTAGTTGACGACTAGGATTATTTCTCAGGAGGGATACAGGCTCAGTCAACACAGTCATTTCTCTACTGAGCCCTTCAGAGATTGGCTTGTTTTTCTTTCTTGCAGAGGGCTATTCTCCATTGTAGTTTTCAATGCTAATTCACATATTTCACTTGGGCATGGAGGAAAAACATAGATCTTTCCTAAAACTATTACAGCTGGACCCTGGTCTCAGGCTGGGGGTAGCTTTTGACAGGTTCTGGATTTGAGGACAGAAGCAAGAGTTCTTTCTCTCCTAAAATCTGAGAGGAACACGTGCATGTATGTTTGAGTTTGAACGCCGCACACTTCTCTCAAGTTCCAAGCATTTCTGATCCGCCAGTTAACAGCTGGAGATAGGGAGGATGGGTTGGAGATGTGAGCTGGGTTCAGGTTAGGGGCACCACCACTGTTTTGTTTGAGAGGTGGGCACAGGAATTGGGCTAGAAAGCTTGGTACCTCCTTAGTCCAGGAAAGAGGCTCTTTGTCTCCCTGAGAGATGGAAAGGGAAGAAATCAGGGCATCTCAAGCCCCAAATATCCTCTCATTTGTGTGTGTGACTCACACACACGCAGAACCCCCACATCTCTACACTAGACGAGACCTGGGAGGGTGAGCAGCACACCCCACCCCTCTATTGCTATATATTTGCTGATTTTCAGACCTCTAATTCTGAGGGCACAGAGAGAGGCTGTTCTAAAAAACAGGCCTAAAATTCAGCATGTGGCAATGCCACACTACCTTCATCCACCAAGACCAAAACCTGAACCACAGCCAGAGTCCTTCCTGCAGGAAGGAGCAGCTGTCACGTCCCTGCAGTGTGCTTCAGCTCAGTCTTCTACTCCCAAAGCCAATGACTTTAAATAAAGGCTTCAGCCTCAAGTGAGGATATCCATTGGTTTACTGAGCCTGAATATCTGGTGTGAATAGCAATTCCTTCATGAGAATTCAAACACACTCTCCTGGACCCTCATCAAAGCCTTATCTCAATAACTGGCCATCGACCTGGCAAACAAAAGACAAAACTGGTGCAAAGGCTAGAATTTGCTGATTGTGCTTCCCTCTGCTGGGAGACTCCCGGAATTCAGACTGATGAGAACTGACTTTTCAGACACCTGCCAAGAGGACCTTGTGTATGTAAGGAGGAGGAAAGAGGAGCTTTTTACAAAGGATTTATGTGGGGGGTGGGTGATGTGGTTTGGGGCTCAGGGACATCCAGACCCTCTTGTTTCTCTCTGGGCTCTTGTCTCCCCAGATGAAGGCTCTAGAGGAGGCGTGGGAGGGTGGCTGTGCTTTCTTTTGCCTAGATTCTCAGCAGAAATTCCCTTCTTCCTTCTCCCCGTCCTCCGCAGGGTGCATCTTGTGTTTTCTGCGCTCCTTGTGTGGTTTGTGGTGATGGTGTTGATGGTGGTGTTGATGGTGATGGTGGTGTCGCCGCATGCGATGGTACCGTCGGGCTGTAGGGCAGCGAAGGGGAGAAGTGTGGTGAGAAGGGGTGGCTTGAAGAAGAAAGCCCCCTGAAAGGGGGAGGGAAAGTGGAAAAAGAGTTTAGGCAAGCTGGTAAACTCTCACTCATCTGAAAGGCTGGATCACAGGATCAATGTGCAAACTAACAAGATGTTTTCATCAGACACTACACACAGCTGGTGGCTTCCAGATGGGAGACCTGGGTTTGATTCCACCACCCATCTGCCACTGACCACCCATCTGCCACTGACCACCCATCTGCCACTGACCACCCATCTGCCACTGGAGGCTTGTGTGTTATCATGATGCTGAAGAGACTTAGCAGACTAAGATGGTCTGCAAAGAAAAGCCTGGTAAACTGCTTCTGAAAACCAGCTATGGCCCCCAGTGGTCAGCCCCACAACTGGTGGTCATGGGAATACAGGGCTGGGCACGCTGTACACAGAGAAGTCAGCAGCTGGGGTCAACCCAAGCTTAACTGACAACAAATAGCTAGACAGCTGTATTGGGGGCCTGAGGGTCCACTTACGTTTGGTGCAGACGATCTGAGGTCTATCCCATTTGCCGTTGCCCCGGCAACGAATGGTGGCCACGTGATGCTGGGCAAACCCTTCATCACACTGGTAGCGGACGGTGGCGTGGACATTGTACTTAGCCTTGTGCGTACCGATGAGCGAGGCATTCTCTACGGCTGGAGGGGGCCCACACAGCACTAGGGACAGGGGGATGTCCAGTTAGAGTCAGGCCTGTACCTGGGACTGAGTCTCTGTCTTGTCCTAAAGGGAATGGCATGCTCAGCAGGTCCTCCTTTTGCCCAGCCCTGATGTCACCTAGAAGGGAGACCAGGCCCTATATCTTCTCCAATTAAACTACGAGATTCTTGAGAACGAGAACACACCTACTCCACTCCTTATTGTGCCAACCACAGGTCAGGACAAGAATGGAGGAAATGGAGGGAAGGAAGAAAAAACTAGTTGTTTTCAAGTTGATTCCAGTTCCTGGAGACCCCTGTGTATCAGAGCAGAAATGTATTCCTTATGGTTTTCAGAAGCTGATTTTTTAAATAGCTATTCTGCTGTCAGGGACCTCTCTAAAGTACTCAAGAGCAACGGTGTCTCTCTGGAAACTAAGGTCTGCCTGACACAGGCCATGGTTTTTGCAATCACTTGTTATGCATCAGAGAGTTGGACAATGACTAGGGAGGATAGAAGGAAAATTGATGAATTTGAGCTGTGGGGCTGGAGAAGAGTATTGAGTGTACCATGAACTGCCAAGAAAACAAACAGATTCATCCTAGAGAGGGTTAAACCAGGCTACTCCTTGGAGGCAAGGATTCTGGGGTTTCACCTGACATCCTTTGGACATGT
>NW_006399795.1:17786210-17876795 GCF_000299155.1 Elephantulus edwardii
AACTGAAGCTGTGAACAATCTCAATCTCTTCGCCATCCATCCTGATGCTACCGATTGGTCCAGTGGTGAGAATTTTTGTCTTCTTGACATTGAGCCTCACAGGAGAATAAATAAGCACTAATGGCTTATGGGAGCTCCGAGGCTTAGTGGTAAGGAATTGTGCTGCCAACACAAAGGTACATGGTTCGATTTCCCCAGCTTCACCAGATACTCTGTGGGAGAAAGATGGGCAATCTACTCCCATGCAATTTACTGCCACTGAGAACCCACTGGAGGGTCGGCTATGGGTTGGTTCCAACTCAATGGTATATAACAACAACAACAACAACAACAATGGCTTATCAGGGAGCTCTGATGGCTTAATGGCAAGGAATTGTGCAGCCAAGGTGAAGGTATGCTGTTCAAATCCATCAACTGTTCCACAAGAAGATGGGCAATCTCCTGTCATGCAATTTACTGCTTCTGAAAACTCACTGGTGCCTCAGCTCCGACTCGACAGTACTCAACAACAACAAAGATATGAGGTTCAAATCCACCCGCTGCTCTGCGGGAGAAAGATGAGCAAGGTCCTTACGCACCAAACACCTGCAGAAGGGTTCACCATGAGTCAGTGCCGAGGGAGGGTACATAACAACCACCACCACCACAGCTTATCAACATTGTGAACTGTCACCTCCTCTCACTCACCATTAAAATGCAAACTAAGATACCAGTGACTATTATTTCTTGCCAATTAGATGACAACTATTGAGAAATTTGAGAATGCACAAAATCAAGGAGAACAAGAGGAAATGGCAGACCTGCTGAAGAGTGAGCATGAATAGTTTCATTCACTCCGCTGGGCTGACTTCTACAAACTTACTGAAGTGGGGGAAACCCAGGGAATACCCAGCAATGATCTCCTGAATGGTACAGATGAGCTGAGTGGAGCAGGGGAGGACAAACATGTTCCAGCACCATGTCAAAGTCAGGTCAATCATATGTAGGTCCCATAGCTGGTCCTCCAGTGAGGTTTTTTTTTGGGTTTCTGTTTGGTGGGTTTTTTGGGGGTGATCTGTTTGTGTGTTTTGTGGGGTACAGGGCAGGGGAAAAGAGTTATAAATCACAAGGGCAGAGACTGTCCATCTATCTTCCTCTGAAAGGCTGAAAAATTCAAACCACAAGAGAAATGCCACCTTTGGATTAGCAGTGCAACTTCCTAAGGGATACGATCAACTGAAAGATGAACTAACTCCATTTAAAAATCTTGCATGAGTGTGGAATTTCATGTTACATTTTATTAAAGCTGCCCTTCTAATAAAAAAAAAAGTTTAAAAAAAAATAAAAGGCTACAGTCCTGAAGGTATGCAGTTCAAATCCACCAGATGCTCCTCTGGAGAAGGAGGGGCAAACTACTCATGTGCCAGTCGGATCCAATTTGAAGGTACATCAAATTAAGAAGAATACATACATACATACATACATACATACATACATACATACATAAAAGAAAAGAAAAGGCTGAAGTGGCTGGAGGAGACTGGGCAGGAAGGTGGACATACCTGTGCCCTTCTTACAGACGTAGGGGAGGTTGTAGTTGCAGGGAACATCATTCCAGCGCCCACTCTCATGAGCCACCATCACTACGCAGTCTTCCCCGCCCGCGAAGAAATTGTCCGGCTGGTTCTCCCTCCAGTTCTCATATTGCTGCAGGAGTAGAGGTGGCGGGGCTCAGAGGATCACGTGCTGGCCCAGGTTACGACCCTGCTGCTATGGGAATTACCTGGCCAGACCACTGAAATTCTCAGAAACTCAGTATTCCCATCTCTTAAATGGCCACTATTTTGCCTACTCTTACAGCCTCTCACTGTGGTTCAAAGTACTGCTGGCTAAGTCACTATGGGCCAAGTCACTGCCACCTAAGTCCACCCTCCTCTGGCTGCGAGGCTGTAACATCCTCCTCCCTGGTTTTCTGGTCTCCTCAACTCCCTCACTACCCTGAAAGCTCGATGTCACTGTTAAATAGTTCAGAATCTGTTATATGTCTGGCCGTGTGAACAAAAGTTGGTATAGCTCTGAAAGTCTAAGAGGACTTCCCTGAGGAGGTGACAGGTGAGTTGAGGACTCAAGGATAGGTAGAATCCAGGCAGACAATAGAGTTACAAGCAAAGGAAACAGCATATGCAGACAACTGAGCCTTTTTGAGGAACCAAGTAGAGGTTTTTGGGACTCAATTCAAGTCGGAATGTGGCCAGATGGTGCAGGGACTCAGGTCCTATGTTTAAGAAGAGGTGGTGGATATTTAACTTTAAAGAAATGGGGAAGGGGAGCTCTGGTGGCCTAGTGGCAAGAAGTTGCACTGCAATCCCAGAGGAACACGGTTCAAATCCACCAGATGCTCTGCCGGAGAAGGAGGCGCAATATCCTCCTGTACCAGTCAGATCTGATTTGACGGTACACGCACACAAAATAATAATAAAAATTAAAAAAAAAAAAGACAGACTCAAAGAAAGAGTAACATTTAAAAAAAAAAAAAAGAAATGGGGAGTCACGGAGGGTTTGAGAGAGGGGAGGATCCCGCCAGCTTGCAAGAGGCCAGCCAGTGAGGAGCATTCATGGTGGCCACAGAGGGAGCCGGCTGTGGAGCCATAAGCGTATGTGAGACCACAGCTTGGGGGGAGCCTCAACTCTGGGCCTCAGTTACCAGGCTGATGGCGACCGTTTATGACTAGAGCAAGACAAGGGCACCGCTGAGCCCCTGCTGCAGGCCAGCAGCCGAGAGCCACTGAGGCTTTGACATCCACCTGTGGTTATTTAGTACAGAAGGGTAAACGGAGGCCTAGTCGCAGAGTCCAGATGGCTCAGGCTAGATCTCTCTCTTCTGAGCAAGGGACCTGTCATTACCTAAAGGCAGAGACCCCAGTCACAGCTCCTGTCACGCCCCAGTCACTCACCAGCCCCGAGTTGTCCGTCCACTGGAAGTCCCTCTCCACGATCCTGTCATTCAGGCCAATCCACGTGTTTTCATGCCCAAAGCCTATGAGTACAGGAGCGTGTGAGGACAGGGTACCTGAGCCCTCTCCTAGATGCCCATGTGAGAGGAGGGGCAAAGAGGAAGGTAGAAAGGTCCTTCTCCCATTCTCAACTGTAATCTGGAGGTGGGGTGGTGGGATCATGAGGACTGGGGACCCCAAGTATATTCTCCAGCATCACCAGCAGGTGGACTGGAGGTGAGGGGTCTAAGAGGACCCTGAGCTCCACCTCCCCAGTCTTAGGTAAGGGCTGGAAATGAACGATGTGGCAGAAAGGAAGAGTGGTGACATTCAAAGTGGGTGGGGGGTGTAGGGTAGAGGAGTACCTCAAGACCTTCCCCAGCCTTGGAGGTGTGCTGAATGCCATGCCCTCACCTCCATCCACCCCAAGCAGGTGTGGATTCTACTTGCCACTTTATCTGGGGACTGGGGGCACTACTACAGAAAGGGCTAGAATTAAGCCCCAGCCTTGTTATTATTTGTGTCTTTAACAAACAGGCTGAGGAAGGAATACTCAAGCCTCATGCTCTCTTTGTCCGAATGAGAGAAGAGGGAACTGGAGGGCCCTGGGTCAGTGTCCAGTCAGGGGCAGGAGTGGGGAAGAGTGGAGAGGGCATCCGATTCCACAGAGGGAGAAAGAAACAAGTGAACCGGGGTCAACAAAAGGAAGAATTAAGGGGGACGGGAGCAGGGAACCTGAATGAACCGAGGGTTGAGCCCCAGCAGAAAAGATCATGAATAAATCAATAAATGCTGGATTTAATTACTGCAATGCTCTGCCCTCTCTCAAGGTCTCAACAGAGCTCGTTCTGCATTTCATCCCGCTTGGCACAGATGCTCCTCAAACCCACTCTCTGTCCCCTGGCCCTGTTTCATTTGCCGGGGGGGCACTTAGGGCCAGCTAAAAGGATACTCCAGATTGATGTAATTAGATAATTACTTGTTTGTCTCTCTCCCCTACCAGAAGCCCCTCCTCGAGGACGGAGGGACCCCAGTGCCTGGAAAGGTGCCTAGCCTGTAGCAGGCACTCTGTAATTACATGACAAATGAGGGAATAATGTGAGTGCGTGGATTAACAAGTGCATAAACACCCGACACATGGCCTGGGGATGCCACCCTTGCACACCCGAATGGCTGTCGGTCCTCCCCTCCAAAGTCCCTACTGTTAATGAAGTTGTGCTCCTCTGGCGAGTGGATACTGGTCAGGTGGCCAGCTCGGCGTCGGCAGTCCCTCTCGGCATCCTCCCATGCCCGCCGATGGGCAAAATAGCGGTAGCAGTGGCCTTGGAACTTATGCCAGCCATGATCACAGCCTTCCGTGTCTGGGGATGGGATGGAAAAAATGAGGGTGACTGGCCATGAGCACAGCAGTCCCATAATGTCACTGCAGTCCTGGATCACAGCCCTGCTGCCCTCCTCCTGAGTCCCTCAGCTTTTACCCTCCCCCTTTCCCATATTAACATCTCTTCTTTGTTGCCAGAAGAGATTCATCAATACACCTCATCCCTTCTGATTCCAATACTGTCAGCTCCTTCCTTGATCTTTAGGGTCACACGGGGCACTGTCTCATCAGGGCTGGAGGATGCATAGGACCTGGAGCTCCAGAAAATGATTCTGTGAAGGTCATAGAGACATTTCTCCAAAGAAGATCCACAGCACACCCATGTTTATCACGGCTCTGTTCACAATAGCAAAGAGTTGGAAACAACCGAAGTGCCCATCAACAAACGAATGGCTAGAGAAGCTGTGGTATATTCACACAATGGAATACTATGCTGCATTGAAAAACAAGGAACTCATGCAATATTATTCAAAATGGGTGATCCTGGAGGACATTATGCTGAGTGAAATATCTCAGTCACAAAATGACAAATACTGCATAGTGCCACTGTTGTAAAACGGAACTGACATCAGGGCTGGGGGGAGACTGAGAAAGATGGGTTTAATTATGTATATGGCATTGAAACAGATGAGAGAGAGAACTGTTTAAAAAGTATATATGATTAGGTATCATTGTCATGACAGGAGTCCAGAACAAAGGCTGCATAGTGGAGTGGACTTGGGGGGAGAGACTGTATAACTATGAAAAAATTTTTCTTTTACTTTTCAAAGAGAAGAGCAAACTGAGGGGGAGGAGTGGGCAGGGAGAAAAGTGCAACAATGTATGAATGGAAATCCAAAATATCTGTAAATTCTCATTAAAATTATTATTAATAATAATAATAAAAAAAAGAAGATACACAAATGACCAGAAGGTTCATGAAAAGTTAACTCAGCATCATCTGTCATTGATGCAATGCAAATAAAAACCCTGCTGTGGTCTCACTTTGCATCCACTAGGCTGGCAAGAATAATGATGATAATGTTTATGGCTGCGGAATCATATGCACAACAGAACTCGATGATGCCCAACCCTGCACCGTCTTCAATATTATCCATATATTTGAGTCCACTGCTGTGGTTACTGTATTAGTCCATCTCACTGAGGGTTTCCCTCAGGACGATATATAATAATAAAGAAAAATAACAAGTGTCGGTGAGGATGAACCTTCATCCATTTCTGGTGGGCATGGAAAACAGGGCATCCACTCTGGGAAAGTCTGGCAGGTTCCCAAACCATTAACCACAGAGTTATCATGCGGCTCAGCAGTTCCATTGCTGGGTATATAGACAGATCCAAAGCTGCTGAGTTGATTGCAACTCCCAGCATCCTTTGGGACAGCACAGAGCTAGCCCGCAAGGTTTCCAAATCTTTACAGAGGCAGAGCACCACCTCTTGCTGTCAAGGAGCTGAGCACTTACTTCAATCAGTGCCCCACTAGGGTTCTTGAGTATATACCCAAAAGTAATGAAGATAGAAACTCAAATAAATACTTGTACATGAACTTGCTCATTGCAGCATTCTTCACAAGAGCCAGAACAGTGGAAATGACCCAAGTATTCCTCGGGAGATGAATGGATCCACAGACTATGATCCACCTGTTGCTGGTGTTGTTGAATACCAACGAGTTGAAACTAACCCATAGATGACCCTCCAGCGGGTTTTCAGAGGTTGTTAATTGCATGGGAGGAAACTGTCCATCCTTCTCCCACAGAGCAGATGGTGGACTTGAACCACATGCCTTCAGGATTGCAGTGCAGTTTCTTATTACTAGGCCACCAGAGCTCCTTATCTGATGGAATATTATTCAGCTATGAAAAGGAATGAAGCAGTGATACGTGCTACTGAATAAATAGACCTGGAAAACATTCTAGTGACTGAAAGAAGCCAGATACAAAAGGCCCGATGCTATCTGGTTCCATTTATATGAGAGGATCAGGATAGTGAAATCCAAAGAGGCTGAAGCAGATTAGTAGTTGCCAAGGGCTAGGAGAGGAAGGTTAAAGGACCACTGATAGCAGGAATGGGGTCTCTAGAAAAAGTCTGGAACCAGATAGAGGTGGTGGTTACACAACCCTGTGAGTGTACTAAATGCACTTGCAAATGAACAATAATTCAATGCTATGTGAATTGTACCTAAAAACCTCCCTCCTGTTAGATTCACAGCCTGAGGCTGAGACCAGGGCTGTGTGAAGGAAACCTGTGGCCAGCACCCAGCCCACTCCTGGTACTGCCCTGGTATCGGGGCAGAGACTCACCTTTCTCACAGAGGTTGCCCCCGTAGCTGGGGAGGCAAAGGCAGACAAAGCCGTTGACCTCGTCAATGCAGGTGCCTCCGTTCTCACAGGGGCTGCAGATGCAGTCATCGATATCTGGAGGGGAAGGAGAAGGGTCAGGGGTCAGCATCTTCCTGGCTCCAAGTCCCACAGGGGACCAGGTGGGAGAGGGGTCATGATCTTGCCATCCAGCCTGGGCAGATGGCCCACTGGCTCTGTGGGCCAATGGGATGGAGCACCCTGAATTAGCACGAATAAAAGCAGAAATCCTAGATCAAGTGAGGGCTAGAATGTGAGCACAGCAGAATATTTGATTCTGAAAAAGTGAGGGAATCATTCTTACATGGAGCTTCATAGATGGGGGGGGGGAATGTGTTGTGGCCAGGAAACTGGATTCCTGGGACTTGGATAGAGTCACAACCTGTTTACAGATATAGGTAAATACTCAGTTCCACTCCTACCAACCCCCTGTAGAGATGGCGTGTGAGATGCATATGGCACCAGATAACCTGCAGCTCTTCTGTGAAGACTCAGCTTTTTTCTCTTTGCAAAGGGGTGGTAATGACAGTACCTCATCAAGAGTTGTTGTAAATGCAAAGTCAGTGGGCAGAACCCAATAAATTACACTGATTGCATGTATTATTGTAATTCTGTAATTGGAAGCGTGGCTGTGAAGGATCAATGAGATAATGCACTGAGATTAAGAAATTATATCACCTATATTTTTTGTTCTATTCTGTAATGAGTGGCATAGTCTGCGTCTGAGGTGAGCATTCAGGCATTCTAATGGTGGCGCCCACATTCCTCCCCACACAAGAAAGGCCAGTGAGTGCCCCGTAGGGCTCTTGGCTGGTCAAATCATCCTTTCTCTTCTTCTCCTGGCACCTTCCTGGCAACAGTGGAGGCAGCACACCAGAGTCACTGCCTCAGGGTTAGAGCTCAGCTGTGGTACATGGTTTGGTTCTGGTGCTAACTGGGGCTGATTGAGCAGGATCCAGGGAGGGAGAGAGGGGAGAGAGAGGGGTATCTGATGCCAGAATTTTGTGATTCCCTTGGATCTTGGGGGACCATGGATGCTGGGACCCAGAGCGCAATGCTGTGGAGTTAAATAAATTCAGGATAAAAGCTAATGTCTGAATTACTCACCAATCTCACAGTTCTCCCCAGCAAAACCCTGATCACAGATACAGCCGTACATGGTGCCGTTGGCATTACAGGTCCCTCCATGCAGGCATGGGTTATTCTCACAGGGATCAGAGGGGACTGCAGGATAGAGAGGCAGTGTCACAAGGGATCAGGTCATCTGCTCAACTGCCTTCTCCAAACCCAGACCCCAGGCCTCCAGAGCCCCGCTTATCAATCTCTTCTCTGTGAGTTCCTCTCCACAGTGTCCCCAGCAGGTATTCACCAACTTCTCTTGTATGGTCCCTGAGACAAGGAGCTCACTCTTCAAAAGAACTTCTCAATGCCTAGGGCAAAGTCCTTTCTTGGACTAAACTGAAAAGGGGTTCTTGAAGCTTCTCTTACAAAGTCTCCTGGAAGATGGGTTGATAGCCCTCTCTAACTTGTCTCCTTTTAGACATACCCAGCTGGTCAGCGAACTCACTATTTGGGATACAGAAATAAACACAAAGTTCTAGGCAGAATATGAACAATACTGGGAAGAATGTGAACCATCAAGTACCTCCTCTATTCTAGTGCCTCAACCTCTTGTGATATAACCTCACTGATTTTGAGAAGTGGTGGATATAGTGATTAAAATGATGATTTGCAGAATCTGAGAGGCCTGGTTCAAGTCCTGGCTCTGCCACTCACTAGAGTACCTTGGGCAAGTCATTTAATGTCTCTGGATTCCATTTACCTCTCTTTGGTATGTGCTGTTGAGTCAGAACTGACTCACAATTGACCATCCAGTGAGTTTTCAGAGGGTGTAAATCATAGGGAAAGAAAAGTCCCATCTTTCTCCTGCAGAGTGATTGGTAGACTTGAACTGAGTGCCTTTGGGTTGGCAGCACAACTCCTTACCTCTAGGCCACCAGAGCTCTCTTTACCTCCTTTAGGATATAGAAACTAAAATAGTTCATCCTTCTCCCTGAGTCCTAACTACACTGCTGTGTCCAGATGGTGTTCCTATTAACCTGAGCCCCCTCGGGAGGGTGAGACTGAGCCAGAGCACCCAGGAGGCATCAAAGACTGTGGGACTCTATCCCTCATCATTCCAGCTAGGCTTCCCTAGAGTCAAGTGGATCCCCTCCCCACCTTGGGGGCTCAGAGGCCCAGGTAAGTGGCTACTACCTCCCTGAGGAAGATCCTCCCCCTGGAACCTAGGAAAGGGAGGAAAAAAAAACCCATCCAAGTACAGCCAACAACCCAACCTAACCATGCTCAGACCTCCACTGTACAGACACAGAGATTCAGTGACAAGCAGGTTACCCTAGGGCAAAGGCTTAGTTCAAAGCCATACACTAAAAAAAACAAAACAAAAAGAAAAGAAAAAAAAAACAACAAACCACCAAAAAGCCACACACTAGAAGGGACAAGAGCCAAGACTGATCCCGGATCTCCAGGAACCCTGTTCTAAGGCTCCGTCTTCAGCCCCTGTAACCTAGATTTTGTGTGCCTTGGGTACCACAAGAAATTGAGGTGTTAACCTGGCTTCCAGTCTCCTGCCCTCACCGGTCACAGACTGTTCTCCTCACCACGGCCAGGGGGAGCCTGTGAGCCAATAAAGTCATAGTCCTCTTCCTAAAGCACACTGGAATGGCCCTTAAAAGAAAGGCCAAGCTTCACTACAGTCCTGGGTTCTGTCTAATCTGCCCTAACATTTCCCTCCCCTCATCTCTCTCTCCCCTCATTGATTAAGGAGTTGTGCTGCTAACCCAAAGGCATGTGGTTCAAATCCACCAGCCTGCTCCGTGGGAGAAAGCTGGGAAGTCTCCTCTCTTAGGATTTACTGGCTCTGAAAACCTGCTGGAGCGTCAGTTATGCACTGAATCCAGTTTGGCAGTACATAACTAACCCAACCATCTGTTCCTCTAAGACACTTATCATAGTTCTGCCACAGGGCCTTTGCACAGGCTGTTCCTGGCCTAGATTGCTCTCTTCATCTCTTCAGGACTTCTCCTTCACCTTCTCCACATTTTGCTTAAATGTCTTTTCAGAGAGCTTTCTTTATCTTTTTATTATTTTTTAATTTCTTTTTAAATTTTATTTTATTTTTATGTGTGTGCTGTCAAATGGGATCTGACCGGTACAGGAGATTGTCCCTCCTTCTCTAGCAGAGGATCTGGTGGCTTTGAACCATGTACCTCTGGGATTGCAGTGCAGCTTTCTGCCACTAGGCCACCAGAGCTCCCTTTCAGACAGCTTTTTTTATGACTTATTCCCACTCCCAATTCCAAATGACAAACCAGCCCTTGACAATTCTCCCCCCTGCTTTATTTTCTATACTGCTTATTACCACTTTCTTACAGCCAACATAGGGCATGTGTTTGAAGCCACCAGCTGTTTTGTAGAAGAAAGACAGGCAATCTCCTCCTGTGTGATTTACTGCGTCTGACACCCCCCCACACACACTGGAGGGTCAGCCCTGAGTCAGTTCTGACTTGACGACACACAACAACATCCAACATAATTCATCTGTTTACTAGGAATGTTGTTTCTTGTCGGTCTCTCTCAAAGACTGCCACTAGTCACAGGTGGCTAGTCAACTTGAAAAAGTGAAAATGCAGTTCTTCAGCCACCCAAGCCACAGTCCAAGCACTCAGTAGCCACAAGTGGTTCTGGTTCGGTTATTAACACACGAGGAATGCCTTTCCATCACTGCAGAAAGTTCTAGTATGCCACTTTTCAGAAGACAAAGGTTTTGGTCGCAGCAAAGGGCCTGGGACCTAACAGACATTCAGTAATTACTTGCCAACTAACTGACTGCTGCAGATGCTCTCCTGCAGTGGCCTGTCCCTGGAGTGGAGGCTGGAGGGGCTGTGTGTCAGCTCTGGCACGTGTGTGCACATGCATGTGGCTTCAGGGTGGTGGAGCCACGTGAATTCCACCAGGTGCCCCGTGCTGCTGACACCTGCCCACGGACTGGCGGTGACTCAGTAGCTCGCGGGTGTTGCGTTTATTTTTGGCTTCATTAGCATTTCTGCTGCAAGCGACGGGTGGGTGGTGACTGGGTGTCCCCCAGCACCGCCCGTCTCCCTCTGCCCTGGCTGCCGCTGGCTTCAGTCTGAGCCAGAATCCAGAAAAGTCCAGAACAAGCTCAGTCCTGGTAACAGGGTTCAGTGCACTGTCGTTTCTTCAGTTCCTCACTATCAGCATCTCCTGCATCTCCTTGGACCACCTCTGCCTGGCCCAAGCATGGGCTTCCGCACCCACTGTCTCTTTTCAGCACCTCCCTGGGCCAGCTCAACAATTCCTCAGGGTTGTTTTCACACCAAACAAGTAAAGGTGCTGCAGCCTAGAGGTTGAGACCAATATCCTGCAGTCTGATGACCTGAGTTCAAATCCAGCCTCCACAGGTCTTAGCTGTATGACACTGTGCACGCCCTTTATCATCTCCGAGCTTCAATTTCCCCATCTTTAAAATGGGGTTTACACTCAAACTTGTTCAACAAGAACCTTTAAGTATCATAAGGCCCTTGGGTGCCCCTGAGTCAGCCCCCAACTTGTGGAAATCCCATATACAGAGGGACAAAATGCTTCCCAATCTTGTACCATATCTTTGACGGGGTGAGATCCACAGGCTTTTTCATAGGCTGCTTTTCAGAAGCCAGTTTGCCAGTCCTTTTTTCCTAGTCCCTCTTAAGCTGGAGGTTCCACTGAAAACTATTTGACATCACCGCAGCATTCAAGCCTCCACCACCAGGTGGGTGATGGCTGTGCCTGGGGCGCACTGGCTGCGAACCAAAGTGGAGCATCCTGCATAGAAGATGTGAGTTCTACAACAGAACGACCACAGCCTCGTTACAAAGACTATAAAGACAATCGTAAAGATGATACATTACGTAATAAGGTGAAGTGCTAAGAATACTCCAAGCACACACACAACAAACAGTTTTTATCAAAACTTGGGCCCCCGTCCAGGTCTGTCTGTGTCCAGGTCACCAGGGTAAAGCGGTTCCCACTGGGACACAGCCCAGAGGGACCAGGTAACAAAATCCATGCCCTCTACTTACTTCACTGCCACACTTGGCCTCAAAATGAAGGGGCAAGTTAAACACCAATTGTGTTAATAAGGGTGTTTTACAGCATGGAAAAGTGCTTTTTAATTAGCTTCATTTTTTAAAAAGCTCATTTGACCAGGGAAAAAGAAAAAAAACCAGTTCACTATGGCAGGATCTAAAACAAGGGCTGGAGTGGTGCAGACTGAGCTGGGGGCTGACCTGGCCTGAGGTGTTCTCTAGACTCTACTGGTATCTAAGACTTTACAGACATGGGATCCAGCCACTGACAAGCTCTGGTGGCAATGTGCTCTCCCTGAGCCTTAGTTTACTCGTCTGTAAAATGGGGGTGATGCTCACAACTCTTACCCCCCTGCCAGGGCCCACACTCCTGTCACTGCGGTTCCAGGTCCTCATGATCCCCATCCAGTTCTAGGGTCCCTTGTCCTGAAGCCCTCTCTGTCCCCCCTGGCTCTGCCTGAGGAGTGTCTGTGACCAGCTCTGTCTCTCTCAGGGTACAGTTCTCCAAGACCCAGGCCTCAGGATTGCTCAGCACTGTAGGGTTCAGAGTGGATGTGGGCATGAGTTGTTGACTAAGCTCATGCTAAACACAAACATTTTACCAAACGCTTCATCATTCTCCTATGTTTGCCATAGGGACACATCCCTAAGCTCAAAATGGACTCAGAGCCACCTCACTTCCTAGTCTTTGCCCACTCTGGCCCGCTGCCTATTCCCCCATGGCCTCTCTCCTCCTCCCTCCCCACTCCAGCCAGCTTCCTTGCCCTCTAATCCCTGACCACTGAAGGCTAGACTAGGCCATGAGGCCTGAGACTCACCGTCTTCCATGTTCCCTTTCGTTGGGGTCCCCGGAAGGGCTGGCTCCTCCCCACTTGCTGCTTCTTCCCAGAAACCCTCCACACCTGGGCCTCCTGCCAGGACCTCCAGATCCAACTCCTCAGGCCCCAGGGAGGTAGGGAGCAAGGTGCCAGGGGGCTCCCATGGGGCAGTGGGCTCCCCTGAAGAAACAGAGGCGGCCTCGTCCGTGCCGGCTACAGTTGGTATCTGTGGGCTGCTGTCCTCCCACACAGAAGCTGAGGCCACCAGTGTCCCCGCCTGACCCTCCAGCTCTGGGTGATGCTGGAAGCCGGGGGAGGTCAGAGTGGACGTGACCAGGACCCCAAGCTTGTCCTCCAGATCTAAGGATGCAGGTGAGGTCACTACTCTCGAATCCATAGTTGCTGGTGGGCTTAAGGCAGAGCGCTCGGGTCCCTCAGTCACATGAGATTCAGGTCCCCAAGTTCCACTGGTACCTGTGAGGTCCCCCGTCGCTGTGGGGTTTATGGGGCCCTCTGTGGCTCCCCCATCCATAGCTGCCTGAGGCGCCAAAGTCAGGTTTCTTGCTTGGTTGAATGGAGGCACTCCTGTCACCAAGGAGATTCCAGTGGCCTCAGAAGGTATAGCCGGGGAATGAAGGTGAAGTCCACTGCTGTCCACCTCATCCACGGTGGCCGGCAGGTCAATGAGCCCTGACTCAGACCTCCAGTCATCTCCAGCTCCTGTGGGCTCAGCAGGGGACTCCGTGGGGGAGACAACAGCCACTACATTCTCCTCTGTTGAAGCCCATGGGCTGGGGCTGGGGCTGGGGTGCTCAGGTTTGCTGGGCCAGGCAGGGCTTGTCCCTTCAACTTGCCTGGCATTGATACTGGCAGTGTCAGGGATGGCTTTGGTTCCTGGGTCCATGGCTTCCAGTGATGACGGGGCTGTGGAGTTGTGTGCTTTTAGGTCATTGAGAACTGGGGATGTGGCCTCCCCAGTCTGACTTGGAGGGCCCGAGGAGGTGGTCCAGGAAGATGCCTTGGGATCACTGAGGCTCTGGGAGCTAACCTCAGCTTCTGAGGCAGGGGCAGGGGTGAAAGCAGCTGGGGCCTCGTGGCTCTCGGGGAAGACAGGGGTCGGGGCTGTAAGATGCTGTGGTTTGGGGGCACGTAGCATGGCTATGACAGGGAGGTCCATGGAGGTGGCTGTGGGGGAGGTTTCCCGGGGTTGGGTGCTGGGGCTGAGAGGCAGGGCAGGAGCCTCAGAGGGAGGCCAGGGTCCAGCAGAGGTGGCTGGCCTTACAATGTGGCCTTCAGTTTCCTGGAGCTTCAGTCCAGGGGCCCTACTAGGAACTGAGCTGCTGGGAGGAGCTGCAGTCGGAAACCACTTCCAGGGCTCTGGAGAACTTCTGCCACCAGGGGAATCTGAAACAACAACAACAATAATAATGAATTATTATTATTATTATTATTATTACTATTTCAGGGTGGCTTCTGTGGAGCAGCACCAGGGACAGGGGATCCCAAGTACACTCTGAATCCTGCCAGAGGTCACACCTCCCCACCCTGATCACCAATAATTCTCCTGGATTCCTACTCACAGGTTTCAGGTCTATCCACCTCATTGGTCAGGATGTCCCAGGGGCTTGGTTTGGCTGTGGCTTCGGCAACTCCCGTGGTCAAAGGAAGTTCCACATGGTTTCCTGTGGCCTCTAGAGTGGGAGTCTGGACGCTGGTTTCCTGCTCCCTGTTCCCTTCTTGTCCCAGCTCTTGCTGCTGGAAGTGGCGCCCATTCAGCCCTTTGAAGCGTCCCTTCCTGCGAGGTGTGGAGCCAGTCAGAGGAGCTTCAGAGTGGGTTCCCACTGAAGTGTCCTCTTCCATGCTGGGGCTGGGGGACACTGTGCTCATCCATGTCTCCTCATCCACTAGGGAAGGCACAGAGGCCCAGGCCAGCGTGGGGTCCCTGGGGGCAGAGGAGGGGGTCTCCAGAGATTCCTGCATCTCTGCTAAAATCAAGGGTTCTTCCTCTCCACTAGACATCAGAGGCTCCTGGAAGTCAGGGGTGACCGGCTTCTCCTCCCCCAGGCTGGGCTCCAGGTCTCTGGCTGGAGGCCCTTCTGCTGATAGAATCTCCGCCTCATCTCCAGATGAGGGGGTCTCTGTGTCTCCGTGTTGCGGTGTGGGGTGGTGCGCTGTGGGATAGAGCAGAACAGGTTGTGTTGGGCTCAGGAATGGGCAGGAAGTTCTGTCTAATGTCTCTCCACATTCCAGCATGTTGCAGCAGTTCTATACATTGCTCTGAGTCTCTCTGTTTGTGGGTCCCAATGTCTCTCTGTATCCTTGTATCTCAGTGGCCTCGGGAAATGCCCAGCCTCAGAGAGAGCAAAAGTTATCATGCCACTGTGCAGAGGTACGGGGTCAAAGTCAGGAGTCACTGAGACAGTTCCAACTTACAGGCTCGTGAGTCAGCCTGTGCAGAGAGGGACTGAGACCTGGGCCATCACTCCATTCACTCACTATTTTTCTTGTTTTTAAATTTAGTTTTTATTTAATTTTCTTATTTTGTGTGTGTGTACCATCAAATCAGATCTGACTGGTACTGGAGGAGATTGTCCCTCCTTCTGCAGCAGAGCATCTGGTGGATTCAAACCGCCCACCTCTGGGACTGCAGTGCAGCTTCTTGCCGTTAGGCCACCAGAGCTCTCTTCCTTTGCTAGTTTTCACTCACTCACTAATTGCCAATGCGTTTGGAGCTGACTCACATCTGACCCTCCAGTGGGTTTTCAGAGACTATAAATCACACATGAGGAGACTCCCTATCTTCCTCCAGTGGAGGAGCTGCTGGTGGATTTGACCTGTCAGAGAGGCACTACCTTGGGTAAGCACCGCAACTCCCAGCAGACACCAACAGAGCTCCATTCTCTGTTTCTAAAGCGTACATTTCACAGCCTGGATGCTTAGAGTTATGACACAGATCCTGGCAACTGGGTTTTGCTACTTCCCAGACTGTGGCCTTACCCCAAAAGCTAGCACTGTCCCTGTTTGGGCCTCCCAAAGGCATGGCCACACAATCACAGGTACCTAAGGGGTCTGGTGGCCTTAGTGGTAAGCAGCTGCACTGTAATCCCAAAGGCACATGGTTCAAATCCACCAGCTGCTTGGCAGGAAAAGGATGGGCAATCTCCTCCAGTGTGATTAACTGCCTCTGAAAACCTGCTGGAGAGTCAGCTATGGGTTGGTTTTGACTGACAGCACACACAACAATAAGAGTATAACCTAAGTACAGCCAGTTGTGGAGACATAGGGCTCCAACTAGGGGTGCAGTCTTGCAGGTGACTTAATCTTGGGGATGTGTGATTTCACTGGCTCCTGCTTAGCTCCCTCCCCAGGGTTTAGGCTCCACCTAGGTCTCAGGGGTGGGACATTCCAAGGGGCTTGTCTTCTGGGCCTAGAGAAGGTAGCACTCTCACAGGGCCACGGATTTTTAAAAAGGGTGTGACATCTGAGTCGAATGCACTAGAAGTTAGGTCCACTGGCCTGGACATCTGGAGGCGTGGCTATAAAAGTAGCATCATTATAGGATCACGGCCCCCTTAAGGATGTGGTCTCAGAGGCTGGCTACTAAGTACAGCATACCCCTGGGCCCTGGACTTTACCAAAAAAGGATAGGCACCTGCAGACATAGCTACAAGTGGTAGTGTCCCCACCCTGTCCTCACAGACCAGGGCTGCCAGGAGTTATCTTTCAGAGAAGGTCCTCGCCAGTGTTCTCCGTGGCCTCTGCCTCTGGGAGTGGCTTTCTCAGAAACCGCAGACTTCTGGGAGTGACTAGCAAGAAAAGCACCCTCCTCGGGATGTAGGTAGGAAAGGTAGCCCCTCCGTGGATGAGGCCGATGGGATTTATTCTAATAAATCTTATCCTTCTGGGGAGGGACTATCGTGTAAACACAGGTGGCATCTGGGCAGCAGGTGATCATCAAGAAAGCACTCGCTGTAGGTCATTGTTAAGAAGGGTAGCATCCTATGGGTGTGACCCATACACTTATTTTAATGAATTCGGTCCCACTGAGAAGGTGCCCTGCTGGCCCAGTGCTTAAGTGCTTGGCTACTAATCAAAAGGTTAACTTTCAACTTATTTGTTATGGAGCTGGAACCAACTAATAGCTGACCCTCCAGGTGGCCCTTGGAGGCTGTAAGTCACACTGGAGGAGTATCTGTCTTTCTCCTGAAGAGTCACTGATGGGCTTGATCACCAGAGAAGGGCCACCCTTGGGTTAGCGATGCAGCTCCCCATGTGCTATGCCAACAGATCTCCTTAAGCATAGGGTTATTGTTGTTATGTGCCATAGAGTCTGAACCGACTCACAGCCAATCATCCACGCAGGTTTTCAGAGGGAGTAAATGATACAGGAGGAGATTGTCCATCATGCTCCTGTGAAGCAGCTTGTGGGTTTGAACTGTGTGCCTTCAGGTTGGTAGTGCAGCTCCTTACCACTAAGTCACCAGAGCACAGAAGGGTAGGTGGTTTGAACTCACTAGTGGCTCTGAAACACAAAAATGTGATCATTTACTTCTGGAAAAATCTGTTGTCATTGTTGGATGCCATGGAGTCGCTTCCGACTCATTACAACCAACAGAATAAAACACTGTCTAGTTATTGCTATGCATCCAAGAGATGGACAATGAATAAGGATGACAGAAAAAGAATTGACACCTTTGAACTATAGCGTTGGAAAAGTGCACTGACCATCCCATGGATGGCCAAGAAAACAAACATTTCTTGGAGAGGGTGCAGCTGGAGTGCTCTTTGGAGTCAAGAATGATGAGGCTTCACCTCACATACTTTGGGCATGTTGTTAGGAGGGTCTATTCCTTGGAGAAGGACATGATGCTGGGAAGGGTGGAGGGTCAGCAAAGGAGAGGAAACCCTTCAACCAAGTGGATTGACACAGTGAGTGCTTCAATGAGCCCTTGTGTGTGGGGAAGTCTAAGGATGGCACAGGATAGAACAGGGTTCAGATCTTTTGTTCATGGGGTCGCTATGAGTCATACTTGACTCAATGGCACTTAAGAACAACAACAGTCATTACTACGTTTGCATTCATATTGAAGGTCCTCCTTTTTCATTCTGACCCCCTACTTTAGCAAGCATGAGCTCTTTCTCCAGATCCCTCCTGTTAGACATCCAAAGTATGTGAAAAAACGTCTCACCCTCCTTGATCCTAAGAAGCATTCTGGCTGTGCTTCTTCTAAGACAGATTTGTTCATTATTCCGGCAATCTGTGGTGTAATTTAATATTCTCCACCAACGCTCTAATTCAAATGCATACGCGGTGACTGAAACGCACTGGATGGAAAACTACGGGGCAGTGCTACTCTGTACAGTCAACGAAGGGGTGGAATGGCAACAAGGTTGGTTGGGCTCTTTTGTGGCCTGGCTGTCACAAGGCCGAGATCACAGCCCAGGGGCGTGGCTATCACGGGCTGGAAGCATCAAGGAGGCGTGGCCCATGGCATTCACTCCAATGAAGCCCTTGGGGCGGGGCTGTACTCACCTCGGAAGCAGTAAGCGTCAAAGCGCGCGGCGGGAGCGGGGAAGCCGGTGCGGTTGGCGAAGCGGTAGACGGTGCGCACACCGGGGGCCGGGCCCCCGCAGCGCCGGCGCGGCGTCTGGATCGGGTAGCGCACGCTGCCGTCTGCTAGCCAACCTGGGTCACACTGGTCCAGGCCCTCGTGCCAGGCCAGGTGCAGCTGCCCCACCGAGGCTAGCGTGGCGCCCTGGCGGCGGCATTGGGCACGCGCTCCGGCCAGCGTCAGGCGGCGGGCTGGGCCCACGTAGAAGACCTCGCCTGCGGGAGGGGCAGCTGGGGTCAGGCTGGACGAGGAACCCACCCTAGCCCTTGTAAAGGGGTCTCTCTTCAATTGAAATAGCCCTGATTGGGCCTGGTTTGGGGAGCAAATGGTTAAGCAGTCCATAACAAACACTGTTGTATGGTCAGCTCATCTGTACTTTCAACGCAAAAAAGTGAGAGTTTTGTCTCTTTTTACAAATGAGATATCTCAGATCTCTGAGCAAATCGGTCTCCAATGAGAGGGAGGGGCTCACTGAGGGAGAAGGGGTTTAAAGTAGAGGAGGATAGTGAGCCGAAAGAGGAAGGGCTCTGAGAGGGTTAGTGTCTAACTCAGGTTTTAGTTGTTTAGAGGTGGATGAAACTCCAGACAGGTGGGTACTAGGGGACACTTAAGGGATGGAGAGTAACAGGTGCTCAGAGGTGCTGTGGGGTGTCCTTCCCAGCCTAGACTTACCCCCCAACTCTCGAGCAAAGCAGTAGACATCATAGAGTTCTTGTGGGTCTCTCCGCCCATAGCTTCTCACTCCGGGAAGGCTGCTACGGTCACCATAGCAACCAGGGCGTGACTGTGTGATAGGATACCTGGCAAGACAAGGAAAGGTCCCTCCCAGGTGTGTGCTAATGTTTCTCCGAGGATGCTCTTTTCCTCGGAGAGTCGCCTGCCATTTTCCCATTCTGCGTCCCATCTCACCTTACTGTACGGTCAGAGAGCCAGCCAGCATCACAGTTGTCGAAGCCGTCCTCAAAGGCTGCCTGTAGGTGCCGTGGTGCTGCAATGGTGGCTGAGCTGAGACGGCAGGCCTCCTGGGCTTCAGCAAACGTCAGAGCATAGCGGTCCCGGGCTGCTCGGTAGTGGAACACAACACCTGCGGGGGGCGGGGGAAGGAGCAGAAAGGGACATCTTAAAGAAAAGACATACTCCTTTCCTGAGTCATCCCACCAGTCTGACAATAATAGACCTGCCGCCATACTGTGTGCCCTGCACCACATTTATTCACTCAGCTCCAGGCACCATGCCCCCATTTTAGAGATGAGAAAACTGATAACAATGATTATTTTTTAAAATTCCAGAAAAAATCAAACCTTGCCATCAACATGGTGCTTTTATATTTTCACTCCAGAACTGCCTCCCAGGGCTTTTCTTGGCTGTACTTGCACATTACCACTGGGAAAGTCTAAACTGGCAACCTTCAGATGGGTTGTTGTTGTTGTTGTTTTAAGTGTTGTCAAGTCAAGTACGACTCATAGAGACCCTATGAACAAAAGATTTGAACCCTGTTCTAGAACTATCATCATTTCTCTAGTGTTCATAGGGTTTCCAAAGGCCTGTTATTTAAGAAGTGGATGCCAGTCCTGCTTCCAAGTCTTAATCTACCAAACCTTGTCCAACATGGGTAATCATTATGACATCTGACAGATTGGTAATAAGCACAAGCTATCTGTGTAACCCAGGAGCCTTAATGATGACCATAAAGCATTGAAACTTGACAAATATTTACAATGTGCAAAGCATTTATAAACAGATCCATATTTACAGCAACCCTGTGAATGGTCCCAATTTCCAGAGAAGGAAACTGAGGGTCACAGAAGATGAGAGCTGTATCTAGAGTCATAGAGGAAATATGAGGCAGAGCCATAATTCAAATCCAGGACAATCTGACTCCAAAGATGACATCTTCCATCTCAGAGTCAGGTCCTAGAGAAGATAGGATGCATGGCAAAGGGGTGCTGCCTTTTGGAAGTTCAAGGCATCCCTTCATAAAGAAAGCACAGGCCAGATGGAAGGCTATTTCTTGTGCAGACTGAGGATAGATTCATGGAAGGCTTCCAGGAGGAAGTGGCTTGTAAACCAGGCCAGAAATCAGCAGTACTGTTCACCGTGAATGAAACAGTTGGGCATAGAAAGGAAATAAATGTTTTGCTTTGTGTTATCAGACTGTGTTCCCAGATGGTAGCAGCTGAACTCATCCATGCCATGTCCCGAGCACCAGGCCAGCACAAAGTAGGTGCTCAAGAATTGTTTTGCTGAATAAATGAATGAAACCACTTCCAATGTGGAATTCACTGTCTTTGTGTCACAAATCACTGTTCTTTGAGGCCTTGAGTTTTATCAGTTTTGAGGAGTAAAACTGTAGAAGGGGAACAGTGGGCAACTTCATAAAATAGAAGAAAGACATTGGTCTCATCCTGCCAGTGTCAGGGGATACTGAACCCAGGGTAGGGGTGAGTGCAGAAGAAACTTAAGGTCTTTAATCATTTAACTGTTTTCTTTCCTTGTCCACTCTAATCAGTTAAGAAAACAGAAACTACACTGGATATTTCAACAGAGAGGATTTAATATAAGGAATTAGTTAAACAGGTATTAAAGGAGTGTTATTTCCATAATGTATATTTTTAAGCAGCTTGCTTTTGTAAAAATAGACTTGCTTTTTAAAAAGATAGGCAAAATTATTTGAAGGGATTTTTACAGTTGTATCTGAAATAGAAATCCAATCTCTTTTGCGTCATGTAAAACTGGTGCTCGCTGCCTTTTAGTCAGCTTTGAAAGCCTGGTGACTCCAGGCACCACACAGCAAAATGCTGCCCCGTCCGGCGCCCTCCCTGTGATTGGTTCCCGGTCAGACCATGGTGATACAGAGTTTTCAGGGGCTGATTGTCAGAACTAGATTGCCAGATTGTTCCTCCTAGTCCCTCTTAGTCTGGAAGCACCATGGAAACTAGTTCAGCAACACGTAAGCCTCTGCTGACAGATGGGTGGGGGCTGTGCGTGAGATGCACTGGCTGGGAATAGAGCCCAGGGCTTCTGTATGGAAGGTGAGAACTCTATAACGGAACCACTTAATGCTATATTAAATTCAATGATCAAAAATTGGATTTAAAAAAAGAGGCTGAAATCGTTCCTAGATATTGTGGGAGGTTGACCTGTAGACTACAAGACCAAGCTGCAAGTTGTCGTGTACCGTAGAGTTGGAACCAACCCATAGTTGAACCTCCAGCGGGTTTTCAGAGGCAGTAAAAACCCACACAAGGAGTTGATATGGAGGCAGTAAATCTCACAGGAGTTGACCGCTCATCTTTCTCCTCTGGTTGTTGTTATGTGCCGTCAAGTCGCCTGCAACTCATAGTGACCCTATGTACAACAGCCCTAAACTCCGCTCTGTCCTCTGCCAATCGCACTGTCTCCGACACTCCCATCCCAATTACCCCAGTCACTGAATCAACCCACCTCATAGAGGGCCTTCCTCTCCTGCGCCGTCCCTCCACCCTCCCAAGCATGATGTCCCTCTCTAAGGACCGGTCTCTCCTCACAACATGTCCAAAGTATGTTAGACGGAGCCTCAGAATCCTTGCCTCCAAGGAGCCACCCGGTTTAACCCTTTCCAGGACAAATCTGTTTGTTTTCCTAGCAGTCCATGGTATTCTCAGTACTCTTCTCCAGCACCACAGCTCAAAGGCATCAATTCTCTTTCTATCCTTCCTGGTCATTGTCCAACTCTCTGATGCATAACAAGTGATTGCGAAGACCATGGCCTGTATCAGACACACCTTAGTCTCCAGAGAGACACCATTGCAGCTGGTGGATTTGAACCACCTACCTGTGCACTGGTAGCACAATCCCTTACCACTAACCCACCAGAGCTCCCTACAAGAGAATGGTGCTAATGGCAGGTTAGTACCTGTGGAGAACTTCCACCACAGATGGAACAAAAGGCGACTGAGTTCAGAGAGTGGTTTTTTAAATGTTACAAAGTGGGTGCGCTCCCCGCCTAACCCCACCACCTGCCAGGCCCTAGCCCCTCTTGCACTGGAACTCACCTGTCACCTCCAGGGGCACCAGGTCCTGCTCATCCTCAATGCCTCGCACCACCTGGCAGCGGTAGAGTCCGGAGTCGCTGGCCCTCAGGGGCCCGAGCAGCAATGTGCCATTGGTACGGTGTGAGGGATACGAGGGCAGCGACACTCGTCCCTGCCAGCCCTTGGCTACCCGCACCACATTGTCTTTTGCCACCAGTATGGGCAGGTCTTGTCGCTGGCCGGACGCTGTCCGCACCTTGGTCCACTTGATCCTAGGGGCATCTCGGGCCACACCAGGTCGCAGCTTCAGGGTAAAGAGGCAAGGGAGGGACACCAGCTCAGCGAGTGCAGCCCGCACTGCCCCTGAACCCACCTTCTGCATGTGGAGCCCCTTCTCAGCATCCTGTGTGCCTGTGAGGGAGAAGGCAGAGAACTTGACTCAGAGGTGAAGATTAGAGAGAATGCTGCTTTCCTCATGTCACAGATGGGGAGACCACGGGGAGGGATAAGTGATCTATGTGACCCCCACAAAATAGTGATAGGTCTGTGATCTTCATCCCCGCAGAAGGGGAGCAACAGGGTCAAACCCATCATGGTCTTGCCTGTACTCAAAAATCCAGACGCCATAAGCCTCTCTATAGACCAATGGGGTGAGGAGACACCTTCACTGTCAATGTCAAGTTTCCTTTTCTGAACCTCAGTCTCTCCAGAAATTAAGCAGGGGGCAACAATCGGATGGGAAATTGTGTTTGTGGAGTACTTTCTGGATGTCAGGTAGGTAATTTTATAGCAACCAGGTCATTGCATCTTCTTAAGCATATGCAGAAATGGCAATGTAACATCCTCTTTGGGGGTGTTGGGTAATCTGAGGCTCAGAGAGGTAACACTACTTTCCTAAAGCCACAAAGCAGATCAGTGAGGGATTTCCAAATCCTTTTGACAACCCTTCTAGAAATGCTAGAGAAACAAGTACTCACCTCCCTTTCCATTACTCCTCTACACCCCCATTGTAGATATCACTAATCAATCTTCACACCAATCTCAATTCATCTTTCATTTGTTCTCTCTCGGCACCCACGTGCCCATGCTTTCGCTCCCTTTTGCTCTCCTAGCTCATTTCAGTTGAACAGTTAAAACAGTTCAGAGGTGGGAACTTCCAGCCTCCGCTGGCAAAGACTAAAAATAATGTCTCAGGTGTCTGGTTTGCTTTTGACTGTTCAAAGACCTTTTTCATCTATTCTTGTTCTATTCTCTGGACCAAGCCAGGGAGCCAGCAACAGAAGGCTGTGGAGTTAAAAAGCAACTCCTGACCGTCAAGCTCCTGGACCCCAGCCTCTTTCTCCATACAAGCCTACTTACCCTGTTCCGCAACCACAAGAAGCAGCATTGGGAACATCAGGAGGCCTGTGGCCCAGGCAGAAGTGACCCCCATCCTGGACCTGGAAAAAGAGAGGGCAGGAGGAGAGGAGAGGAAGGCTAAGTAACAGCAAGATCTGTTCAGCTTCTTGGAATGGGAATCCAGGGCTCAGAGAGGCCAGGAAGTAATTCAAGGTCACACAGCAAACAAGCAAGGGCTGAGCTATAATTCAAACCCAGGACCAGCTGATTTCAGAATCTGAGCAGTGATGCCTCATGGTCAAAAGCATGGAGCAAGTCTGTCTGGGGAGTTTGTCTTTCTGCATTTTCCTTGCTGTGTCACCTTGGGAAAGTAGCTTAACTTCTCTGTGTTCTGTTTCTTCATGGGTCAAATGGGGATAATATGGTTGGAAGGAAGAGATGAGTCAATGCATTTTAAAATGCTTTTTAAGCTTCCTGATATGAAGGAATATATTTCAGTGCTGTTACGATTATTGACCTTCCCACAGCCCAGATTGGGATCCTATTTTTCAGGTTGGCTTCCTCCTTCAGACTGAGGGCCTCCTGGAGAGAAGCAGCCAGCCCAGTTACCCCTGAGTCCCCAGTATTTAAGTATGGTCGCCCTTGACACGATTCTCAGCTTCAATTCCAGGATTTGGTTGTCACCAAGATTCTATTCTTAGTTTCTGGGATTCCTGAGGAACTGCCAGCTCCTTGCCGGAAAAGGGGGCTTTGCCCCGGCCCACCTGCCACCCTCTCTATTTGCTATCTGGTGAGGGTGTCTCTACAGCCCACAGAGAAACCTCAGTAGTGGGAATAGCCATATAGAGGGGTGGTGGCCCATGGACATCTGGTGGATAATTATTGAGTACCTGCTGTATGCAAACCCCACCCCAAGCACGGAGGACCTCCCAGCCTTCATATTCTGTTAAGACCTGGGATATTGGGCAAGTGATCCCTCCCCAAAGGCCCCCTACCCTCCAGACTCCCCCTCACAGGACCAGGCTCAGGAGAGGCAGCAGATGGGAAGTGAGAACATCATGTGCAAGCTCAGCCCTTGTACACACACAGTCTCATTTTAAAAATTAGCACTAAGGAGAGGTGGGATGGAGTCTCAGAATGGGAGCTGTTGAGGATAGCAGACTCAGTCCAGTTCCCAGAGGCCAGGACCAGGATGCCATCAGGGACCTGTCCGCGGTGCTGAACCTTCAGACAGCACTGCAGCATCACAGCCCATCTGATCTCTGCTCAGTCCCCATAACCACATACCTGTTGTTTGTTGTTGTTGTTATGTGCCGTCGAGTCGCCTGCGACTCATAGCGACCCTATGTACAACAGCCCTAGGGGCACATAAAAGGCTAGTGGCTTGCCAAGGGTGACAGACCAGGGAAACCACAGACACCAGGCCCAGGACTGGTGCTCCCCAATGTGAAATCAGAAACTTTGTCAGCTTCTGGCACCATTCCAGTCTGTCCTTAGTTCTCCCCCGGAGACCCCAAGCATATAGGAGCCCTTGATGCATAGTCACATCTGATGAGACATTAAGGGATAGGGATGAGGATGGGGCAGAATCCAGGGCTGTGACTACCTCAGGAATGACAAGGTCAGGGACTTGACATCACACTGTGCACACACAGATGTGCACATGGTCACAACTCTCATACACTGACAGATCCATACTCAGATTCACGTGTACACACATTCATATACACATGCACACGGACTCGCATGAATGTCACACGTACCACAAATTCAGACACATAAACACACACTCATACTTCAACACCATGCATACTGGGTGACCTTAGACAAACTGCTTCTTTGCTCTATGCATCAACATCTCCATCTGTAAAATGGGGATATTCACCTAATAGCATTCTCTTGGAGATTAAATGATTAAATAAGTAATATCTTTGATACCTTCACCTTGAACAGCAGCTTCCTATACACAGTGCTTCATGCACATGCTCAAATATACTGCTCAGTGACAAATACAGAATCTTCGGGACACGCCCCCTTCTCCACACCCAAGCACTCGATCCCCCCTCCAATGCTTACCCTCACTAACCCCTACCTCTTCTCTCAAAATGCCTCCTCCCAGGGCTGCTAGAGGTGAGCGTTTACACAGCTGCCTAGAGCTCGTCCCCCTCATGAATAATGTACGTATCTCATGCATATGTAAGTAGAGCTGCGAAGTGGGGCGAGGGGTGCTGGAGGAGGGGCTGCCCGAGATGAGGGTGGGGGTGTGGCTCACACCTACTACTGTCTGGGTGGATTTGGCAGTGGCTGTTTTTGTGTTTGTGGCTGACTGTGCTTCTGGAGTGTATGTGAGGTCACACCTCAAGGCTTGGGAATATATACATGCAGTCACAGCGGCAGTGGGGGAGGAGAGTTCCCTGTCAGTGGGCACAGGGATAACTGTGGTCTCGCTGCTTGTGTAAGTCTGAAAGTCCACTGGCAAGGGCTGGGCACACGTGTGTGTCCTGGCCAGTGAGTCTGCGTGTATTGTGTGCCTAGATGTGAAGATGGACAACTCAGAAGAGAAAGAAAGCAGAGTCAGCAAATCACATCAGGGGTCCCTTTCAGGGGTCCCTTGCTAACTCCCCAATTTTACACATAGGACACATCTCACACCCAAGGGTCACAGTGCAAATCCACAAAGAGGAGCCTTGCTGTATATATACAAGGACACATATCCATACGGTAGAGACTCAGGAGACACAGAGATTCACACGGACATCAACAAAGAGACAATACAGGAACTCACAGGCTTATCTTCTGCACAAAGACGCATGCCCACAGGCTCACACCCCCTAAGTAAGCCCCTCATCAGCCTTGCACAATCAGGCACTGCTCCTTACAGACATGTGCAAATGCATGTACAATAGTACCAGTCCCTGGCACAGCCTGACTGGAGAAAGGTGGCCTTGGTGGCTGGTGGTCACACAACCATTGTGCCACCTGGTGACAAGGACCCAGTACAAGTTTCCGGACAAAGACAAAACCTCAGTCCCATCAACTCGTGGAGGACACCAGACCGCCTAATCACAGGCACCAGACCACCTCATCAGGCAGACACATCCACCTCCAAGGAGGGTTCATTTGATTTGGGGATGACCACGAGCCAGTGAAAGTGCTGGGATTCCAGGGTCCCAAGACTCACAGACCTCCCACAGCTTCCCATTCCGCTCCTAGCTTCTTCCTCCATCTCGCTCCCTGCTGGGGCCAGTGCCAGCCCATTGATGCTGCTGAGAGGAACAAAGCCCCACGCACAGGGGCTGGGGACTGCTCCTGCCCTGACGAGGGTGGTCCTGCACTGGGTACCCAGTCCCATCTTCCTGAGCCCATGGCCCCATACCAACCAAGAAAGGGCTTCTGCACCCATCTACACAGACAGATGGAATGAAGGGGTGAGGCAAGGGACTGTGTCACGCTGTGAACACATGGGTAAGTGAGGAGGTGATAGGTGGCCCCCTCTCTGGGCTGAATAGCCCTGGCAGCATTTGGGGCATTTGGAGCTGGTCCCCCACCCAGTACATATCTGGGAAGATCTCTTTTCTAGGGGAGAGGGCAACACCCAAACTCCAGGTCTGAGGGAACAACAGGAAGCTCCTGGGGTATAATAGGGTCCCCTAGAACCTCGTCCTGAGTCAGGACGTGGTAACTAGAACCCGCCTGAAAGGGAGACTAGGAGACACCCCTTCCCCAAGACCGAGTCTCATTAATTCTCAGCACAGACCCTCTTTATCCTTCTCAGAATGATCTTGGGGCCCCTGCCCACTGAGTCCTATCTGAGATCCTCTATTCAGCCTCAAATTGGGAATACCCACTTAAAATCTTGGGGTACTTCAGCTCAGCCACGGGGTGCCCCATTATGAAGTCCCTCACACCCACCATCTGGCTATCCCCTGCTTCTCTCAAAACTCGGGGTGCCCCTCCCCCAGCGCCTCCTCCTCCAAAGCAGAGATCCACCCCCAGTCTGCCTCCCTCTCTATCCTGGGGTCATTTCTGCATTCTCCGGACACTCTCCTTCCAAATCCTTGTCTCCCTCCATGACATTCCGAAGCCCACTCCTAGTTTGCTTTCCCTCCCCAGCCGGGGCTCCCCTCCCCCACCAGCCCCTTCCCCACTCTGGGAGCTTCTCCCTGAATCCAGGCGCCTTCCCCAGTTTCCCAGCGCGGTTTCCAATTCCGAGATCCCCTCCCCCAGTCGGACCCCCACCTGGCTCCTAGCTCGGACGCATCCCTGGGACTGCCGCCCGGCACAAAGGACGCTCGGGCTCGGCTCGCTCGGCGCGGGGTCCAGCCCTGCGCCCTGCGCTCCGCTCGCCCCAGCGCCGCCTCAACGGCTTATAAAGGGGCTGCGGGGCTGCGCTGCGCATGCGCCCCCCGCAAGCCCGAGGCTGCTGGCAGCGCGAGGCAGGGGGCTCCGGTTCCTAAACCCCCCACCCCTTCCACCACTCACCCAGCCCACGGAGAGGCAGCGCTCGTTTCCCCATTCAGCCTGTGCCAAGAGCATCATTCTATGTCCCAAGCGGGCTCTTGGGTGGAGCCAGCTCCATTTCACAGGTGGGGAAACTGAGCCTCAGAGAAGCAGAACAGCTTCTCAAGGTCATCCACAGGGAAAGCGCAAAACTGAGATTAGAGCCTCAATTTGCCCGCTACTCAAGAGCTCACACTCCAAGGATTTTGGACCATTTATACCCTGGGACGAGTGTCTGAATCAAGCAAACAGTGGACACGTGAGGTTGCAAATTGAACTGTTGAAGGTTTGAGTCCACCCAGAGGCGCCTCAGAAACACCTTCTGATTCACTTCTGAAAAAATCAGCCATTGGAAACCCAAGCACGGTTCTACTCTGACATATGTGGAGCCAAACAGTAGTGAGTTGGGTGTTCACTTGAGGGCAACTGGTTTACCGGTACGGTCAAGGAAAGAGAGGTTCTGAGAAAGTAGGGACCCTCCTGGCCACTCAGCTGGTAAGAGACGTGTAGAGGTTGGGTTTGAGTATGGCCGCCACACGCCAGAGTTCGTTCCATCACCTCATTCATCTTTTCCATCCAGTCAGCCTTCCCTTTACGAGCATCTGCTGGATGCCAGTCCTGTTGCCGGACTAAGAATGTTCGTGGTTTAAAAAAAATGCTCATGGTTTGGGCAGGGGTCATATACGTATTCTGAAGGGGAAGGCCCTTATCTGGAGAAGCTGAAAACTGGGAACCAACTCATAGCTGACTCGCCAGCAGGTTTTCAGAGGCAGTAAATCACAAGGGAGGAGATTGCTCATGGAGCGGTCAGTGGATTTGAACTGCATGCCTTTGGGGATGGCAGCCCAACAACTCCTCCGCCACCATTGCAGTCTTGGAATATTATTCAGCTCTTTAAAAGGATGAAATTTATCAGGGGCAGGAAGGAGTAGAAAAAGGGGAAACTACTAGTTAGAAGGCAACAAATTTTTGTTGAGAGGGATGGAAAACATGGCAAAAGCACTTTGCAAATGATTGCACTGCATGGCTAATGTAATTGATCTCATGGAACTGTATACATGGAAAACGCTGAACTGGCAAATGTACTAAAACTTGTATTTTTTACAATAGGGGGAAAGGCATTGAAGCACTGATAACATGTTGCAAAGTGGGTGAACCTCGAAAACATTGCTCTCAGTGAGAGAAGCCACACACAAAGGTGTGTACTGAATGATTCTATTTCTGTGAAATGCCTCCCTTCCTCCAAAAAAAATCCATAGAACACAAAAGCCACTACTATCAAGTGAATTCTGCTTCACAATATCCCTTTAGGACAGAAAACTGCCCCAAGACTCTGAATTTTGGCAGAAGCAGACTGCCACATCTTTGTAACATGGGATGGCTGGTGAGTTCATACTGCAGACCTATTGGCAGTCAAGCTCTAACCACTGCAGTCTCAGGACCACTGGCCTCTGAGAAAACCTGCTAGTTGGTTCCATGTTGACTGCATTTAAAAACAACAACATGAAATATTCAGGGAACAACTCATAACAACCTATGTACAGCAGCTTTGAAGCCTGCCCTGTCCTGAGCCAGTCTCACTGACTCTGACACACCTACACACATCACCTCAGTTACTATATCAATCCATCTCATCCGGGGTCTTCCTCTCCTGTGCTGTCCCTTCACCCTTCTGAAAATGTCTTTCTCCAAGGACCACTCCCTCCTGGTCACATGCCCAAAGTATGTGAGATGGAGCTTCAAAATCTTAGCTTCCAAGGAGAAACTTGGTTTCACTCTCTCCAAGACAGATTTCCTATTTGTTTTCTTGGCAGTCCATGGTATGTTCAAGATCTTTCCAGCATCACAACTCGAAGGCATCAATTCTTCTTCTGTCATTCTTAGTCATTGTCTAGCTCTCTGATGCGTAGCAAGTAATTGCGAAGACATAGACTTCATCAGACGCACCTTAGTCTTTAGACTGACATCGTTGCTTCTCAGTACTCTGGAGAGGTCCCTGACAGCAGATTTTCCTAACACAATTCGTCTTTTGATTTCTTGACTGCCGGTGCCAAGATTGTTGATTGTGGAACTGAGCAAGCTGTAATTGTTAACAACCTCAATCTCTTCTCCATCTATCATGGTGCTGCCAATTGGCTTCAATCCATATTGAAGACTATAGTCCTTGATCTTCTGCAGCAAGTGCTTCAGGTCCTCTTCAGTTTCAGCAAGCAAGGTTGTATTAACTGCATAACGTAGGTTGTTGATTAGTCTTCCTCCAATCCTGATCCCACATTCCTCCTCATAAAGTCTAGCCCCCCCAGATGATCTGTTCTGCATATAGATTGAAAAGGCATGGAGACAGGATGCACCTGTGATGCACCCCTTTTCTGATTTTGAACCATGCAGTGTTTTCTTGCTCTGTTTTAATAACTGCTTTCTGGTCCAAGTGTAGATATCACATAAGCACAATCAAGTGTTCTGGGATTTCCTTTCTCCTCCAGGTTAAACACAATTTGTTATGATCCACACAGTCAAATGCCTTTGCATTGTCAATGAAACACAGATATGCATTTCTGGTAATTTTTGCTTGGCTCCAAGATCCATCTGACACTAGTGATAATGTCTGTAGTACCACGACCTCTTCTAAATCCAAAGGTGGTGTTGTTATGTGCCGTCGAGTCGCTTGCGACTCATAGTGATCCTATGTACAACAGCCCTAAACTCTGCTCTGTCTTGTGCCAATCACACTGTCTTTGACACTCCCATCCTGATAACCCCAGTCACCAAATCAATCCACCTCATAGAGGGCCTTCCCCTCCTTTGCTGTCCCTCCACCCTCCCCAGCATGATGTCCTTCTCCAAGGACCGGTCTCTTCTTACAATATGTCCAAAGTATGTTAGACGGAGTCTCAGAATCCTTGCCTCCAAAGAGCCACCCAGTTTAACCCTTTTCAGGATGAATCTGTTTGTTTTCCTAGGAGTCCATGGTACTCTCAATACTTTTCTCCAGCACCACAGCTCAAAGGCATCAATTCTCCTTCTGTCCTCCTTGGTCATTGTCCAACTAACTCTCTGATGCATAACAAGTGATTGCAAAGGCCATGGCCTGTATCAGACGCACCTTAGTCTCCAGAGAGACACCATTGCTCTTCAGTACTTTGGAGAGGTCCCTAACAGCAGACTTTCCCATGGCAATGCGCCTTTTAATTTCCTGGCTACTGGTGCCAAGAGTGTTGACTGTGGAGCCAAGCAAACTAAAGCTGTGAACAATCTCAATCTCTTCACCATCCATCCTAATGCTTCCAATTGGCCCAGTGGTGAGAATCTTTGTCTTCTTGACATTGAGCCTCAATCCATATTGGAAGCTACAGTCCTTGACCCTCTGCAGCAGGTGCTTCAGGTCCTCCTCAGTTTCAGCAAGCAGAGTTGTGTCATCTGCCTAAGGCAGATTGCTGATAGATTGTCCACCAATCTTGACCCCACATTTCTCCTCATAGAGCCCAGCCTTCAGGATAATCTGTTCTGCATACAGGTTGAAAAGGTATGGAGATAGGACGCATCCCTGGCGTACGCCCTTCCGAATTTTGAACCATGCAGTGTTCCCTTGCTCTGTTCTGATGACTGCCTCCTGGCCCAAGTATAGGTTTTGCATTAGAATGATTAAGTGTTCTGAGATTCCCATTCTTCTCAGAGTCGGCCACAGTTTGTTATGATCTACACAGTCAAATGCCTTTGCATAGTCAGTGAAACACAGACATTCCTCTGGTATTCCCTGCTTTCAGCTAAGATCCATCTAACAGCTACAATATCCCTAGTACCACGACCCCTTCTAAACCCAGCCTGGACCTCTGGCAGTTCTCTGCTGATGTGCTGTTCCCGTCGTTTTTTATAATCTTCAGTAGAATCTTGCTGGGTGATTAAAAAATCCACCAGTGGCTCCATGAAAGAAAGATGGAAAATCTCCCACGTTTATGTTGTTTATGTGGTTTATATTGTCAGATTTTGTCAAGTTGAGTATGACTCATTGTGACCCCATGAACAGCAGAACTGAACCCTGTTTTATCCTCTGTCGTTTTCATTATCTCTGACACACTTGAGCCCATTGCTGCAGTCACCATGTTGATACATCTCATTGAGGGTCTTTCTCTTTGTCACTAACTCTCTACCTTTCCAAGCAAAAGTCTTCTAGCAACATGCATGACAGCAAAGTATGAGAGATAAGGCTTTGCCCTCCTTGCCTGCAGGAGGCTGTGGTTTTCCCAAGACAAACTAGTGTTTTTCTGAAAAACTTCTGGAGATCAGCTGGGAGTAGTTTCTGACTCGGTGGCACACAACAACAACAAAAACAAATAAGAAGAAGAACCGGCAAATCTATAGAAAGAGACAGTGGAGTAGAAGAAGTGGAACTTCTTTTAGTGGTGATGATAATGTTCTAGAATGTGACAGAGATGATGGTTGCACAATATTAGGAATGCCACTAAATGATACTGAAATATGCACTTTACAATCATCAAAATGATGGATTTTGATGTTACATAAATTTTATTGCAGTATAAGAAAACGTGGACTTAGTCCTCAGTTTGAGGACTAAGGTGCATCTGATTCAGGCTATAATCTTTCCAATTACTTCTGAGAGATGGACGATGAATAAGGATGACAGAAGAAAAATTGATACCTTTGAGCTGTAAGTGTTGGAGAAGAGCACTGAACATCCCATGGATGGCCAAGAGAACAAACACATGTGTCTTGGAGAGGGTGCAGCCCAAGTGCTCTTTGGAGGTAAGAATGATGAGGAGTCCCCTTATGTACTTTGGGCATATTGCTAGGAGACGCTATTCCTTGGAGAAGGGCATGATGATGGTGGAAGGTCGGTGAAGAAAAGGAATACCGTCAACCATGTGGATTGACACAGTGACTGCCGCAATGTGCTCTTGTGTGTCAGGAAGTGTGAAGATGGCACAGGACAGAACAGGGTTCAGAACTTTTGTCCATAGGATTCCTATGACTCATAATCAAGTCGACAGCACCTAACAACAACAACAACATTCAGCCTATATAACCTCTCCTCCTTCCCCTGTCCTCTGTCCTCAGTCTGTGCACTCAGCGAATGAGTTACCTCACCTAGAAGTCTAGCCCTGTATGTGTCCTATGTCTGTGGGTCTCAGTGGACTGGGGGACTGAGCAGACAAATGAGGACCTGACAATGTTGTGAAGTCATTGAAACCGGATGGGAACGATGAAGAACTCACAGCGGCTGTGAGCAACAGTGCCTCAAGTAGGGATGAGCCTTCTGGGCCTCTTGCCCACTAAACCGCACCTGGCACTGCCCCTCATAGGAAGTCTCGGGGCCGCTACGTTGCTGACGTGGGAGTCAGTGTCTGAGGGTGACTTAACCCAGGCCACCAGTACCCAACTACAGCTGGCCGACAGTCTCAGGAGCTGATGGGAGGAGTGAAGCTGAATGTGCTTGTGTGACTGCATTGTTGTCTGTCTTAGGAGGTTGCATGACAGGCTGCATGTTGTCCTTTAACGGAGCAATGTGTGAGCACCATATCTATCCTGTGATCTGTGTGCTGTATAGTTATGCGACTGTGTAATTGATCATGTGAATGTGATGGTGTGGCCATGTGATGTGTGTGTGTGAGGGGCTTGTGATGTGTGAATGTGTGTGATTACTTTGAGTATGTGTGGTTGTAGTTGTGTGTAGTTGTGTGGCTGCATAATTGATGTGATTGTGTGGTTATCACTAATCACGGTGTGTGAGAATTTAACAACTCAGCCTGCATAAGGCCTAGGTCCAAAGTCTGTGGCCCTCAATAAAACTGTATCTCTGGGTGAGCCATGTGAGGATCTTTCTCTGCCTCAGTTTACCCCCTAAAATGAGAATAAATGAACAGGTCCCTTCTCAAAGAGTCTGCTCTTTGGGGGAATGAGATGGGGTGGAATAAGCAAACAGGAAACTTCTGTTCTGGAGGGGATTGCATGCAAGTTTGCAGAACACACCTAAGGACAGTGGGAGCCCAGGTCTACAGCCACAAAGTCACACTGCTCCCCTTCTGCCCAGGCTGGCGCCAGGGCTGAGCTCTGAGGGGCTGGCCTGGGGCCCAGGGCAGGCTGTTGCCGGGGGGCTTGAATAGAGGGGACCAGCCTGGGAATCTGCTGGGTTCAAAGAGCTATTTATAGGCCTGTGCTGGGATTTGCCCAGCCCCCCCTCCACAAACCCTTGATCCCTTCTGTGTTCCCCCCCACTTGACTGGGGCCCCCCTGGCCAGGGGTTGCTGTAGGGGAGGAGATGGGGGAAGGGGCTGTTGGCCAAATCTCAAGGAGAACTGGGTCCCAGGGTGGACAGCATCGTCCTACATGCCTTCAACTCACCTAAGGTGATGTGACTAGTGGATCCTTGAACATGTTATCTTCAGCCATGTTCACATCAGTCAAACACAATGCCATCCACAATCATCGACACCCAGTCATAAGCTAGTCACATGACAACATCATAAAGGTTTCTCATATACTCATAACTGGAAGCATAACTCTACACACCAGCAAATCTGGAGCTCTGACCTTAAGTCATTCCTCTTGCCCCCTCCACACTCGTACCCCCCATCTCCATGGTCACCACGCTGCTCATGCATATCCCTGCTTGCTGTGTGGGCGTCCCTGCAGATACTAGCTCAAGACGACATTCAGTGGACACACAGTGTCATCAGCTACCATGGCTCAGTCACTCCCACACGGTCACATTTACAACCACAGTCGTCCTCACACCCACATGCCGCTTCCATTCCTGTCCCAGAAGAGTGCAGAGTTCAGCCTGGTGGAGGGAAATCTTCAATCAGATTGGAGTTCAAATCCCAGGCCTCCTGGGATGACCTTGGCCAAATAACTTTGTTTCTTTGTGCCTTAGTTTCTACCTCCTGAACCAGAGGCACCGCTGCAGGCTCCTCTAGAGCTCCCCATGCCCCATGCCCTGAGAGGGGGAGGGTGTTTTGGCTTCACCTCTATCCAGGCAAATGAATGGGCCACTTCTGGCTGCCCTGCTGGGAGTCCGGAGCTGCTAATTCCCTGGAGAAACAGCAGGCTCTTTCATGCCCAGGAGCCAGGGGGGTGAGAGGCAGGAAGAGAATCTGGAGCTGGCCTCTTCCCAGTGACAAGGCGGCTCCATGCCAAGGCTGGGCGTGGCCGGGAGGGCTGTGGGGACTCAGCATACCCTCCTGGGGGACCTTGGTCTAGTGGCCGCATCCTCACAGTAAAGCAGAAGGTGCAGGAGAAACAGACACTAGAGGATCCAAGAGCCAATGATTAGAAACAAAACTCAGCTTGGAGTTCCACACACAACAGGCTTTCAACAAATGTCACCACAGTTATTATGTGTTGGCCTGAGGAACCCACGTACAGACTCCTCCAACAGTCTTGTGAAGAGAACCACCCCCAGCTTACAGATGAGGAAACTGAGGTGCATAGCTGTCCATGGTTATAAAGCTAGTAAGTGACTTAGCTAAGGACTAGAACTACATCTGACTCCTCTAGGGTCCATGTTCTCACTGCCTCTCTGCCAGAGGCAGTGGCATTTCTTGTTACTCTCAATGCCATCCCTGAGACCAGTGTAATCCATCTACATGGCACCAGACTACGCTTGAACACAGGAAGTCCTGGCAGCCAGGGCTGGAGGAGGCAGGCCCTTCCGCCGGTGACCCAGTTTCCCAGGCAACTCCCTCTCCAAGGTTTGGATTTGGGCAGACATTAGTAGGATGCCGGAGGACCACTCCCCCGCCCTTGAAGGAAAGGGTCTAGTTCCTGGTCATTCAGCAAATGCCAGGAAGTGCAGCCTCCTGCCAGCAGCTGCTCTGACTCAGAACCCTCCATTCAGGCCGATCGGAAGGTGTCCGCCCTTCCTCACGCACCTTCCATGACTCTTCCCAGCCCAGCAGGATCTGGCTCCACATACTTAATTCGAATTCTTGGTCCTTCACCCAAGCAGGGCGTTGCTTGTGCTGTTCTTCCCACCTAGAACATCGAGCTTGATTTTTCTCACCCAGGCCTAACTTATTCCATAACTTGTCTGGTCTTCAGTCATTATTTTTCAGTGCATCAAATGTATTCCTGAAGTGGTTTTTAAATTGAGTTGAAAAAAAGAAAAAAAATTGAGTTGAGATAGACTTCAGGGTCATATTTTGGTTCCTGTGGACTCTAATTTTTTTTTTCAGCTTCAATTTGCATTTACTCATGGTTATGATCAGAGAGCTGGACAATGACTAAGGATGACAGAGAATTGATGCCTTTGAGTTGTGGTGCTGGACAAGAGTCCTGAATGTACCATGGACTGCCAAGAAAACAAAAGGTCTGTCTTGGAGAGGGTGAAACCAAGTCTCTCCTTTGAGGCTAGGATTTTGAAGCTCTGTCTCACATACTTTGGGCACATGGCCAGGAGGGACTAATCTTTGGAGAAGGACATCATTCTTGGAAGGATGGAGGGACAGCACAGGTGAGGAAGACCCTGGGCAGGATGGATTGATACAGTTATTGTGGCAATGGGGGTTAGTGTGTAAGAATCAGTGAGACTGGCTCAGGACAGGGCAGGATTCAGAGCACAGCTCCTTACCACTAGGCCACCAGTGAGGTATGTGTGTCAGAGACAGTAAGATTGGTTCAGGATAGGGCAGGGTTCAGTATTTTTGTACATAAGGTTGCTATAAGTCAGAGGCAACTTGACAGCATATAACAACAACAACAAATAATGCTTACTTTTTGTTTTATTGACTACACAAAGTCTTTTGACTATGTGGGTCATAACGAATTATAGATAACATTGAAAAGAATGAGAATGTGAAACCTATGTATAGGAATCTATGCATAAGAAGCAAATGTCTAAACAAGAACAAGAGAACATTGCGTGGTCCAAGATCAGGAAAGGTGTTCAGTCAGGGCTATATCCTTTCCCCTTGCCTATTAAATTTGGATCCTGAGCAAATCGTTTAAGAAATTGGACTATGTGAAGAAGCATGTGACAACAGCATTAGAGGAGGACTGATCAACAATCTACATTGTGCAGATGATACAACCTTACCTGCAGAAAGTGAAGAAGACATGAATTACACTAAAGAAGGTAATGGGGAGCAGGGGTGACATCCACTTCCTAAAGAACATGCCTCTGAAAACTCTATGAACTTTGATAAATTATGATAATTATAGAAAGACTGCAGGGCTTTTGTTCATAGGATCGTGATGAGTCATCCTTAGCTCAATGACAATCAACAACAACAACAACAAAGAAAACAAAAGACTATATTATTGTTATATTCCATTGAGTTGCCCACGATACATAGCAATTCTAGGTACAATAGCTCTGAACTCTGCTCTATCCTGAGACAGTTTCACTATCTCTGACACACATAATCTCATTATGAGAGTCATTGTAACAATCCATCTCACCCAAGGTCTTCCTCTCCTGCGCTGTTCCTTCTCCATTCCAAGCATGATCTTTCCAGGGACTGGTCATTCCCGGCCACATGCTCAAAGTATGTGAGACGAAGTTTCAAAATCTTTGCTTCCAAGGAGAAGTCTGGTTTCACCCTCTCTAGGACAGACCTGTTTGCTCTCTTGGCAGTCCACGGTACTTTAAATACTCTTTTTCAGCACCACAGCTCAAAGGCATCAATTCTTCTTCTATCATCTTTAGTTATTGTTCAGCCCTCTGATGCAAAGCAAGTAATTGCAAAAACTATGGCCTGAATCAGGTACACCTTGGTCTCCAGATTGACACTGTTGCTGTTTAGCACTTTGGAGAGGCCCCTGACAGCAGCTTTCCCTAGTGCAATTCATCTTTTTATTTCTTTTCTTTTCTTTTCCCCCCTTGTTCTTGTTGTTTACGTCTTTTGATTTCTTGACTGCTGGTACCAAGAGTGTTTATTGTGGAGCCAAGCAATCTGAAATGGTTGACAATCTCAGTCTCTATCTATTATGGTGCTTCCAAGTAGCTCAGAGGTGACAATCTGTATTGATGTTGAGCTTCAATCCGTATTGAAGACTAAGTCCTTGACCTTCTTCAGCAAACACTTCAAGTCCTCCTTAGTTTTGGCAAACAAGGTTGGGTCATCTGTATAACGTAGGTTATTGATGAGTATTCCTCCAATCCTGATGGTGCATTCCTCCTCATAAAGTCTAGCCTCCCAAATGATCTGTTTTGCATATAGATTGAAAAAGTTGGAGACAAGATACATCCCTAACACACTCCTTTCCTGATTTGGAATCATGTAGTGTTTCCTTGCTCTGTTCCAACAACTACTTCCTGGTCCAAGTACAGGTTTCGCATGAGCACAATCAGGTGTTCTGAGATTTGCATTTTTTCAAGGTTAGCCACAATTTGTTGTGATCCACACAGTCAAATGCCTTTGCATAATCAGTGAAACACAGACATTTCTCTGGTACTCTTTGCTTTCAGCCAAGATACATCTGATATTGGTGATAATGTCTCTGATTCCACAACCTCTTCTAAACCCAGCCTATATTTCTGGTAGTTCTCTATTGATGTGCTATTCCGGTCAGTTTTGGATAATCTTCAGCAAGATTTTGTTTGTATGTTATATAAGTAATATTATTTGATAATTTCCACACTCTATTGAGTCATTCACTTACTAGGTACTGGCAAAATGAGATGGATTGGCATAGTACATTGTGAGTCAAGCATCTGATCTACTACTCTGGAAATGAAAAGGTGAGGAAGAACAGGGTCACATTCATAGTTTAAAAGGTCATTTCTAGGGAGCTCTGGCGGCCTAGTGGCAAGACTCTGCACTACAATCCCCTAGGTATGCGGTTCAAATCCACCAGATGCTCTGCTGGAGAAGGAGGGGGCAATCTCCTTCTGTACCAGTCAGATCTGATTTGATGGTACACGTAAGAATAATACAATAAAATTTTTTTTAAAAGGTCATTTCTAGATGATCTTGAAACACAATGTTGTGAGTGATAATATCTATAAGCATACAAGGAAGCCTAGTTAATACCACTGTCATTCAAATATATACACCAACTAGAGCCGAAGAGGAGGAAATAGATGATGTCTACCAACTTTTTAAAATATAATCTTAATGAGCATTTACAGAGATTTTGGATTTACATTCATTCATTGCTGCACTTCTCTCCCCGCCCAGCCCTACCCCCCCCCCCCCCCCCGGTTCGCTCCTCTCTTTCAAAAGTAAAAGAAAGACTCCCTCCCTGGTACACAAATCCCTCCACACCCCTCCCACAGCCCCAAGTACATTCCACTATGCAACCTTAATTGTGGACTCTCTTTTTTTTTTAAATTTTTTTTTTTGCATGTACTGTCAAATCAGATCTGACTGGTACAGGAGGAAATTGTCCCTCCTTCTCCAGCAGAGCATCTGGTGGATTCGAACCGTGTACCTTTGGGATTGCAGTACAACTTCTTGCCACTAGGCCACCAGAGCTCCCCTAACTGTGGACTCTTGTGATAACCATAATACCCTATCGTACATCGCTTTTAAATTATTCACTCCCTCATTTCAGTGCAATATACACAATTTATCCAGTTTTTCTCAGTCTTACCCCAACCCTGATAGCAATCCTATTTTACAACAGTGGTGCCATGCAATATTTGTCCTTTTGTGACTGAGATATTTCACTCAGCATAATGTCCTCCAGACTCACCCATTTTGAATAATATTGCATGAGTTCCTTGTTCGTCAATGCAGCATAGCATTCCATTGTGTGAATATACCACAGCTTCTCTATCCATTCGTTTGGTGATGGGCACCTGGGTTGTTTCCAATTTCTTGCTATTGTGAACAGAGCCGCAGTAAACATGGGTGTGCATATATCTGCTTGGATGTCAGTTATGGTCTCTTTGGGATATATTCCCAGTAGTGGAATTGCTGGGTCAAATGGTATCTCTATTTGCAACTTTTTGAGAAAGTGCCATACCACCTTCCACAGTGGTTGCACCATTTGACACTCCCACCAACAGTGAATAAAGGTTCCAGTTTCTCCACAACCTCGCCAGCATTTGTTGCTTGCTGTTCTGTTAAATTTTGCTATTCTGACTGGGGTGAGATGATATCTCACAGTTGTTTTGATTTGCGTCTCTCTTAGAGCTAGGGATTTTGAACATTTCTTCATGTGCTTGTTGGCCATCTGAATGTCTTCTTTGGTGAAGTGTCTGTTCATATCCTGTGCCCATTTTTCTATTGGATTATTCACCTTTATCTTGTTGTGGTGCTCAAGTATTTTATAAATTCTGGTATAAGTCCCTTATCTGACATGTCATTACCAAATACTTTTTCCCAGTCTGTGGCTTCCCTTTTTACGCTGTTGTAGAAGTTTTTGGATGTGCATAGGGATTTGATTCTTAGAAGGTCCCATTCATCTATTTTATCTTCTCCTGGTTGTAGAGTCTACCAACTTTTGAAGTGAAAAACTGATCAATAAAAAACCTTTAGCCTTCAACATAGATTACATCTCAAAATCAAGAAAACAAAAATCCTTACCACTGAACCAACAGACAAAATGATAGATGGAGAAGATTGAAGTTATCAATGATTTCATTTTACTTGAATCCATAACCAACAGACATGGTAGCAACAATCTACTCTGGAAGGTAGTCTGGCCCTTCTGCAAAATGCTGAACATAAAAATTTCATACGATCCAGCTATTCCACTGCTTGGAATAAACCCCTAGAAAATGAGAACTGAGGTACAGAGACTTGTACACCAAAGTTCATAGTAGCATTATTCACCATCACAAGTGCATGGAAACAGCCCAGATGTCCAACCACAATTGAATGGATTGAGAAATTATGGTACATCCACACAATGGAATACTATGCTGCACATAGGAGCAATGATTTTGTAAATTACTACTTGGGAGTGATTGAAGAGCATTATGCTGAGTGAACTAACTCAGTCCCATATGAATAAACACTGTATAAAAACATTATTGTAGAATGAGTATGAGGTGAAAGTGGGTAGCAGGTGGGGTGGTGAAGGAAATGGGAAAGATTTGTTGTGAAAAATAATATATTCAAACTTTGTAAATAAACAAGTATAAAATTTCTAAAAAGAAAAAAAAAAGTTTACATTGAGAAAATCTGTCAAAAAATTTCTCCAAAGTGCCGAAGAGCCATTATGTCAACTTAAAGACTAAATTGTGCCTGGAACAGCCCATGACATTTTCAATTGCTTCTTATGCTTTTGAAAGTTGAACAGTGAATAAGGATGGCAGAAGAATCAATGCCTTTGAATTGTGGGTTTGTCGAAGAGTACTGAATATCCTATGCACTGTCAAAAGAACAAAGCCTTTCTTGGAAGAAGTGCAATGAGGGTGCACTATAGAGGCAAGGTTGGTTAAACTGTCTCACACACTTTGGGCATGTTGCCAGGAGTGGGGCAGTTCTTGGAAAACACATTATGTTGGGAAAGGTTAGAGAGAAGATCTTTAACAGGATAGATAGGTACAACGCAACAATGAGCTTGAACATGGCAGAGACTTGATGATGGCACAGGATAAAGTAAACACTCTATTGTTCATAAGGTTGCTATGAGTGGCTGTTGACCAGGAAGCACATATCTAACAAGGAACCCTGTACGGAGCTCTGTTGGTTCTTAGTCTGCAGGGAGTTTTACTACTTAACCCAAAGGCATTTTGAATCTACTAGAAAAAGAAGAGCGATCTTCTCCAGAGTGCTTTACAGCACAGGAAACCCAATGGAGGGTCAGTTATGAATCTGTTCTGATTAGAAGACAATGGAGAGAGAGAAAAGAAACTGCGATGGAGCACTGGCTAATGTATGCTGCTGCTAACTAAAACGCTGACATTTCCAATCCTTGGGAGAATGTGTGCTGAATCAGAACTCATAGCTGACCATCCAGCAGGCTTTCATAGGTTGTAGATCACATAGGAGATTGCCCATCTTTCTCTCATAAAGTTGTACAGCCTCAGAGATCCGTTAGAGGGTTCAATCAGGACCGTAGGTTTTTGTGGGAAGACAGATTTGGAGGTTCGGTCTCCCCTGTCACCATGAAACAAGAGGGGTCAATGAAGACTCTTTGTACTCCAACACCGTGCGGCTGCGAAGTATAGGAGATTGCAGGCTACATTAGTGACTTGGGAATGGATTCAGAGGAACCCTTGCCGTCTGCCTCGCGTCGCACGTAGTGGGAACTCAATTGCTTTCGGGATTTGACGTCTTTTTTTCCTTTTTCAGCTCCAGGGACAACTAGTCAGTAGCCCTTTAAGAGGCGGACAGCGAGGGGCAGGATAATACCAGGCCCCGCCTCCAAGGCACTAAGTGGGCGGGGCCGTGCGTCTCGCGACGCCGGTGCTGCTTCCACGCGGTTCCGGGTTGCAGCCTTTGAATTCCGGCGCTGCGTGCAAGTAAACTGAGGCTCCGGAAGAAGGGGAAATCTCGGAAGCCAGTGGAAACCTGGGTTTTCCGGGTTTTTTTGCACCAGCTTGAAAGGCCTGCTGTTTCTGAGTCACCCAGTTTTTCTGGCTACTGGATGATAAAAGCGACCTTTAGGACCTGCGGGGAGCGGGAGGGAGTCTGGCCCCGGACCACAGCTGAGCGCTTGGCGGTCTGAGCCCTGCGTAGCCTGGTGGAGTCACGATGACCCACTCTTTGGTCTGTCCGGAAACCGTGAGCAGGTGAGTCTTGAGCGAGGCCCACCCCCCATGTGGGGAGACCTGGGAGACGGGGGGGGGGGTATGTGGGGGGGTGTTAGGGATCTAGAGTGTGACTCTATTCTTCTCTGACCCTGGTGCCTTCAGGGTCAGCTCTGTGCTGCATCGTAACACCAGGCAGTTTGGGAAAAAGCACCTTTTCGACCAGGACGAAGAGACCTGCTGGAACTCGGACCAGGTAAGGTGGCTTCCTAAACCCCAGTCTGAATCAGACCCTGGGTGCCTAGAGAACTCCTAGTGCCCCAGTGTCCACTGTTCAGGTAGATTTGGTGGGTGAGACATGGGTCTCGCTAGCTTACACAGAGAAAGTTCTCGCCTAGTGGTAATGAGTCATATTGCCAACTTAAAGGCAGGGGGTTCACTCCACCAGGTGCTCCGTGGGAGAAAGATGGGCAGTCTTTTCCCAAGTGAAACCTGCTGGAGGGTCAACTATGAGTCTATTCTGTCTCAAAAGTACGTAATAAAAACAGTAGTTCATATAGGGTAGTATGGATCTCAGTTTTCCAATCTGCTTCTAGGGCCCATGCCAGTGGGTGATGCTTGAGTTTCCCCAGTGCGTCCGCATCTCCCAGCTGCAGATCCAGTTCCAGGGGGGCTTTTCAAGTCACAGGGGCCGCCTGGAAGGTACTGGGAGATCCTTGGACACAGGAGGGGGGCGCAGGTGGGTGAGTTGTGTCTCCCCTTCTTTACAGTCTCCTCTTCTCTGCTGCAGGCTCAAAGGGGAGTGAAGGCCTTTGCAGGATTGTGGACTTTTATCCTGCGGACAACAACTCCCTTCAGATATCCTATAAGAGATGAAAACCCACCCAGACATGGGAGAGAACCCCGCAGGGGGCTAGGTTTACACTGCTTCCTCTGTGAAGTGGGGCCAATGGAAGCCTGCTCTTTGTGAGGTTAAGGGGGGGCCCCAAGAGCTCATCATGGTGGTGGTGCCTCAGCTCAGCCCTGAGTTGGGAGGGAGGTGGGCAACTGGGAGATCCATGTTTCCCTTGACTGCCTGTTCTTACACCTTCCCTGTACCAGCCACTGAGGTGGACCGGCTAAAGGTGACCTTCGAAGACATGGCTGACTTTTTTGGCCGTGTGGTCATCTACCACCTGCGGGTTCTGGGGGAGAAGGTGTGAGGCTGCCTTCTCCAGGGGAAGCCCTCAGGGAAGCAGAGTGGTGTGTCTGGAGTTCTGCACAGAAGTTTTATTGGTTCCTCTCGGGACAGTTCCTTCCCACCACTGCCCCGAGCGTCTCCCCGTGACTGGGAAGCAGGAGCTGCCTCTGAAGCCAGTTCTGGGTTGCCCCAGCTCTGGGTCGACTCTTCTGATCCCTGAGTGTCTGAGTCCCTGTGGCAGCCTTCACTCGGGGTCGGCGGGCACGAGGTTGCTCTGGAAGAGCTTGAGGATGTGGTTCTCGATCACCTGTTGCACTGGAGACAGGGATGGGAGTGGAGAAGGGGACGGCTGTGAGCGTGAACACCAGTTGCTGAGGCTCAGGTACCACCTGGCTTGTAAGAATGAGCTCATTCTTGGACTGTCTCCAGAACTACACGGGTATTTCATGGCAAACCTAATTGGCACGCTGTGACCTTTATGAAAAATCAGAGGGCTGTGGCGATAGTTTCTCCCCGACTGGAATAAAACACCTCAACAGAAAAAGCATTTCACTCTCTAGGCCTTTCCTGGGCTTTCTTCCTGCTGGAACCACGGTCATCACTTTTCTTGGCTAACTCCTGCTTGGGATGCAGAGAGCCCCCATCTACCTGAATCTGGCTAAGCCAGGCCTTCTTGTTGGCTGTATGTCCCCCATCACCTACCTCTCTTCCTCAACCTACTCAGGCCTGTGGGTTCCAATACACAGCAAGCACTCAATGCTTGCTGACATGGCTTGCTCTGAATGCCTAGGTGGGGCGTCTGACGTACCTCTCTGTGGTCACCCATCTACAGCATCCCATCACAGCTGCACATGTCTCCAACTAACCTTTTCGATACCCTAGGGCCACGGCCAGGTCCATCGGGGTGTACCCAGAGTCAGCCTCTGTGGTTAGGTCAGCTCCTCGGGCTGGAATCAGAGCAGGGACAGATGGAGGAAGGTTGCGGGGGGCCAGAGACGGGTGGGAGTATAGAGGGGCTGGGGGGGGATGACAGCACTGGGGGAGGGTCAGCCACAGGAATAGGTCATACTGGGGAGTCAGGGAGGACTGATGGGCACTAGATCGGAGGACTGGAAAAGTAACTGATTAGAGGCTGGGTGGTTCAAATCCACCAGCTGCCCTGTGAGAAAAGGACAGACACTCTGCATGTAATTAACTGCCTCTAAAAGCCCACTGGAGTGAGCTCTGAGTAGGTTCCAACTCCATGACAGCAACAGGGAGGACTGGTGGGGCACTAGACCGGAGGACTGGAAAAATACGTGATTAGGGCCTAAGGGGTGCCAGATGAGGATGCACTCGGGCGAGAAGCCCAGAATGCAGAAGTCCAGTGATCCCCCTGTCACCACGGACTGAGCTCAGCCCCATTGACTAGACGTCCCCCAACCCTGCCATCTCCAACCTCCTTTCACCCAAGCCAGTTTGAGTGGAGCTGTGGCACTTCCAACCCCCCTGCCCTTAGCTCTGGGCTCACTCACCCAGCAAGGCTTCCACACACTTCACGTGGTTCCCCCGAACGGCATACAGCAGAGGGGTCCCTCCATTCTGGGGGCAGTGGGGAGAAGATGAGCCTTTGTTTCCCAGGATGCCCCATACACTCTGGTCTCTAAGCTACCATAGTTCATCCCTGCTTGTCAGCCAGCCGTCTTGTCTCTTCTCTCAGGGCTCAGAACAGACATATCTACCTGCAGGAAGCCATCCCTGACCTCCATCACCAGATGAGCGCCTCTGAGAGCCAGCAGCTGCCTGCGCCCTGCCCATCCCAATGCCATCAACTCTAACAGAGCTGCCTGTTACTGCGTCTCCCTCTCAACTGGGAGCTCAAGGTCAAGTTTGTCTTGCTCCCACTGCAGGGCTGGGCCCAAGTAGATGCTCAGTCGTGGAGCCCTGGACCAGTGAGGTAGAAGCCAGAGCAGCAAGGTGGGCAGGTAGTGGGCAGGAATCTCGGACAGAAGGCAGGGTGGCCCCTCACCCAGTCATAGATGTTGATGTCCACGTCTCGCTCCAGGAGCAGTCCCACAATATCAGTGTAGCCACCAGTGCTGGCCAGTGACAGGGCGCTCTCCCGCTCCTTGGCCAAGATGTGTGGGTCAGCCCCCTGAGGGCACAGGGTGATAAGAAGGGGGGGTGGAGGGGTAGAGAGTATAAAGGTGGTGAGAAAAGGGGCTACATGGCATCTCAGGGATCCAGGGGGATACCCCCGACAACCCCAGCAGATGGAGCTGATAGCCCCAACCCCTGCCCTGCCCGCCCACAGGTCTCCGGGATCCCCAGCTGCATGTAGACCTACCCACTCGAGCAAGAATCGGACGGTTTCAATCTCACCAAAGGCCGAGGCCCAGATGAGGGGGGTGAAGCCCCGCTCATCTGGCTTGTTGACTAGGTTGTCCCCTACAGGAAAAGGCAGGGGCTGGGCTCAGACACAGAGACCATGGAAGGAGAGAGGGACGGAGGGAGACATGTAGATAGAAGCTCCATCTCGCACATGTGAACACACCCAGGAACACACTGACACAGAGGTCATCCCTGTATCCAGAGGTGGACACACAGCAAACGTGTGAACACAGCCCAGGTGTGCAGACAGACCTCAGTGCATCATCACACACTGAACATACCAGCACATGCGTGTGGACACACCTTTCCTCAAGTGTTCCTTCAGTTGGCTCAGCTCCCCCTGGGCTGCGAGCTGGTGAATGGACAGGGCTGGAGGCCAGAGAGAGGAAGAAAACCCACTGAAGAGTCACAGGACGTTCTCACTTGTCCCATCCCTCCCTGGGTCTCCGTTTACCCCTGTCCAAAAGGGTTCCTCTCAACCCTGTCTGTAACTGACCCCGGGGACCTTGGGCCCCACTCACAGTCCAGAGTGGCCGGCAGGGCTGAGACCTCGTTCCCGCGTTGCCGGTTGGTGAGGGTCGTGGAGTGCTTCAGAGAGCTGCCTGCTGGGCAAGAGGAGTGGTGTCAGCGTCCTCTCCGTGTGTCTTTGAGGAAAACCCTGAGAGTTTGGAGTTCTTAAGACTGTGCTTAAGACCCCACTATTCACCCACCCCCATCTCAGATAACCAGGGGTCATTTTCTCCTCGGGGCCAAGCCATGTGCCAGACAAACAAGTCAGAGGTCCTCCTTCCAGGGAGCCATGGGCAAAGGAGTCAGAGAAACAGGAAAAAACCTAAAAGCTGAAACAGTGCTCAAACAAAAGGAGAAACAGGCACAAGGTGGCAGAAGGGCTGCCAGGCAGAAGGGGATTCTATTTTATGTGAGGTTTTCAAGAAATGCATCTCTGAGGTTTACTGTTGTTGTTGGGTGCTACTGAGCCCAGTATGACTCATAGTGACCCTGTGAACAACAGATCTCGACCCTGCCCTGTCCTGTGCCATCGTCATCATCATGGATCCATTTGAGCCCACTTCTGCAGTCCCTGTATCAGTCCATCTGGTTGAGGGTCTCCCTCTCTTTTGCCAACCCTCCACCTTTCCAAGCAGGATGTCCCTCTGCAAGGAATAGCCTCTCCTAACAACATGCCCAAAGTATGTGAGGAAGCTTTGTCTTTGAGGAGAGGATACCAACTGAGAAGAGGGTAAGAAAAAAGCCAGGCACATGAAAAGGGAAGAGTTTCCAAGGCAGCCAGAACAGCAAGTGCAAAGGCCCTGGGGTGGAGTGAATCAGACATATTCAAGGACTCCACTCAAATTCTCAACTCCTCAGAAAGCTAAACATAAGACTACCATATGACCCGGCAATTCTAGTCTTCCTAATGCAGTAAAAAAAAAAGGTCTCCACAAAAAAATCTTTGTACACAAATGTTCACAGCAGTATTATATTACCAAATGTAGAAACAGCCTAAAGTCTATCACTAGGTAAACATACAATGTTTCTTATTCAGCCATTAAAAAAAAAATCAAGCTTTAATACATGCAATGCCATGTCTGAACTGTGAGAAATTATGCTCAAAGCCTTTTGCCATTAAGTTGTTCCGACTCTGTTTCCTTGTAAGACAGAGCGAGGGCACATAAGGTAGGATTCTATTTACACGACATGTCCAGAACAGGCAAAACCGGGGATAGCAAATGGATTAGCGCTATCTGAGGTCGCGGAAGGGAAAAGGCAGAGTGCTAATGTGTATAGCATTTCTTTTTTGGGTAATGAGAATTTTCTGGAGCTATAAAGTGGTGGTAGTGGTATAACAGTGAACATTCCAGATGCCACTTAACTATTCACTTTTAAGAAGGCGAACGTAAATTTCACATTGTTGTTTACCACCATTTTAAAAGGTGAAATGAAATAAGTATCCCTATATGGAATTAAGGGAGCTCTGATAGGTCTGTATTTAGCCTGTAAGGGGGGGGCTGTGCTGCTCAAAGGTGGCTGCTCTCTGGTGGTTCAAATCTTCCAGCAGTGATTTATAGCCTCTGAAAACCTGCTAGAGTCAGCTATCACTTGGTTCCCACTCAATGGTAATGAGAGTGGATGAGTGCTGAGTGGATTGGAAAGAATAGACCACAAAGACGAATCTTGTTTCTGTTGCTACATTTCACTTCCCCCCATCAGCATATGCATCTCAGTGGGCTGAGCATACAAGAGAGGTCCTACCCTGGGGCGAGGGGACCCCAGTGTCCGTTTCAGGGTTCCCAGGCTCTGGAGTGCATGGGAAGAGGCTGAGGACCACCGTGTCTGAGCCATCGGGTGTCTCTTCCTTGAGTTCTTCCAGGTCCCCAGGTTCTGGGGCAGGGGGCTGCTGGGCCGGGCTGAGGTCATCTGCTGTCTGGATGGGTTCCATGCAGGAAGCTAGAGGCCAACCCGGAGGAGAAACATGACAGTAATTATCAACAGCCCTCAAGCTGACACAGCCTGCGTTTCTAGTATTGTACTGTGAAGATACGTAAATTGACAATCAGCACAATTGCCAGAATGTAGCAGAGCGAGGACATGAAAACCTGGACCCACCATCTTTCCAGTCTCCTTTCTCCTTTAAACCTCCAACATTCAACCTCCTCCTCAAGTCGAGCTCTGTGGGCTGGAATTCCTCCCCCTACCACCTCCAGAACTTGAATGCATGACATAATTCCTTTGTGCTTTAGTTTTGTAAATAATAAAATGAGGCCTACAAGAAATCGGGGGACACGACTGACCAGTAGAGTTTAATAAATGCTCACTGGGGTTATTTTGGGAGGTCAGAATGAGTTAGAGCTCAACACAGAGGTGACTGGCTCCACTCCCATCCACTTTGCCCTACCTGATTCAGGAGGTCAACTTACCTCCTCACGAGTCACTTCTGGCCCCCCCGCGCCTCAAGCCAGGGTCCCCAAAACTTGGGGGCTCAATTCAGAAACTTTCTTCTCCACTTGATATAGGAGTTGTGGGCTGAAGACGCAGCGCCTAGGCTTCTTCTGCCGGGACAGAGCAACTTGATACGCGGCCCCTACCCCCACCCCATAACGCCCCCACTGCGCTTGCGCACCTCCGTCCCCCAAAAGTGCGGAAAAACCCGAGCTTCAGCTCTTGGTCTGGTCCTTTAACACTCGAGGGAAGGGGCGTGGCTTCCGCTGAGACCTCCGAGGAACACTGCTGCGCCTGCGCGTCCCTGCCCCCAGCAGCTAGGAAAGCGTAAGCGGGAGGGTTCAAGGTTTTCCAGATGTCGCTCTCCTGCCAAGTTCAGCCCAAAGATTTGACTAAAAGGAGTCAAAAGGTTTCCCTTTTGGAGGCGTGGGCAAAGCTCTCCTCGGGTGGGAGGGTAGGAAGAAGTACGTAGGGCTTGCGGGACTTAAAGGAGCCATGTACACATTACCGCCCCCTCCCATCACAATTTCTCCTCTGTAATCCCAGGAGACAATTGCTGGGACTTGGCAGCTGCAGCTGACATACAAATGCGTTCTCAGGGCCCGAAGCGGATAGTGTGGCGGATCCCCCAACTTCTCTGTCCCAGAAAATACAGCCCTGCAAAGGAAGAGGCTCCTGCCTCTCCGCTTGAGCTTTCTCCTAAAATCTCAAGGATTTTCTCTCCCCTCCTCACCCACCTGAAGCGTGCTAGTGGCGCTCCGTCCCACTCACAGCTGCTCTCCTGTCCCGGGAGACGGAGCGGCGAGAAAAGCAGGTCAACGAACCTCGGAACCCCAGCAGCGCGGAGCCCGGTTTCCGCAGGGGAAAAAACTAACGTAGACCTTCTCGCCTCCGGTCTTCCGGTTCCGGTCCCGAGGTGGACTCCATCGGCAGCAGTGGCTATGGAGGAGCCCGAGATGCAACTCAAGGGGAAGAAAGGTGGTGTGGGGTCCCCCGTGGGATGGAGAGGGCCACATGAGGGTAACTCGCGGGGTGAGGAACTGAGAAAGGCAGGAGGGACTTCCGCGGGGAGAGAGGGCGGGAGCCCATTATTGAGCTGCCCTGGAATCCCAGTCCTTGGGAATTCACGTCTTGATTATGTCTTCTGTAAAATGGAAGAAGTAATGTCCCCGTTACACCTAAGATTGTTGTGAGATTTCACTAACTTGATATGTCAAAGGGTATGTGTGTATGTGCGTGCCAGTCATTGTGTGTTTTGCTTTTTATCTCTTCGTACATTTACATTTGTTTAGACATAACATACCAAATACAAACCATTTTGTAAACTATATGCCTCTGTCTCACTAGTCGATTATTTAGGAAGCGCAGATACATATCTAGCCTCCCTCCTTCGCAGCAGCCCTGAGAGCTGTATGCTCATTTTCAAGACAAAGATAAGGAAGTCTAAGGCCAGGATACGCCTTATTGAGGGCACAGCAGTTCGCTGGGCAGCCTCCTTTGATAATACCTATGAGTACCAGTTATATTAATAATTCATTCTTCTAAGATTAGAACGGACCGATTGATTATAAGAAGTACAGAGTCAATATTGTTCCCCGTATTTTCTTTGCTGTGTAACTCCGTGATCAGTCCCTCCTTTGTTCAGTTCCCTCACTCCTCTATGTCCTTTGGGTTTGGTGATTTGGTGGAAGGTCTCCCTCCCAGAGACTTAGACCTATGAGGAGAATGACTCACACAACTTGGGTATGCAGGATGGTTTTGCAGAGATTGGTGAGTATTGTAGACTGTCAGTTGCAATGTATCTGGAAAGGCAGACGTCCCCAAAAGAGGCAGCCTCCTTTGGATCTCAAGCACGCCTAGTTTCCTCCCTATACAAAACTCAGCTGTGGTTTTCTAACTGTACATGACTGTGTGGCATGTGGTTATGACCTTTTCACAGATGAGGAAACTGAGACTAACATGCCCCTACCATGATGAACCCAAGCTTAATGTATTTGTAAACACATAATTCAAGTACATATAAGAAGAACCTACAGCTTGGACTCTTCAAAGAGGTGACTTTTGAGTTGAAACTTAGGAGGAGGACGAGGAGCTAGTGTGGAAAGAGATAGGATGGTATTTCAGAAGTGGAGTCAATAGGTACAAAGGCTCGTGAGAAAGAGTTTGGAAGTATTTTCCCTAACAGTCACCACTGGCCACAGATCAGTATTTAGTTTTAAATTATTGGAAGTCTGTTGGTGGTTGCTGTTAGTTTGATTCATAGCAACCCTATGAACTACAGATACGGATCCTGTCCTGTCCTGTGCCATACTCACAGTCTCTGACATACACAAGCACATTGCTGCAGTCACTGTGTCAATCCACCTACTCGAGGGTCTTCTTCTCCTTCACTGTCCGCTCACCTTTCCAAGCATGATGCCCTTCTCCAAGGAGTAGCCTCTCCTAGCAGCATGGCTAAAGTATATGAGACAAAGCTTTTTTGTTTTGCCTTCAAGGAGCATTCTGGCTGCCTCTTCTCCCAAGTTACATCTGTTGATTCTTTTGGGAGACCATGGAATATTCAGTACTCTTCTCTAACACCACAGTACAAAGGCATTAATTTAGGGGAGCTCTGGTGGCCTAGTGGTAAGGAGCAGCAACTACAATCCCAGAGCTGCATGGTTCGAATCCACCAGATGCTCTGCCGGGGAAGGAGGGACAATCTCCTCCTGTACCAGTCAGATCTGATTTGATGGTACACTCACACAAATATAATAAAATAAAAAAAAAAGGCATTACTTTTTCTTTTGTCATCCTTATTCATTTTCCAGTTCTCAGATACAAAGCACATTACTGAAAATACAGTTCTTCAGTCACTTAGTCACTTTTCAGATGCTCAGTAGTCACCTGTGTCCCTAGTGGACAATGCAGATTATAGGACATTTCCAATACCTTAGAAAGTTCTATGCTGACAGTGTCTGAGGCCAGGAGGCCCTGTAGCCCTGGGTAGAGCGAGAGGAGGGCAAGAGGTCAGAAATGAAGTGTTTGCACATGTAGGACCATGTGAGTGGCAGTAAGGAAGATGGGACTGGTGGGAGCCATGAGAGAGGTTCAAGTAAGGGAGTGACAGACTTGGTGTGTTGTTAGGAGGACCTTGCTCTGTGTGGAGACCTTGCTGTTGGGGCAAGAGCAGCAACAGACTAGGGAGGAGGCTGGGCTGGCAGCCAGGTGGGAGGCGGCAGAGCCTGGACCAGTGAAGTGGTGCATATGCAGAAGTGAAATTTGCATTTTGTTTTCTGCCAACAAGCACAGTCTGCTCAGAGTTGGGATAGGTAGGGCAGGGGCGGAGAGGGCTGAGGACAACTGGGAGGATAGATAGGTTTGTTGACGCTGACCCTGCGATGAGAGTTGTGTATCATTAACACGTTGCCGCAAATGACGGCCAAAAAAATTGTGTTTCTAAGCACGGTAGTCAATTTAAGTGTGTGGCAACGTGTTAATTTACCAGAAGGTTCAGGGCACAGCAAGAGTGTGGCAAGTCAGGGAGGAGGGTGAGCAAAGGCAACTTTGGATGAAATCCTCTGGAGGAACTTGGGAGAGCAGGTCACAGCTCTGTGCTGAAACTGGGCTGTGCTCCCTCGTGTCGTCAGCTGTGACTGAGAGCCACTAGCTGTGAGTACACAGGCATCTTAGGTTCATGTTAGGTCCTCTGGAGAAGAGCAGAGCTTGAGGAAACAGAGGCACTAGTGTGTCCATTGCACTAGTGTGTCCATTTCACGTGGGTTTGGGAGGGGAAGGATTCAGGTTCACTGGAAACGTTGACCTCCTGGTTGAGGTCTTGGTCTCGAGCTCCTAGAAGGGCGCCAGTCAACTACCAGGGCTGTGGTGACCCAGCTGGTCGGTGGTGCCTCACTCTCTGCTCCCCTCTGGCTGGTACACAAGTTGGTAAGTGTGGTTCTGATACTTTGTCCTCTTGTTTGCCCCGTCCCTGCTTGGCTGTCCTCGGGACTTGGACATAGTCACAGACAAATTCACCGAGAGCGTGTACGTGCTGGCCAACGAGCCGTCGGTGGCCCTGTACCGGCTGCAGGAGCATGTGCGTCGCTCCCTGCCTGAGCTGGCCCAGCACAAGGTGAGCTCCCACCCACCGTGGACCCCTCCTCATCATGGACCCCTCCCATACACCACTGAAGCCAGGACAGGAGAGCCGCTCTTTGCGCAGAGCATGGACTATGGCGGTCAGTTAGGTCTTCTGCAAGGGGAACCCTGGTCAAGCCAGGTTGCCCTGTGGAAACAGACCTGTGAGTTGAAAAGGAGATGGGACAGGCAGAAGGAAGGCACAGAAGACCTAGATGGTGAGGGAGGGGAGCTTCAGAGGAAGATCTGGGCTGGAGGGCTCTCTGACCACAGTGTTTCCCCTCCATCAGTGACCCCTCTTGTCACACCTCCTCCCTGCAGGCTGACATGCAGCGGTGGGAGGAGCAGAGCCAAGGGGCCATCTACACAGTGGAGTATGCTTGCAGGTGAGTGCTCAGCCTCCCTGAGCTACCAGGGCCTCCCCGTCACACCCAGGGATTATCTCACCATGCCCTGGAGTTTCTTTTTTGTGACCACAGGGCTGTCCTGTAAACCTGGGACAAACTCTTCAGAACCCTGAGTTGGCTGGCTGTGTTGTGAGGTGCTGTTTGCCTTCACAGAAGCCTGTCCGTGAAGGGATTTTTCCATGGGAGGGAGAACACTACCCTGGTAGCTCTTGTCGTTCAGGTTTAGCTTCATTTGCCTTTTGTGTTTGATGAGATGCTAAAGGGTCCTAGGTAAGAAGACCTGGTGCTTTGGGCAAGGATGGGTATTCTGCCACCCCTAGCCCTGGTCCCTTCAAGCTCGAAAGCAAGATGGGAGGTTAAAGAAAGTTGTTGGCGTCTCTAGAGATAGGGCAGGAGCAGGTGCCATGGAGTCGTAGCGACCCTATGAATGAAAGACCTGAATACTGTTCGTAGAGTTTCTGGAGACAAGCCATTTTGGAAATGGATGCCACTCCTGCTTCCAAGCTTGTTTTAATCAGGAAGCTCCACAAACACTGTCCACCATGGATTACCATTATCACATTTGGCACATCAGTGTCACAGTGTTCAGCATCACAGCACCTACAAGTTCCCTCTGTACAGCAATGCACAGACCAGTGCTATACCATCTAGAAGAATGTTTGAAAAAAAAAAACAACACAACAGTTTGAACCAGGCCTGAGGGCCACAGATTAAAATCACTCACCTTGGGCTTGGTAGCATAACTTTCTGTCCACTAAGCCAACAGAGCTCTCTCTATGTTCTCGTTGTTATTGTTGTTAGGTGCCGTCGAGTCGTAGATGATTCATAATGACCCTATGAACAAAAGACCCTTAATTTTATTTAAATAAAAGAAAAGATTTTGTTTCTTCCTTATATAAGCTATATTTCAAAAGCTTAGGTCTCCTCTGAGTAGGCAGTGTAGCCAAAATGTACTTGATGGAGAAGCGGTCAATTGGACAGTGCTGAACTGGACTGGGAGCCATTTCTTTAGTGTGAGAACATTTTAAATTTGCCAAGTGGTTAAAAATAAGAGGTCTTAAAATTTCATGGTCAGCATTAAATAGTTAAGAGTTAGCTTATTGGTGAGCTTTTTGCCAAAATATGGACCCTTAACAGGGTCCATAAAGCTGCATGTCCAGGGAGGCAAAGGCTGAGACTACCCTCACAGTCTACTGGAAGGATGCTTTCTGAGTATGTGGGGGTAAAGCCCCAGCTCACAGGGTGTCTGCTGCTCAGGATTAGGTGTTTGCACCCTGTGGAACCCCAGGGGGTGTTGGGAGCTTCACCCCACCTAACCCCAGCTGGCCTCCTGTTTCAGCGCAGTGAAGAACCTTGTGGACAGCAGTGTCTACTTCCGCAGCGTCGAGGGGCTGCTCAGACAGGCTATCAGCATCCGGGACCACATGAACGCCTCTGCTGCCCAGGGCCACAGGTAGTCCCTGGCGCCTGCTGCCACTGCCACTGTGCTGTGAGGACCATCACCCAGGAGCTGCCCTTTCCCATTTCCACTTGTCCTTTGGTACCTGTCACAGGAGAGAACTGAGCTCTGCCTTGTACTGAGCCCTCGATGGGCCCTGGGAACCCGTAGGGCTGAAACAGCACGGTTGGGGTGGGGAAGCATGACATCCGGTAAACATGTGACCATTGAGAGCACTGTAGTTGCTGCAGAAGAAGGTGGAATTTGGGGTTGGGACTTCTGAGAAATAGTTGACGCTTGGACGACAGGGACAGGGAGCTGGTGGCAGCAGGGCTCTGGGCACTGGAAAACGGAAGGCCTCTAGGCCCTTGGGCCAGATGAACTGAATATGTTGGAGGAATGTGGGTGGGTCAGGAAGACAAGGATGGGTCTGGAGGGGTACGGCCACAAGTGCAATGAGACCACTCTGCTTTCAACTCGGGTGGAGGTTGCTACACTCTGGGTCTTGGCAGCTGCAAACCAAGGCACCCCCAGGCCTCCTACTCTGCAGAGAAGGATTCTGGAAAAGCAGCTCTTCTGTTCACCATGACCTAATAAACGTGCATCTGAGTGCACACACGCTTCCAGGCACACTGGCTGGCACAGATGGCCGTGAGCTCACCGGGGAGTGTGCCTGCTGGATGGCACTGGGTCCTGACCTACTTGTTCTCTGCCTCCACAAAAACATCCACAGTATAAAGGGTGTGAGCATCCTTTCTGGAAGGGAACATATTTACCAGAGGTGTGGCTTCGGGCAGCTCTGTAGGAAGGGCCTGTGACAGCAAAAGGCATAAAACTAGCTGCACCAGGACCAGCACAGCAGGCCCTGTCACTCATGGTCCCTCCGTGCCATCAGTTTCCTCTTGGGACCTGATTCTGCAGACGTGTGATGTGTGTCCTGGCAGCTTTGGCAGCAGCTCGGTGCCTCCCTTAGCTCCTCTGTGGGTGTCCACAAGATTGGGCACGGAGTTTGCTGATGGGTGCTGCCGTGTTTTGTTCCAGCCCCAAGGAGCCACCCCCACCCTCTCAGCCAGATTCCAGAAGAGACTAGACGTGCCTGGCCTCCCCGACCAGGTCAGTGCTGAAGGAGGGCTGGGGCCTCGCCTGCTCTGGACTAACCTTTCACCAATGTCTTTGCTCATATGATCACTCAGGCTTGGGCTCTCCTTGGGGATGTGCTGTTATCACAGGAGATGGTGGGGACATCTGTAACCCAGTAGCCTGCTCTGTGTCCTCTATGTTTCGGGACATTCTCAGTCTATCTCCCTACCCCCTAACCCACACCTCACTCTTGTCCGCAGGCCTGTCCTGATTCAAGGTCCCCACTAGGACTGAGAGGGGAGCCCACTTTCCCCGGTGTTGCATACAGGGACGTTGGACACGCCTACAGTCCTCAAAACCTGGCACAGTGTATGCCCGTGGTCTTGGTCTCCCAGTGCTGCCAAAACACGCATATGGGGAGGGTGTGGTTTGAAAGAGCAGATGTGTACTGGTTCACACTTGTTGAGGCTGACAGTCCAAATCACGATCTTAGCCACGTGGGTTCCTTCCTCGTTGGTCGCTCTGGAGCTCCTTGGTGTCTTGGCTTGTGGAAAGCCCAGTTTCTGTCTGCCTCTGGGTCTCATATCATAGCTCAGCGGTGATTAGATTGAATAGTGGCCCAGCCTTTCTCCAAACAGGATTACACCCCACGGGTATGTGGTTCTTAGATGCGATTGAGTCAATTCTAGCTCATGGTGACCCATGTACAGCAGAACAGAGCCATTCAGTCCTGCACTGTCCTCGGTTACTGTTCTATTGGGTCCCATGTGGCAGCCACTGAATCAAACCCTCATTGAGAGTCTGTCTGCTTTCCACTGACCTGCTGGACTGCGCTTGGTGCCCTTCTCCAGGGACAGTTCCCTCCTGATAACAAGACAATATGAGAAATCCTGCCGTCCTTACTAAGGAGCATTCAGGCTGTACTTGAAGCTCTTGCCACCACTGTGTGAACCACGTGTGAACTCCGAGCCATCACCTCCTCTGTAGATGCACTTTTCTCTGTGAGAGCCGCTCACCACGTGGCCGAGAGGGCATGATGTGGAGTGATGTGGGTCGCTGTGTACAGTCAGCTGTTGCTTCAGGACAGAAAGGGCCTGATTGTAGTGATTGAGAGTGCTGGTGATTTCTTGGGCTCTCGTGTGGGCGGTATAGGCCAGCTCCTCTGGACAGTTCTCACCAGGTCATCCATATGCTGCTACTGGAGCTGCCTGGCTTGGGCCCTGAGCTGTCAGCTGCAGTGGTGGCTTCAGTTTTCCCACAAGGCCTCCTTCAGGCTAGCCAGTACTTCTGGTGGAAGCCAGCCACCAAGAGGGTGGCTCTAGTGCACATGTACTGACCTCGCCTCAGATTGTGTCACATTTGCTGTTGTCAGAGCCGGTCATGCACCAAGCTCAGCACCGCGGCCTGGGTGCTGGGAAGTGCGTGTGGTCGACCTTGTGTGGAAGGTGCAGTGCTGGTTCTGGTCGTCTGCCTGTGAAGGCAAGATACTGGCAAGATAGAGGGGCCCTGCCTCAGATGCTGTGATTGTCCTCTCTGCCATCCAGTGGTGCTCGGAAAGGATGAGAGGGAAGCGTGGGCTGAGGCCGCCCCTCATTCCCAGCCTTTCAAAGCTGTAGCCTGGAAGAGCCCAAGGAGTTTTCAGTTAGTGATCATTTTTAACAAACCTCACTCCTTCCGTGGAATGTAGTGAGCATCCCAGTTAGTAAGTGAGCACTTAATGAGCACTTGCTGTATGCTAGGCTTACCTCTAGGATAGGGGTGGGGAAGCATCCTTCCAGGTCAAGGGAAGGGGTGGGTCTAGTGGCATCCAGGAGACCCCCCCCCCCATCACCAGATTACCAGGCCTGCACTATGCTCCACAGACTCTGGTTAGTTTTCTGATCGGGCTTCACCACTCTTGATCTTCAAGGACATCAGCTGTGGCTTTGTACCAGTGAGCCAGTCCTGCTGTCTTCTCTACCTCCTTCACAGCGCCTGTGACTGTACCTATCATCCAGCTCTCTCCTCTTTTCCACTTTCCCCTTTACAACTCCCCAGAATTGCTTCTCGGCTCCCCCAACTCAGAGCCTTCCTGCCTTTCTGGCTGCCTGCCCCCTCAACATCATCTGCAGCTTTCGTGGGGCTAGGTCCTGGGATCAAGTCTCAGCTTCTGTGGGCCTTGGCTCTCACCTACCTGTTCACAGTGAGGGCTCGTTGTATTTGTCCATTTGACTGATTTACCTTTTTACTCAAGAGGAAACTGAAACTCAGAGAGAGAAGACAGCCAGCTCAGGGTCCTTGCTCATGGCTGCAAGTGCTCAGATTTGCACCTGGACCTTTGAGTTTATCTCCTCACACTAGCCCTAACTGGAGCCTTATGAAATGAAGCTCCAGTCCCAGGTCTGCCAGGGACTCCTCCAGGTCTCCTCAGTGCCCCTAGACAAAGGACTCTGGTTCTGCCTCTCAGACCTCACTGATCCTGTCCCCTTGCTCCTCCATCCAACCCACAGCTGTGGCTCTCCAGTGCAGCATCGGCTCGGATGAACGTTCCTACTTCTTTCTGTCCGAGACCGGTTCTGCTGCTACTGAACTCTTTAATCCCTGTGACTGGTCCACTTCCCTCTGTGCTGTACACTGTGCCTTCCGTCCTCACAGCCTCATCAAGCAGGCGTTTTCCTCATGCAGAAAGAGCAGACCTGTGCCTGTGGGGTCCCAAGCTCTGTGGTGGCACTGTGATGTCGAGCCTGGCACCGGCCTTCTCTGGTTCCTCCCTGTATTTCCTGGGCTCACCTCTGTCAGCTGTGGTGGACATCTTCATTCTGCCATGAGCCAAGGTGCTCTGACCATGTGCTGAAGCCACACTAACTTCAAGGTGGACGTGGACCTGGCCATTCAGCTCTCAACATTTCAGGACACGGTGATTGGTTCTCGATACAGTCTTAGGACAGGAGGTCTTTACTTGAACATTCAAGAAGCATGAGACTGGCATCATTTTTTCCCCCACAGGACTGAACAAGTATAAGAAGGATTTGATTGGCTGGAGAATTAGGGGCAAGCTTCCTGCGAATATGTTATGGGTCCCTGGATCCAACTGTACCTGATACTGGCCAGTTGCTTTTATGAGCCCATAAATTACCATTTTTGCAGAAATTTGACTTAATTTCTGTGGTTGACTGAGGAAGAATCTTTGGCCGTTTGCCAGGATTTTAGGCCCAGAATCCTTTGTTTTTGTAAAAGAGACCAGGAACAGAATAATGTTTAGGGTGTGGCAACATTGATCCTAGATCCACTGCACTGCAGGCTCCCTCAGCTTGGTGTTGAGGAGTGCCTGGGGGAGAGGGATGGCAAGGACCAGGGACATCCCTCGGCCCCCCCTAGTTGGCCCTGGGGCTGCAGTGGAACCTAAGGACTTGACATGGTCCAGGAGATAAGGTAACTAAAAAAGAAGCCCACCTAGCACTAAAAAGCAGGCCCTTCCTGTGTCCCCCATTCCACTCCCGATGTTTGCCTCTCTGGGAGGAGGGGTGTAGAGCTTCACGTAGCCCCCCCTTTTTTTTTTTAAATCTTAAGTGTTGTACTGCCCTCGTCGGTCATTGGAGGGCGTTCTCTTTCCATCAGTCCACTCCCTCGGCCAGCCATGCAGTCGTTTATTTCAGCATGCACTGCCCTCTGTAAGCCCTGCTCAAGCGACTTCAGATGTGCTCAGGGCCGTGGGATTTTCAAACATCATTACCCAAGGCCCCATGGAGTGCCTTGCACCTTCCTGGACTTATGTTAGCTCTTGGCCCCTTCAAGCACATTTTCAGAGCGGGCAGTATAATTAATATACTTTCTTCGCTCCTGTCAGCCACCAGGGGGTGCAAGAGTCCAGGCCCAATTGAGGCTGCCAGAGTACAAAGCATGAACCCTCCCAGCTGTCCCTGGACACTTTGTGAATGTCATATCACATGCCCTGGTCCCATTTTTCTAAGAGCAGAGTGAAACCACCTTGCATAGCAGGAGCAGAGTGTGCCCTCAGGGCGTACGAGCCATCCTCTCAAGAGTTTGAGGGGCCTGGATGTCCCTACATTTCTTAGCTAAGCCTGTTGCTGTGTGTGCCAGCCCCTGGGGCATTCAGGCAGAAGGTTGCCCATGCACGAGGGTAAGAATGATGTGTGTAGGCTCCTCAAACCCCTGGATGGGGTGAACCAAGAGTGGTGACCTGCCCCTACAGCATGTTGCTGCTTTTGTCTGGAATCAAACCAGTAGACTCTCTTGCAGCTCCCCTACCAGGAGCAGCAGCAAAGTCTGGCCCTGTTCTGGGCTGCTTTGTGTGCCCTAAGATCTGGCTTGCCTTCATCTGGCTAAAGTAAAAGGTGGTGGTTGGAAGCAGCAGCAGCAGCGCAGTATGAAAGCAGGTCTGCTACATCACACAGGGGGTCTCGTGAATCAGAACTGGCTGGATGGCAAAGAGGCAATTTTTGTTTGTTTCTGTTTTGACCTCCCTAAGAAGATCCTAAAGAGACTGCCACTCTCACAACTTATCTATGCCTCCCCAAGGCCTCTGAGCTCCTCAAATGTGGCTTTCACATCTCTCCACACTCAGACCCTGCCACATGTGTGAATGAAATGATCCAGGTCTTCAAGCTACTGATTGACTCGGAGGTGGAACTTCTGATCTCTCTTGGTCTATAACAATGAATGTTAAGTGCTATCAAGGTGGATTCGACTCATAGCTCACTCGGGAGAGTTTTCTGAGATAGTTAGTGTCATGGAAGGAGAATGCCCATCATTCTCCCATGGAGCAGCTGGTGGATTCAAACCATGTGCCTTTGTGTTGGCAGTGCAGCAGAGAATAGTAAAGGAAAAGATTGTTGGCCCAAAGGAACAGTTGATAAAGTGGGGGAGAAATGTGGAACAAAACTCAAAATCAGAGGCTCTGTTGGCCTAAGGGCAAGAAGCTGCGCTGCAGTTCCATAGGAATGTAGTTCAAATCCACTAGCTTCTCCATGGGAAGATGGGAAATTTCCTCCTTTGTGATTCATTGCCTCTGAAAACCTACTGAAGGGTCAGCTATGAGTTGGTCTGACTTAATGGCACACAACAACAACAACAAAGCATTGAGAAAGGGAATATAATTATTTGTTATGTGCCATCAAGTCACCTGCAACTTGTAGCAACCCTATGTACAATAGCTCTGAACCCTCCCCTATCAAGCCACTTTCACTGTTCCTGACACACCTACCCCATTACTCCAGTTACTGTGTCAATCCATCTCATCCAGGGTCTTCCTCTTGCACTGTCCCTCCACCCTTCTAAGCATGATGTCCTTCTCTAAGGACTGGTCCTTCCTGGCCATGTGTCCAAAGTATGTGAGATGGAACTTCCAAAATCCTATCCTCCAAGGGGACGTTGTTATGTAGTGTCGAGTCACCTGTAACTCATAGCAACCCTATGTACAACAGCTCTAAACCCTGCTCTATCCTGTGCCAATCTCATTGTCTCCGACACACCCACCCCAATTACCCCAGTCATCGAATATATCCACCTCATAGAGGGTCTTCCTCTTCTGTGCTGTCTCTCCACCTTCCCAAGCATGATGTCCTTCTCCAAGGACTGGTCCCTCCTTGCAGCATGTCCAAGGTATGTCAGATAAAGCCTCAGAATCCTTGCCTCCAAGGAGCTCCCTGGTTTAACCCTCTCCAGGATGAACCTGTTCGTTTTCTTAGCAGTCCATATATTCAATACTCTTGTCCAACACCACAGCTCAAAGGCATCAATTCTTCTATCCTTCCTAGTCATTGTCCAGCTCTCTGACACTTAGCAAGTGATTGCAAAGACCATGGCCTGTATCAGATGCACCTTCGTCTCCAGACTGGTACCATTGCTCTTCAGTACTTTGGAGAGGTCCCTAACTGCAGACTTTGCTATTGCAATGCATCTTTTAATTTCCTGGTTGCTGGTGCTAAGAGTATTGATTGTGGAGCCAAGCAAACTAAAGCTGTGAACAGTCTCAGTCTCTTCACCATCCATCCTGATGCTGCAATTGGCTCAGTGGTGAGAATCTTTGTCGTCTTGATACTGAGCCTCATTCCACATTGAAGGCTGCAGTCCTTGACCTTCTGCAGCAGGTGCTTCAGGCATCCCCCACCCCACAAGTAAATGTGACACAGAGGCCTGGCAGGTCAAGGCGGAGCTGGAAATCATAGGAATTCAGAAGGGAAGAGAGGGACCCAGAACAACAAAACCAAGGAGACATAGTTTGGTTTTGGTATTTTTTTGTGGTTTTTTTTTTGTTGTTGTTTTTTAAATCAGCCCAACAACTCAAAATCATAAAAACCCACCAGACCTGCTGCTCTAGTAGACTAGTGGAACCTCAAGACTGGCCTTTCGCAACCCATCAGGCCTGCAACTGAAATCATCATCTCAACTTTCTCCCAAGCAATAGACCTGTAAGATGAACAGTAACACCAGAGAGGAAGAACTGCTTTTTTTCCCCCAATCATAATTTTTTTCTTCCAGATTCTGCGAAAAACAAAGGAGGGGTTTGTATTTTTTATTATTCATTTTAATGAAAGCTTACAGAGACTTAGGGTTTCCATTCATTCATTGTTGCACTTTTCTCCTGTCCACCCTCCCCCCAAATTCACTCTTCTTGAAAAGTAAAATATAAACTCTTTCATTGTTATGCAATCCCTCCACCCAAGTCTACTCCACTGTGCAGCCTTCATTCTGGACTCATGACATGACAATAATACCCAATCATATATCCCTTTTAAACAGTTCTCTCCCTCAGTCTGTTTCAATGCAGTATATATTATTTATCCCCTTTCTCATTCTTCCTTCAACCCTGATGTCAGTCCCATTTTATAACAGTGGCCCTGTGCAATATTTGTCCTTTTGTGACAGATTTCACTCAGCATAATGTCCTCCAGGGTCACCCATTTTGGATAATATTGCATGAGTTCCTTGTTTTTCAATGCAGCGTAGTATTCCATTGTGTTAATATACCAGAGCTGCTCTAACCATTTGTTTGTTGATGGACACTTGGGTTGTTTCCAACTCTTTGGTATTGTGAACAAAACCACAATAAACATGGATGTGCATGAGGAATAGAGCAGTTAACCATACAGGTTCGATAGGGGAGCATATGTTCAGGGGAAAAGCTCAAGATGACAGGAGGCGACAAAAGAAGATTGAATGGAAATTGGAAACACATGAATGAGGTGGGAAGAGTGCTGTGATACTGTGAGATGATAATCAGTGTCACAAAACAACACATGAATGGAAAATCAATTTGCTCTACTTTCACTCAAATCTCAATAAAATTAATTGAAAAAAGACCACTCCAGAAGCCTCATTGGTAACCAGCCCTACGGAGCTCTTAGCCTGGGGAGACGTGACACCACCAGCTTCATATCCTTGAGTCAGCGCTGGGCTTGAGGGAGGGACATGACAGAATCCAAAAATGGGAGAGAATCAAAGATGCTTCCTGGAGGAGGACCTTAGAAATAGGTGTTAGGAAAGGAGCTTCAGGTAGGGGTGCAACTTAGGCAAATCTTAAAAGTCTTCCCCCATAAGGAAGTGGCTGCCAGCATCTGCAGTTTTCACTTGAGCAAAAAGGCTCAGCACGTTGGAGTAAAGTCACTGGTCTAAAAATCACAGGGAGCGAGTGTCCTCTAGCCAAGGATACCACCCACTGAGCCACCCTGTCCTTGGCATGGATAGTCCTTGGGAGCCTTCCCCCATGGACATTGTGTTCTGGGAGCCAGTCTTCAGTGGGGGAACTACTCTGTCTTTCATCCATTTGGCACCTTCCTCCTCTTCAACACCTGAGAGTGCCCCGTCTTCTGAGAAGACTGAGATCCAGAACTTGGCTGACTTACAGGTAAGGGTTTGTCCACACTGGGCAATAGGGCAGGTGCAAGAACAAAAGCAAAATGAAGGGACTGGTTATAGGAAAGGGGGCTGTGGGGTGGGAGGGAGCATTCCTGCCCACTCCAGCTGCTCCCAGGGCTGCTCCACTGTCGCCCTCACGTAACCAGAGCCTGCCTGTTGCATCAGAGACGGGCAGGCGGCCGTGAGTAAACAGAGCAGCCCTCGGGGGGCCCAGGGCTCCCCAGCCACCTTCACACTCCCCAAGCCTCCTTCCAACCTGTGTGTTGAGCACTGAGGGTTGGAAGTGGGGAAGGCAGGACCCCAGTTCCCACCCTCATGGCACTATGCAAACCCAGGTTTTACATCCAAAGAGATGTTTGTGCCCAAACCAATGGCCTGACCTGCTCAATTTATAGGTTAGACTTAGAGGGGCATGAAGGTTCCAGGTGCCTCCAGCTTCCTTCCCTGATGCAGTGCCCCATGCCCCACCCACTTCTATGTTGGCACTTCATTTGTTCTTCCAGGGTCCAGCTGCCCCCTGTTGTCTTCCAGGGAGACAGGAGTGGGTCACCAGACAGCCATCACCACATGCCTGTTCTTCCCACTTCATACGTGTCAAAGAGCCCACCTCTCTTCTAGCTTCTGCCCCTTCTGAACTTTCATTGCCCTCACCTAGCACTTATGGCATCAGCATCTCCTCTTGACAAAAGAAGTGCTATGCCCTTCTGCCCTTTATGATCCTACTCCTTTAGGAAGACACTTCTTGAAATGGCAGACTCCTATGCATGCTTCAAGACCCACTCCAGATGTTCCTTCTGACTCCTCCAACACAATCCTCATTTCCAATTCTGAGCTCCTTCAGTCACCCATCATTTGCCCAGTCCTGATCCCACAGAACTGGGGGTATTGTGGCAGCTCAGGCTGCCTCAGATCAGGGCTGTTGAAGCTTTGCCCAGTAGAGATGAGGAAAGGAGGTATTGGACAGTGTCTGAGGAATTGTTCATCTTGTGATTGTTTTCACATAGACTTGCTCACTGACCTCTCTCTGGTCCTTTTCTGGATCTGGCCCCGGCCTGATTGGTGCTGGGAAGCCCAGAGGAGGGGGTGTTAAAGATTGGGGCCAATGTCCAGGCTGGAAGGACTGCCAGGCTTGGATTGGAGAGGATAGCTGTGCAAAGTCCAGAAATGGCAGAAAGCATGGATAGTGGAAGGAAAATGGGCAAGTGGGCAGGGGCAGAGTTGTGGGGCATGTTCCAGTAGGCATCTTGACCCAGACTCGAGTTCCTTCTGTAGAACTGAGTTGGCCCAAAGCGAGGGTTATCTTTGGCCGAGAAGGATTCAGTCTCATTGGAGCCTAGATTTTTAGAGGTTAGAATTAGATCTTATTCAGGATGGAGTAAATTCAGGATTAAGATCACAGGTAGGGTCAGAGGCTCCCAGTGATGGCCACGGGAAGCTTGACCAAACCAAGCATAACTCAACGCCCTCCTCTCTTCCCTTGTCTCCTAGGCCTTCTACTCCTGTTCCTTATCTTCCATCTTCCATTCCCTGCTCTCCATTCGCTTCTTCTCAAACTGCCTCCGCTCCCCACGCTCCACGGGGCGGGGCCTCTCCTGAGTGCCCGCCCGTCACCGCCCTCAGGGACGCCCCCTATGCAAATTAAACATCCCCTGCCCAATCAACGCCCGGGGGCGGGGCCTCACTGACCAGCGCCTTGGGTTCGGAGCGCACCTGCGGCCGGGCGTGCGTGGAGACCGCAGGGAAGACCAGCGGAGAGTCAGCAACCGGGTCAGGCGGGGCAGGTGCAGGCGGCCTGGGAACTGCAGCCCGCTTGGGGTGAGTTTGGAAGTCCCTGTGTCCTGTCTGTATTCAAATCTGCGTGTTCAAGGGTGTGACTGACTGAGGGCGTGTGCGTTTGAGGAGTGAGTACGAGGTTGGGAGTCCCAGGGTGTAAGTCCTCTGGAGGAAGTGTATCCCAAGGAGTAGGTGTCTAAAGTTGTGAGTTCAAGGATGTATGAGTCCGTGAGGGTGTGTCTAGGGGATGTGTTCTTGAAGGGCTATAAATTCAAAGTGTGACACACACACACACCCCCAAGAAGTTGGTGTATCTGAGGCTGTATGTCTACAGCTTTGTGTTTGGGATTGTGGGTGGAGGTGTTTTGAGTTGGAGAGCTGTGTGCCCTCAAGCTATGAACTGCTGTGCAGTGTCTGTAAGGTGAATGTCCCCACCTACCCTTCCATGCCCATTTCACACCCTCAAGTTCCCTTTGCACAATTCTGAGGCATGCCCACTCGTGTCATGTCGGAATCCCAGACCTGTGTGTGTCCTAACTGCGGCATTGTGCAAAAAGCCACCGTGAGCCCCTACTTGCTTGTGGAATCTGTGACCCATGCATGTCTGGCCCTCACACTGGATCCAGGCTGGGGCACCCTGAAGCTGGAGTTCAGGCTGGTGGGCCGGCCGTGAGCTCCTAGGTGGGCATGCACAGCCCTTTCCTGCCACTCACCTCCCTGGGCCTCACAATCTCTGTTTCTATAGTCCTTCTGTCAACTTGCAACAAGCTGGTGGTGGCATTACTTTCACAGTCAAGGCAATCTTATCGTCTCTCTGTGAGGGTCCAGGGCCTGCATCACCCCTCGTGAAGAAGTCAGAAATAGCTGAGCCCAGTGTCCTACCCGTTGTGCTGGGTCCGGCTGAGCACTCACATGGGGAGGTTGAGAGCTCTGGACTCTTGACATCCAGGGATGAGAACACTTAGCCCCATGGAGTGAGGAAAGCTGGATTAAAAAAAAATTAGTTTGCTCTGGAAAGATCAGTCTGCAGGCTCACATGCCAGAGACACAAAGGGATTTCCAGGCAAAGGTAGCCTTGTTCGCACCCCCGCCCCTGCTGTCCACCGACTTGTTTGAGAGAAGTGACTCTTGGCTTCTAAGGGTCCGTCCACCTGGTATCTCTAGGAACTGATTGATATAAATGGAAGCCTTTGTTTTGCAGAAGACTGAGGTCCTGTTGGGACACCCAGGCCCCTTAGAAAAAGGATAAGGCTCAAAGAAAACAAAAATGGGATCCTGAATAAGGATCTCCAACACGTCTCCCCTGCTCCCTGTACCCCTGGAGTAGTTACCCTGTCTGATCTATGGGACATGAGGTAGTTGAGGCTGATTCCACTTCCCCTCTCCAGTTAATGATTTATTTGGCTTCATCAAGACTGAAAATGTAGATTTAAAGGAGAGCGAGAGAGAGGGTGTTAAAAGTCCTTCTTGGTTTCAATCCCAAGGAGGGAAGCTGTGTAGAGTCTTTGGGGTTTTGACTTTCCAGAAGGTTTGAGGTGCACATACACTGGGGGACAAATGTTTTTCTGAGGGATTTTATAACATGCCTAAGTTTATGCCCAGGATTGCGGAACTCACCTGAGCCCAACCCCACAGATATCTCAGACTAGACATTGATTGTGTCCGGTTTCTTAACCCCAAAAAGAGGCCGCTGAGCCTTTGTCTTCAGGGTTTGTGCAGCTGTATCACTGGACAGACAGGGAAGGAGTGTCTGAGGCCTCTTCGGCACATGGAGTGCTGGGTTATAGGAGCCACAAGGGCCCAGGCCTGAGTGTAGTGTAGATTCGGGGATCTCACAGTGCGGTCCTGGGAAGGAGCCACCTTCTTCCTATGTAAAATGAAGGTGACTTTTAAAATCGTGGGTTGATGGTCCACTTCTTTGGGCTGCCTTTCGGGCAAGTGGGGTCAATTGTGTAAATGAGAAGGAGCGTGGGGCAGGCAGACAGCAGATGTTCAATTATGGCAAATGACTGAGTCGAGGTACCTGTGAAGAGGCCCACTCAGGCCCACCCCTATGGTCTGCCCAGACCCAGGAGTCCTTAGACCAATGGCCTCCCATGTCCCTGTTGTTCCTAGGTGCACTGAGGTTTGGGGGGGAGGGGGCTGGAAAGGAGTAAATCACAGCCATAGGCCCAGGCTGAGAAATGGGGTCCAAACACTGAGCCCCTCATCTGGCCTCCTGAGGATGATGTCCTGTGCTCTTTCCCTGACAGGACTTCTCTGCATGACTGACATAAGTTTCTGAAATCCCTGAGTCAATATGCATCCCTCCCTTTCACCTGCTCCCCCCTCACTGTGCTCCAGCCCACCCACCGCCACTGCTCCTGGACCCCGCTCAGCAAGTACCCAGTGCTTCCTGAGGCCTTGCCCTTTGGCCATCCCTCCCCACATCCCTATTTAGCCTCCTCTCCTCAAAAGGTAGGCTTAGTCTCCTAGTGCAGTTGTCACAGAAATAAAACACAAGAAGTGGGTGGCTTTAATGAACAGAAATTCATTTTCTCGTAGTTCATTAGACTTGAAGTCCAAATTCAGGGCACCTGCTCTGTGAGAAAGGAGCTCTGGTGGCCTACTGGGGAAGGAGCTGTGTTACCAACCCAAAGGCAGGTGGTTTGAATCCACCAGCTGCCCCGCAGGAGAAACGTGGGCAACCTGTGCACTTTACAGCCTTGGAAATCCCGCTGGAGGTCAGCTATGGGTCGGTTCTGACTCGACAGCAATACATTTGAATTTTTTAGCTCGATGGGAAGACCTTCTTTCTGTCCATTCTAGGGGAAGACCACTCTCCACTTCTCTAGTATTTTGTCTTCTTCTGGAAATCTCTACATGCCTCTATCTTTCCCCTCATTTGAATTACTTCTCAATGTGCCTAATCTACTCCTTTTATGTCTCAGAAGTCATCAGGTTTAAAATATATCCTATGGACTCATTAACATAACAAAGAAAAAGGGGAGCTCTGGTGGCCTAGTGGTAAGGAGCAGCAACTACAATCCCAGAGGCGCACGGTTCGAATCCACCAGATGCTCTGCCGGGGAAGGAGGGACAATCTCCTCCTGTATCAGTCAGATCTGATTTGACGCTACACTCACACAAAAATAATAATTAAAAAAAATTAAAAAAACATAACAAAGAAAACTGTATTGTTAAATAGAATTAAATCTAAAAGTATAAAAAAGCCAAACTAAATCCATCACATTGCTGTCCGGTCAGTCACCCACCCTACAGGACAGAGTAGAACACTTAGGGTTTCCTTTCGAAGCTGTAATCCTTTTTAAACATTTTTTTTATATTATTATTTTTTTGTATATGTGTACCATCAAATCAGATCTGATTGTTACAGGAGGAGATTGCCCCTCCTTCTCCAGCAGAGCATCTGGTGGATTGGAACCGTGCACCTCTGGGATTGCAGTGCAGCTTCTTACCACTAGGCCAACAGAGCTCCCCCAAAGCTGTAATCTTTATAGAAGCAGACTGATACATCTTTCTCCCACAATTGGATTTGAACCACTGACCTTTCTGTTAGTAGCCAAGTGTCTAGCCACTGCCCCACCAGGGTTCCATCTATTGGCATAGATTTTACAACATATTTGCAAACTCAAAAGCTCAAACTCAGTATCTTTGAATGAGAACCAACTCCTAGTCGACATTCTGGTGGGTTTTCCAAGGCTGTAAATTGCCTGAGGGTTTGTCCATCTTGGTGGATTCGAACCACCAGAGAAGTGCAGCCTACGGGTCAGCAGAACAACTCCCTATGGGCTACTCTGCCAGAACAATATATGTTGAGAGGAGATGATGCAGCCTATAACGCAGACCCCCTGGTCTCTCTGTGCAGCGCACCTGTTTTTGCCTCCCTGTTGAGACCAAGTCCTTGATGTGGCCGCTTCTGTGCTCTCCACCACCAGAGTGAGACGTGAGGGAGGCCAGGCTGGGCCTGTCCATGACCCCTCACGCCCCCAGTGCCTCACCCGTGCTCGCTCGCAGGGGGATGCAGGCAGGGCTGGGGATGCCCCAGAGCCCCACATTGGGGTCCCTGCTGGCTGTGTCCTGGGGCTGTGGGCCAAGTCCCTTCCGCCTAGGAGCTGACAGATGTGCTAATTTCCCAAGCAGGGAGGCCTAGACCTCTGGGGAGGAATTTCTGGAGCCCCTTGGGGAGAGCTTTCTCTGGAACAAAGAGCGGGAAACCAAGGACGATCTTGTACCCGCCATGGTGGCCCAGAGGACAGTTCTGTCCCAGCGCTAGCCCCCAGGGGACAGTGGAGCTGGTTCAGAATGTCCAGAGTCTCTCTCATTCAGGGGATCAAGGTTCTAAGCTCCTTGAGGAGGTGAGATGGGGAACCAGGCCTCCATTTGTGGTGGGCACTCCACAGGAGAGAGTGCAATGTGGGGCAGGCTCACAGAGGGGTTGTGATGACTGCCTGGCCTACATGTCTCTGGATGTGGCTTCTTTCCAAGATGGGCAACAGCAGGCCCTTCAGAGGGTCAGTCCTGTGGCCTTAGAGTCGGGCAGGCATGTACCTGCCAACTGTTGTGCATTGGCACTCAGTTTACAGCAGTGGTGCAAAGTGCAAAGCCCTGGGGCTGGATGGGAAACCCACCAAATGTGTGGACCACGGGGCATTAAGGAGAAAATCAAACAGCTTGCAGGTATGCTTCATTTTTGTTGATCAATTGATCACTCATTCTTTCAAAAAAGGATGATTGCTGGGTGTCTAGCCCCCCAGTGGAGATGCAGGGCTGGCCTAGCATCTGCTCTAAAGACACGGACATTCTGGTGGGGCCCAATGAGGGTGAGATAATAGTTAAACCAAATAACAAGAAAGCACAAAAAGTATGTTCAGGACTGCTCTCCAGGGAATGGTATGAGTTACAGGGAGTGGAGTGGTGTGGCGTGGCCCTGCCTGAGGAAGTCAGGGTCTCCTGAAAGAGGGCCCACAGAACCGTGCAGTCAGTCGCTTTTGGGGTGGCCTGAGAAGGGTATCCTAGGGAAGTGCACAGCCTGGCAGAGGCGTGGGGATTGAATGCAGGTCTGTTTGAAGCTGGAGTCTTTCCTGAGCTTGGGAAGGGGCAGAGGGCAGCTGAGGGTTTGCAGGCAGTGAGGGCTTTTGGGTAATGGGGAGAGGTGAGTGGGAAGGGACCACTGTATAAATAAGGAAACTGAGACTTAGAGAAGAGTAACCTGGGTCAACCTGGCCATGGTAAGTTCCTGGGAAGAGGATGGGTCTCCTGGGACAGTGTCCCACCTATGTCATCCACCCCTACAAAGCAAGCAGCTTCAGCCCCAAGAGTTGGCCTTGTCAGCTGGAGCCAGTGGAGGCAGGTCAGAGAGTCTCTGCCAGCTTCCGTTTCCTTATGAATGCCAGCGGCTCATGGATGACAGAACCTCTAAAAAGGCCTTCTCAGGTCGAACTTTCTGGATTCTGAGATTCAAAACTGCTCATGGGTGACTTAATCCTTGCTCAGACCCTCCTAAGCCCCAGAGTCAACCAATTGGAGAACCTGCCACTTCATCTCCAGGTGACACAGCTCCAGCCCCCATGCGGTGTTCACACCCACGACCCCAGACACTTGTCTCACTCAGCTCACCCCCAATGCCCAGACTCATGTCTTTACTCAAGGAGATGGAGGACACTGCCTGTCTACTTCAGAAAGAAAGCTAGAGGGTGGAGATATAGCACAATGGGGGACACATGTGTTGGGGTGTCAGCATAGAATTGGAGAGTGCTTGATTTCTCAGTGATGTGCATATCTGGCAATGTGGGAGGGATCTGAGTGTTTCAGAGTGTCAGTGTGTTTTGGGGTCTGCATCTATTGTGGGATTGTGTATGTTGGGGGGTATAGTATGCAGAGATCCATTATGTTTTGAGGATCTCTGTGTGTTTTAGACATCTGCGGATTCTGAGAGGCTCTGTTTGTATTTGAAGAGGTTATTTTTTTTTTTAATTTTTTGCCATTTGGGTTTACCTTACAACAAAAATTCTGTGGAATTACGTGTTTTAGAATTCTTTGTGTTTTGGGAGGCCATGCACATTTTAGAAGATTCATAGGTGTTCAGAAGTCTATGTGTGTTTAGCGGCAAATAGAAATCTTGAAGGGCTCCGGAGCTCTTTTTGCTGACTTCTCCCCACCGCACCCCACCTCCAACTGGCCATATGAACAAGTGGGGCTGACTTGACCCCCTAATCTTGACCCCTAGCACCCAGCCTGGGACCCTATCTCTGAGCTGAGCACCTCCCAGGACTGAGGAGATACTAGACCTTCTGGAAGGGGTGAGACCAGGTGACAGAAGCGTCTTGCTCAGAGGAAGGAGGGGGTGAGCAGACACTGAGCCTGGTCTTCATGAAGCCCTCTCCCAAAATGGGCTCAGTAGTTATCCCTCCACCCAGAGAGGCTTCTAGCACCCTACCGGTCTTCTGCAGGAGGGAATGGAAATCCAGCGAGCCCCTACTCTCCCCCCATCAGGCAGGCCTGGGATTCCTAGTGGCTGGGGTAGCCTCAGGCCATCAACAGGACTCTTCTGAACCCTTCTCCCAGGCCCCAGGGGAAGAAGTGACCCAGGGCCTGACTTGGGGGATGGTTCTCCAGCAGCTGGGGTCAGAGCAGCACCAGCCCCCAAGAGAGGGGCAGCGAGGGGGGTGTCCTGGTTTTCCAAGGGGCTCTTCCTGTCGCTGTAATGAGGTACTTAGGGAGCAGGTGATGAAACCACAGCCTGGGTTGCGTGAGGCGGGGCCACGGGCCTGATTCGCCAGAGCTGCTGCCCCCTCCCCGCTCTGCCATGTCCCCTGGGCCTCACCTCCCCCCACCACCCACCTGCCTCTCACTTCTCCTTTCCTGCCCTCCTCGCTGGCTGGTCCCCACTGGTCTCCAATGAGGTGAGACCCCCTGGGCTGGGGGGCCTGGGGGTGCTACTGCCACTTGGCCCCCATTAAAACCCCACAAGAGGGGGAGACCTAAGCTCCTAGGTGCCTCTCTCACACCCTCACCACAAAGCCTGGATCTACAGTACAGGACTCTAGATCTTCTCACCCACTTTACGGGAAAAGAAGCAGGGGCTTGATGCCACCAAGTGTATCACCATGGTCATATCAAGCTTCCCCCCCTTTCTATGTTCCAGCCCTTCTTTGCAGAGGCACCTGGGAGCCTTGAAAGTCAACAGACCCCCCCCTTCTCAACACCTTTCCACAGCTGGTAGGAAGCGCTTCCCACTCAAATTTAGACAGGAACTCAGTTCTCCAGTAGTGAGAGGCCAGGGCTCAAAGTGCCAGCGGGGTCGAGTGAGTGGCATTTTTTCCATCCTAATCCTTTACCTCCATCACTTGGTGGCCGGGAGGTCTCGCTAAGTTGGGAAAATGAGACTTTGCAGAAGGACTCCATGAATGTTTGTTGATTGACTTGGTAACCTCACAAGCTGAGTGCTCATGAAATCTCCCTTTGCACTCCCCTAGCTGCCCCCCTAACAGTGCTCAGGCCTGGGTCACAGGCATCTCCGCAAGCTAGGAAAGTATCATAAGGGTGTCCTTTTCCTTTGGCCAGCAGATAATCTGTCCCTTTCTCCCTACCTGTCCAGGGACCAGGTCATCTGCCTAAGACATCTGTTCTCGCTTCTGCCTGGACTTCCTCTACTGCCATCACTTACACTCCTGTCTGGATGAATATCACAAAAAATGAAAAATAAAAAACAACTATGTTGTTATGTGCCATTGAGTCACCTGCGGCCCATAGCGACCCTATGTACAACAGCTCTGCAGCCTGCCCTGTCCTGAGCCGGTCTCACTGACTCCGACACACCTAGCACCATTGCCCCAGTTACTGTTATCAGTCCATCTCATCCAGGTTCTTCCTCTCCTGCACTTTCCCTGCACCCTTCCGAGCATGATGTGCAACCTTTTTATCAAGCTATATCACATTAAGAAAAATGCACAAGTTAAATGCAGGAAATTTACATGAACTGAATTCATCCAGATACCTAGTCCTTGAATTAGAGACTAGAACATTCCCAACTCCTGGGACCTCCTCGGCCACCACACACTTTGTGACTGCTGTGTTGACATTCATCACCTTAGGTGAGCTTGACCTGTTCTAGAATGTCCTATGGACAGGATCACAGGGTGTGTCTACCACGGTTCCTTACTGAGATGGGATCCATGAGACTCACTGTAGACTGCACAGAGCTGGCTGGTGTCCTTTTTCTGTGCTGTGTAGTATTCTAACCTGGAATTACCAGAAACTGTTTACTAATCTACCACAGAGGGTGTGGGGGTAGTTTGGGCTTTGAAACTCTGGTGCCTGACGCTGTAGAGAACTTCTCCATGCCCTTTGTTAGAACATAGACTCATTTCTCAGGGGTTAACACTTCAAGAGGGGGTCCTCTGGTGAGAGGATCGGCCTGTGTTCAGTTTTAGTATATACTAGCCTCCAGACTGGCTATACCTCTTGGCAGGAAGCTATGCTACAGTCCCAAAGGCATGAGGTTCAAATCCACCTGCTGCTTCCATGGGAGAAGGATGGACAATCTCCTCCTGTGTGATTAAACTGCCTCTGAAAACCTGCTGAAGGGTCAGCTATGAGTCGGTTCCAACCTGATGGCACATAACACCACCAACAGCCAGCAATTTAAAAATTCTGCACTTTTTCCATTGTTGTTGTTGATTGTTGTTGTTGTTGATTGCCTTCAAGTTACCAACCCTATAAACAAAAGGCCTGAAGCCCCTCTACAATGACTGACATTTATCAAAGTTCATAGAGTTTCCAGAGGCATGTTATTTAGAAGTGGATGACACTCCTCCTTCCAAGTCTTTCCCCCAGTGGAAAATACATATAATGTAAATTGTGGAGATACACACACACACACACACACACACACACACACACACACACACACAATCTAATACTTAAATTGTAATGAAATAACATAATTTTTTTTCCATTTTTAAGTGTACAGGTCAATGACACTAATTACACCCCAGTTACTGAATTGTAAGTCTCACATGCTTTGGTTGTATTTGTTAGTCAAGGCTACCTTGGAAAGGGACATCCTGTGTGGAAAGGTGGAGGGACAGCAAAAGAGAGGAAGGAAGACCCTCAACCAGACAGATTGACGCAATGACCACAGCAATGAACTCAATGTATGTCGGAAACTGCAAGGATAGGACAGGGTTCAGATCTGTTCCTAGAGTCGCTGTGAGTCGTACGACAGCACCTAACAACGACAACTACAGTCATAATGGTGTGATTGCTTGTCGCAGACAGTTTTAATCCACAAGCTGCTCCGCAGGAGAAAAGTGGGCCCTCTTCTCCATCTTTCAGAGGATTTACGGCCTCTGATGCCCCACTGGAGGTTCAGCTATGAGTCACTTCTGACTTGACTTCGTACAACAGCAACCTTATCAAATACAGCAACTGTTACAGTCACAATAGTGGGCTGCCACCACCTCTGTCGGATTGCAGAGTATCTTCATCGCTCCAAAAGGAGGCCCTGCTCCGTCACTCCCCATTTCCTCCCTCCTTCCATCCCCTAGTGAGAATCCATCATCTGGCTTTGTGCGTTGGCGTGATCTCAGTACCTTTATAAGCAGAATCATACAATAATTGTCCTCTCATATCTGGCTTAGTTTACTGCGCATCTAGGTTCATCCATGTCACAGTGTGTATCAGAGCTTCATTTCTCTTTATGGTTGAATAATATTCCATTGTATAAAGGAACCCCGTGTGTGTGTGTGTGTGTTAAAATATGCTTGGCAAAATTTACCATTTTAACTTTTTTTTAATTTATTTTTTTTTATGTTATTACTTTTGGGGTGTGTGTGTATACCATCGAATCTGATCTGACTAGTACAGGAGGAGATTGCCCCTCCTTCTCCAGCAGAGCATCTGGTGGATTTGAACTGCGTACCTCTGGGATTGCAGTGCCGCTTCTTGCCACTCAGCCACCCGAGCTCCCTTAATGGCTTTTAAAGGATACAATTCAGGCCTAGTGGTAAGGAGCTGCAACTACAATCCCAGAGGCTCACGGTTCGAATCCACCAGATGCTCTGCCGGGGAAGGAGTGGCAATCTCCTCCTGTACCAGTCAGATCTGATTTGACGGTACACACACACAAAAATAATAATAAAAAAAGGATACAATTCAATGACTTAGTATGCTCGCAATTTCTGTCAACCATTGTCACCACTATTTTCAGAATTGTATCACCCCCAACTCAATTCCTGGTAAGCAGCAATAACTCCCTGTTCCCCAGCTTCTCATTACCACTAATCTAAATTGTCAGCTCTATGAATTTACCCATTTTGGACATTTCATTTTGCAGGGTCATACAATATTTGTTTCTTCATATCTGGCCTATTGCACTGGCGGGGCTGTGCTCAGAATTCAACCATGCCACGGCATGTATTAATGAAAGTTTTAGTTCCCTCTGTTGTTGTTAGGTGCCATCGAGTCGGACTCTGACTCATAGTGACACACGTACGTGTTGAAACTTTCCCTGATCCGGCACCATCCCCACTCTCTTCTCTGTTCTTAAGCCCATTGTGGTGGTCACTGAGTCACCTCATCCTGTGAAAGGTCTTCCTCTCCTTCACTGACCCTCCACATTTCCAAGCCAAGTGTGCTTTTCTCCAGATGGCCGAGTAGTGGCCCATTGTAAAGATATGCCATGTTTATCTGTCCATTCATGCAACTGGACAGTTGGGGTGTTTCCACATTTTGACTGTCGTGAACAGTGCTTTTGTCTGACATGCTTTGGTCTCAGCCCTCTCTCACCCCCAGCTCTCCAAGGCTCCCTGCTGTCCTCAGTTTAAAGGCCACTCCACTCACTGCGGCCCCTGAGGCGCTGCATGGTCTGATCCCACCAACCTCCCGCTATCATCTCCCTTCTCTCTTCTCCCGTTCACATTGTCCAGCTACAAAGACATATTTGATACTTTGATTCCCTCCCTCCACCCCCAATGCCATGCTAATTACCCTTGCAGTCTTGCTGCTGGAAGCAAGGCTTACCCCAGGCTCCTCCTCATGGTGCTTTCTCTAGTGCTTCGGGTCTCCACTCAAACGTCCACCCTTCAGAGAGGCCTTCCTGGCCACTCTGATCAGCACAGCCTATTTATGGACTATTTTTGTCAGATTTTGACAGAAAAAAATGACCTTGGGAGAGTGCCCTTCTGTTTCAGAGCTCTGAGTTAGTATAATCCTGGGTTTTCCTGCTCTTTGAAGTTCAACGCTATTGTTAGGTGCTAGTGAGTCAGTTACCACTCACAGTGACCCTATGAACAGCGGATGGGAGCCTTGCCCTACGCTGCACCATCTTCAATCTCTGATAGGTCTTTCTGTCTTGCTGATGGTCTTTTTCTCTTTCTCTGACTAAACACTTTGAAAACCTTCTGGGCTTGTTGCCTTGTCTCTGTCTCTCTCTTTTTAACTTGTAAGAACAGAAATCTGCTCATTCATCTGGAAGATCAGAGTCTAAATACAGGACGTCAATCAAGCCTGAATACAGGGTGTCAGGTTCTCTCTGAAGACCTCAGGTGGCTCCTTCCTTGTCCCTCCCTGCTTCTGGCCCTAGGCATTCCTTGGCTTGTAGCTGCAACATATTAACATATTTCTGTTGTCATGTATCTGCTTCCTTCTGTCTTTTTTTTTTCTGTCTTTTTTTTTTAAATGGCTGGTCTTGAGTTGCTTTTCCAATCTTCAGTAGTCTTTGGTCTACTTAAGCTTTCTACTCCTTTTGAGATCAGGGAGCTCTGATGACCTAGTGGTAAGAAACTGCGCTGCAATCCCAAAGGCACATGGTTCAAATCCACTAGCCGCTCTGTGGGAGAAGAGTGGGCAATCTTCTCTCATGGAATCTGCTGCCTCTTGAGAACCCTCTGAAGGATCAACTATGCAGTCTGTTCTGACTTGATGGCACACAACTTCCTTTGAGATCAGCTTAGCTCAGTGTTGACATACTCTCAAGTGGAACTGATTCATAGCAGAGGTTGTCAACCAAAGAAAGAGGAGATTGGCCATCTTTCTCTGCAGAGCTGTAGATTCAAAATGCTGGAGAGGGGTGCACGTTAGGACTGCACCATAGAGCAAATGCTACACCATCCAGCAAATGCTAAATATGAGAATACAAAGAAAGAGACGGAAAGTCTTCAACCCTTGGCTTCAAATGCTTAGACTCATGCCAGCCTCTCAATCTCAGCCCAGCTACCTTCTGCTTTCCCGGAAATGTCCTCTGTGACTCCCCCTGACACTGTCTCCCTCCTGGCTTCTTCCCTGCTCCTCTCTTCAGATCAGTGGGTCTGTCTACCTCCATGCTCTGAAGAGCTGAAGGTGGGGGAGGGACACAAATAGGCACCCCACAAACCTCAGCCTCCCACCTCATGCCCGTGCAGGGCTCATGTGCACCCCCCCACCCCGCCCCCAAAGTTCCGATCACGCTAACATCTGGAGAATGGGCCTCCGGAGTCTGTCTGCGGCTTGGGGCCTGGGATTTGCATGTGAGGACAAATATATATGCGCCCCCTGGTTCTCCACCTCCGCATTCATCAGCAGACCCCTTCACACCTGGACCAAGATAGGTCAACCTTGGGTGGTTGGATTTGCATGCCCGCGTATTTCTGGGCTGGGAGTCGGCAGGGGGAGTCTGAGAGGAAGTTGTTGAGGGAAGCTGGGGTGTTTCAGTCCCATCTCTCATGCCTGCTCATTTCAACAAGTGTTCCCAGCCACACTTGTGCTTGGTCCAGAGTGGCTTCCAGTCTGAAAGGGTCCAAAGTTTGGACATACTCCTAGCCCTGTGGGATTGGGATTGGAGGAGCAAGGCAGGCACTGGGAATTCACAGGGAGGGCAGAGAAGCCTTCCTGGAAGAGTGAGGGGTTTTGAGCCAGGTTTTGAAGGGCGAATAGTAGTTTGCCAGGGAGAAGAAGAAATTTTTAAGCACAATTATTTAAAAGAAAAAGTGATAGGTAAGGGTTGGATTGAGAAAGGCATTGGAGGCTGGAACTTTCTCCTGAGACGAGGGGGAGCTATGGAGAATGTCAGGGCAGGGAAAGGTTGTTGTTGTTGTTCCATGCCATCAAATCGCCTGCAACTCATAGCAACACTATGTACATTAGTTCTGAGCCCTGCCCTGTCCTGAGCTAATCTCATTATCTCAGACAGACCTAATCTCATTACCCCAGTCACTGAGTCAATCCATCTCATCCAGAGTCTTCCTCTCCTGCGCTGTCCCTCCATCCTTCCTAGCATGATATCCTCCTCCTAGGACTGGTCCATCCTCGCTACATGCCCAAAGTATGTGAGACGGAGCTTCAGAATCCTTGCCTCCAGAGAAAGGTACATTGGAAAAACTCCTTAGGGAACAGAGTTGAGGATTAGTGCTTCCTAGATGATAAAGGGTCTAGGGTCAGATGTGGCCCTGCACTCCCTTAGCCCCTGTGGTAGCCACGTCAGTGCCCAGCAACCACCCATGGTAGGCACAGATGATGTTTTAAGAATGAGGAATCAGGAGGCAGTCTTTGAGGCCAACCCACCGTCTTCCACAATCTGTAATAAAGCGCTTATGGATATTGGGGGGGGGAAAAGTGATATCAAATCACTCTCCTTCTGTACTCAGGACTCTCCAATGGCTCCCTATTGCTCTTGATGTAAAACTCCTAGGCCTCCCTACAGTTCAGACAGCTGCCTGTGGTCTGGCCTTCGATCCCACACGGATGCACACTACCTTTGCTGCAGGCCTGTTGCTTATTCCTGTTGCTCTCTGTATATGGAACTCACTTCCTGTCTCAGTTCAGAGATCCCCACTCCCACTTCTGCCCTCTCCTCCTGTGATCTCCCTCACCCTCCATCATCTGGAGCTGCCCTGGCTGCCTTGTGTCTGTGAATGTCGGTGAGGCTGGGAAGGAACAAGAATCTGCCCGAGCGTCTCGTCTTCCAGGACCAGAACTCAGGCCAAGTCCGGCCTAGCCCTGCTGTCCGTGGGACCCCGGGCGTGGGGGGCATTTTCAGAGTCATCTTGGCACTGGGGCCTCCAGGCCAGGGCCCCCTTCAGGTCTCCAGGGACCTATTGGGGCAGGGGCAAACACATCCCAGCCGTGGGAACTCGGCTGATTCTGGCTGGAGTTTAAAATTAGCCCTAGAGGTTAAATTTAGCAGTCTAGGCAGGAGCTGGCGGTGCTGGGGTGGGGATCTAACAGGCCAGGCTCTGCCTGACTGAAACCACTGGGAACAGTCCCCAGGATGAGCCTGGGGTCACACAGTAGGCTCTACATTGCAGGGGAGAGTTCTCTGCACCCCTGAAACCACAGGACTCCTACTCAGATCTCTTAGGCTGGGTCCAAGAAGACGAGTCTGTCTTTCCAGATTCTCTTCATACCCACCTTGGGAGTCTGTCAGCTGCCCCGTCACAAGTCAGCAGACGGACGTCTAGAGAGGAGCGTCCCTTACATAGCGCCTCTCCAGGGACTAGTCAGAGCTGGAACCGTGCAGGTCCGTGTGACCCTGAGCAGAAAATGGTCAAAGTGACCACAAAGTGAGACCTAGGAGCCTGACAGCTGCCCTCATCTGGAACCCCACCAAGGAGGTCCACGAATCCCATGAGGAAAGCTCAGGATCCCTTCCTAGCAGAGCAGACACTGGATCCAAACCCAGTCTGAGGGAGATCTCTACACCGGGGCCTGGCCACACAGCTGCCACCTCGTGTGTGTGTGTGTGTGTGTGTGCACGCGCGTGCACACACACAGTTTTTGGTTTTTCCCAGAAATTAAAACAAACGTTTTAAATAATCTATAATCACTAAGGCTGCTCTGGTGGCCACCTGGCAAGAACCTGGGCTCCAATCCAGAAGGCATGCAGTTCAAAACCAGCAGCTGCTCTGTGGGAGAAAGATGGGCCATCTCCCATGTGATTAACTGCCTCTGAAAACCCGCTGAAGGGTCAGCTGTGGGTCGGTTCCAACTCAACGGTATACAACAACATAATCACTAAACGGAAAAGTTAGAAAATTCAGACAATCAAAACTGATCAGAGGCCAAATATTGTTGAGTCCATGTATATAGGACATGTCAAATCTGTAAAGACGGAAATTGAATTAGTGCTTGCTGGGTGTGGGAAATGGGAATGTTCACTTGGTGGGGGAACTCCTACAGGGTGTCACGTTGAGGATGATAAGAAAGTTCTGGAACTAGACAGAGGTGGCAGTTGCACAGCCTTGTGAATATACTAGCACCCACTGTGGTCAAGTTGACCTACTCCTGGCTGGCACCTCCAGGGATGCCTGTGTAGAATGGTGCCAAGGGGTTTCCATGGCTGATCTGCGCAGGCGTGTCACCAGCACTTTCTTCCATACCTCCTCTAGTTGCTCAAAATTCTCACCCTCCAGTGAGCAGCGAGCCGTTTATGACACGCACGGTCCTTCAGATTATACTAAATGCCACTGAATTGTTCACTTTCTATATTATTTTACATTTTTAAATTAATTTTAATGGAAGTTTAAAGAGACTTAGGGTTTCCAGTCATTCATTGTTGCATTTTTCTTCTATACACCCCCTCTCCTGAGTCACTCTTCTCCTTGAAAAGTAAAAGAAAAACTTAAAAAAAACCTCTTTTATTTATTTTTTATTGTATTATTTTTATGTGTACGGTCAAATCAGATCTGACTGGTACAGGAGAAGATTGCCCCCTCCTTCTCCAGCAGAGCATCTGGTGGATATGAACCGCGTACCTCTAGGATTGCAGTGCAACATCTTGCCACTAGGCCACCAGAGATCCCAAGAAAAAACTCTTTCATTGCTCTGCAATCCTTGCCCCCAAGTCCACTCCACTGTGCAGCCTTCATTCTGGACTCCTGTCATGATAATAATAACCAATCATATATCTCTTCTAAATAGTTCTCTCCCTCATCTATCAATGCAGTATACATCATTCCTCCCCTCCTCTGTCTTCCCTCAACCTTGATGTCAGTCCCATTTTACCACAGTGGCCCTCTGCAATATTTGTCCTTTTGTGACTGAGATATTTCACTCAGCATGATGTCCTCCAGGATCATCCATTTTAAATAATATTTCATGAGTTCCTTGTTTTTCAATGTTGCATGGTATTCCATTGTGTGAATATACCAGAGGTTCTCTATCCATTTGTTTGTTGATAGGCACTTTGGTTGTTTCCAACTCTTTGCTATTGTGAACAAAGCCGCAAAAGCATGGGTGTGCATCACTTTATATATTATTTTATGCTACCTTATGTTACATGAATTGCACATTAAGAAAAAAAAAGAGGAGAACTCACCCTAAATCCTCTACTGGGAATTGTCCGCTACCATGGGCACTTCCTTCCAGCCCTCTTTCCATTCTGTGTGTCTTGCTTGCTGGTGAGGAAAACACACCGCATTGGGTGGTTTTGGTGTGTGCACAGACCCTTCCCTCCAAACCAGCTCCCCGTGTAAGTCCTTCTGTGACCCTGACCTCCTGATTCCTTCTGCCAGCCGCAAGCACTGTCCCCCAAAACCACAGAGTCACCCTTGGTGCCAACATTCATAATCTCCCCATTTGTTTACATCACCTGCTGTGTGCCAGGTACAGCTCAATGCCTTGAGTGGGTGAATGCATTTTAACATTTTTTAATTATGGGAACTGTGTTATTGTGATAAACTATGTTGTTGTTGGGTGCTGTGGAATTGACTTCGACTGTGGACAACAGATCAGAACGTTGCTCTGTCCTATCCTGTCCTCGCAATCTTCTGTCCTCCAGTCCGTTATGAGTCATGGTGTCAGTCCATCTGGTTAAGGATCTTCCTCTCTTTCTCTTTCCCTGACCTCCCACCATTTCCAGCTGGTGTCTTGACATAAAATTTACCATTTTAGCCATTTCTTTTTTTAAAAAAAATAATTTTAATGAACGTTTACAGAGATTTTGGATTTCCATTCATTCATTGCCATTTTAGCCATTTCTGAGTGAACACATCAAACACATTCACAATTCCTGTAACCATCATTACCACTTATCTCCCTAGCTTTTTTTTTTAAATTGTCTTGAATAGCAACTCTGTACCTACTAAACAATAAACTAGTTGCTGTCAAATTTATTCCAATTTATGGTGACCTCATGTGTATCAACGCTCATATATATGCTCCAGGATTGTCTTTCAGTGGCTGCTTTTTCGAAAGCACACTTGCCAGGCATGTGCGCGCGCGCGCGCGCGTGTGTGTGTGTGTGTGTGTGTGTGTGTGTGTGTGTGGTGTCTCAGGGTGAGTTCAAACTTCCAGCCTTTTGGTTAAGCACCCAAGTGAGTTCCTGGTTTGGACCACCCAGGGATTCCTACTGATCAAGACCCTTTCTGGACCCCAGGAACCACTTATCTACTTTTGACCTCTATGAACCTGCCTATTTGTGGTACCTCATATGAATGGAATCACGCACTATGTAGCCTGAGCTCTTTCTCTTAACATGATGCCTTCAAGATTCCTCCAATGATGGCCACTTGGGTTCTTTCCGCTATTGGGGCCTTATGAGCAGTGAATGTTGAGGTACAAGTTAGAGTTCCTGCTTCAAGGTTAACCCATTTAATCTTCAGACAACACTGAGGACTGGGTGCTGTTATTGTCCCCACAGTATTCTTGGGGAAACTGAGGCCCAGGAAGGTCAGGTGCCATGAAACCTACAGTTTCCAGGGCATGGGCTCCATGGGCTCCGTGCGCTTTGCTCTTTTGCCTGTGGCCAGCTTCCTCTTCCTGCAGGCTTGATCCATGAATATTTATTGAGCATTTCTGCCCCCTCGGGCTGATCTGGGGCAGGGAATGCCATGGTCTCCACAGCACACCAGGCTGCATTCTTTTTCCCTCACCTTATTCTCTTCACCTCACTTCCGTGCTTGACCGGAGGTCTATGGAACTGGAGGGTGATGGGACTTTCTGGTCCTGTTCTCTACCTCCTCACCTACTATCCTCTCTCCATTTTCTCCCACCAAGTTTGCACCGCCCAGCCCGGGACCATGGGAAGGAAAAAAATCCAGATCTCACGCATTCTCGATCAAAGGAACAGGCAGGTGAGCTCCTGAAGGGAGTGAAGACAGGGGCCAGGGTAGAGCATTGTGAAGAGGGCACTGTCCGGGCAAAGACATGATGTTTGAAGACCTTCAAATAAAAGTCATGGTTTGAACCCAGAGCATGAGGATGGGCCTGGGTGTGGCATCAGGAATTTTAGATTTAACAGGCACAGCCAGAGAGCTCCTTGGAGGCAAAGATGATAAAGCTTTGTCTCACATACTTCAAGCATGTTGCTAGGAGAGGCTATTCCTTGGAGAGGGACATGATACTCAGAAAGGTGGAGGGACAGTAAAGGGGAGGAAGACCCTCAACTAGGTGGATTCCACACAGTGACTGGAGCAATGGGTAGCAATGGGTGTGTCAGAAAGTGTGAGGATGGCACAGGATAGGACAGAGTTCAGATCTGTTGTTCATAGAATCACTGAGTTGTACTCGACTCACATCACCTATTCTCTGATGGTAGGGTGAAAATCATAGGTGAGACAGAGCTGGACAGAGACATGCCCAACCCTGTGGGTGTCAGGGTGGGTCAGAAGAAAGCATATGAGCAGGGGAAGTCTGGAGAAGAAGCTGCCTGGGAGGACAAGGGAAATATCTCCAAGGAGTGGCCATCTGGGTTGGGTTTTGAAGCATAAATAGGAGTTTACTAGGTTGCAAAAGCAGCACGAACAGAAAAACTATAACTGAGGCACAGGCATGTCTGGGGAACACCGAGGCCCTTTTACATTTCTCATCCCTAACCAAATTCACGTGTCCTCCCATCCCTGCCGACTGGTCCAGGTGACATTTACCAAGCGGAAGTTTGGGCTGATGAAGAAGGCCTACGAGCTGAGCGTGCTCTGTGACTGTGAGATTGCGCTCATCATCTTCAACAGCGCCAACCGCCTCTTTCAGTACGCCAGCACAGACATGGACCGCGTGCTGCTCAAGTACACGGAGTACAGCGAGCCCCACGAGAGCCGCACCAACACAGACATCCTCGAGGTATCCCCCCAACACCGACATCCTCGAGGCATCCCTCCACCCACAGCGCCCAGCACGCACTGCGCAGGCCCGGCCCGGACGCTGCCCGCTTTGCACATAAGTGTGGTAGGCGTTGCATCTGGTGAGAGCAGGTTTGGAGGCACAGAGGGCAGCAGACCCCTGCGCGCTGAGGCTCACCGTGTGCCTTGCCCACGTTGCGCTTGTCTGGTGAGCTGCTGGTCAGCTGCCTCTGCAAGGAGCCGGGGAGGCTCTAAGGCGTTCTGGCCCCCTGCTAAGGCTGGGGCTCCGGTGGTATAGGCTTGTGGGGAGCTGAGAGGCTGCCCCTCTCGGGCCGGGCCGTCACCATTCAAATCGACCTCCTAAGGAGCACGATGAGCTTTGTCTTCCTGTGTGATTTACAGCCTCAGAAAACCCACTGCATGGTCAGCCACGAGTTGGTTCTGACTCAGTGCCAATGAGTGAGGGCCAGGGTCACGCAGCAAGTATGTGAGGAGGCGGAATTAGAACCAGACCTGTCTATCTCCAGGAAGTGTGGTCGTAGGCTCCTTTTGAGATAAATTGGGAGAGAGAAGAAAATAGAGATACCAGAGAGTATCAGAGGCAGACACAGAGAAGGAGGTGGAGGGGGGGGATGGAGAAAGAGAGAAATAGGGAATGAGAGACCAAGAGAGAAGGGAGGAAGACACACACAGGGAGACAGAGGGGGATGGTGGGGAGTATTGAGCTCGTTGAGATTGTCCCTCTTGGATTCCACTCCCATCCATAGGCGGAGATGAAGGGGGAAATTGAAAGAGACAGAGAGGGAGAAAGATGGGGAGACAGTAAAAGAATCGGTGTACCAGGACGTCCAGGACCTCGGAGGGATTTCTGCCCGAGTGTCCTTGGAGCAAGTGGCCCAAGCACTGGCTGGTTTGGTCCCATACTACTTGGGGTGGGTGAGGTTGTCGTTAACGTGTGATCTCCACCTGCGATGTAGAAGCTAAGACGGGCTGGGGTGAGCAGTGGAGCTAGGACTGCATCTCAAGACTCCCAGCGTCTAAGATCACAAAGAGGCAACCCCCACAAAGCTGTCCTTAGATCCTCATTCTGGCAACACTTATTAAGCACCTAGGGAGCTCTGGTGGCCTAGTGGCAACAAACTGCACTGCAATCCCAAAGGAACATGGTTCGAGGCCACCATCTGCTCTGCAGAGAAAGATGGGCAATCTCCTTCCATATGATTAAATGCCTCTGAAAACCGCTGGAGGATCAGCTATGGGTCGGTTCTGACTCCACAGTACACAACAACAACAACTGCTGTGTGCCGGGCTCTCTGACCGTATGTGTAGATAGAATGAAGATGCCTGGATGGTGTTCAGGACTAGTTTGGGACAGAGCCAGCAGGCCTGGGTGGACCTCAGCCCATGTTGTGTGACCATGGCAGGTCCATTGTCCCCTGGTCCCCAGGAGGGACAGTCCCTTCTTTATTTTATAGCAGCGCTTGGCACAGTTGGAATTCCACACATGGTAACTCAGTGGAACTTTTAGTCACTGGAGTTTTCCTGGAGCAAACAGTGCCTACACTCCATCCTCCCCCACCCCTATACAATTGAAACTTAAACAAAAATAAAACCCCACTGCCAGAGGGATGATTCTGAGTAAGGTAGGGCAGAGCAGAACTACTCTGTAAGGTCTCTAAGGCTGCAGTTTTTACAGACATCAATGCCATATCTTTCTCTCATACAGCAGCTGGTGAGTTCGAACTGCCAACCTTTGGTTAGTAGCCAGGCACTTTAACCGGTGTGCTACAAGAGTGCCTCTAATGAGAACTTACTGGTGGGTAACTCACTAAGATTTTGATTGCTGGGGTTTACCTGGAGCAGGGCTTGCCTGCACTCTATTCTACACATAATTGAGACTTACTAGAGGGTAATTCAGGGAGCTCTGGTGGCCTAGTGGTAAGAAGATGCGCTGCAGCCCCTAATGCATGCAGTTCAAATCCACCAGCTGCTCCAGGGGAGAAAGATGGGTAATTTCCTCCCATGAGATTTACTCCCTCTGAAAACCCACTGGAGAGACAGCTATGGGTCGGTTCTAAATTGATGGCACACACCAAAAGATGGTTATTCAGGGAGCTGTGGTGGCTTAGTAGTAAGGAATTATGTTGCCAAACCAAAGTCCCACAGTTCAAATCCACCAGCAGCTCCAAGAGAAAGCTAGGCAGTCTCCTTCTGTACAATTTACTGCATATCAGTAAGACGGTGGTAATTCACTGGGGTTCTGGTCAGTGCTGGAGCATGCCATGCTTGCATTCTGCCTCTGCCATGGAATGAAAAGGGAGTGGTCTCTCTCCCTGTCCTCAGTTAGTTCTGTGGCTAGGGACTTGAGGGACTCCCTCATTGTCTCCTCTCCCTACAGACATTGAAGCGAAGGGGCGTGGGCCTTGATGGGCCAGAGCTGGAGCCAGATGAAGGATCTGAAGGGTCAGGAGAAAAGCTGCGGAGATTGGCAGGTGACGGGGGCAACCCAGCCCTGCCCCGACCCCGGCTTTATGTAAGTGGCTTGTGCCTCACTGTGAATGGGTCCTCACTTCCTATGATCTGGTGGGTGAGGCTAAGAGAGGGACCTTGGGCTAGGAGATCCTAGAGTTTGAGGGTGGGTCTCAGCTTCGATAGGTAGAATCAGTTTCCTAGAAAGTAAGCCTTGTAGGTGGGCTTTGTAGGATGATTAAGAGATTGATAGACCATTTAATTTCTTCTTGGTTTGATTCATCAAATACCCTGGGTGCACACCCTATGCTGAATAAGAAGCCTCAGCTCTGTGTCAGTTACTGAACCAGATGCGGTTCTTCAAGCCCTGAGGGGTTCTGTGTGCAACAGAGAGAAGGGTAGGCGAAACCCAGAAGGAGAAACAGCAGATCTCTGATTGATGTTGGTCTGTGATCTCCTTGGCATTTCCTCCCTAAGATTTGGTCCTGGAGAGGGTGAATCCAGGTTGATCCTTGGAAGCAAGGATTCTGAAGCTCCATCTGACATACTTTGGGCATGTTGCAAGGAGAGACCAGTCCTTAGAGAGGGACATCATGCTTGCCAGAGTAGAGGGACAGCGCAAGAGAGGAAGACCCTGGATGAGATGGATTAACTCAGTGACTGGGGTAATAGGGGTAGATGTATGAAGGTGATGAAATTGGCTCAGGATAGAGCGGGGTACAGAGCTGTTGTACATAGGGTCACTATGAGTCAGAGTGGACTTGATGGAACATAATAACAACAACCTTCCTTCCACTTGCCCCATCTAATCAGTCCTTCCTTCCTCTGCCACAGCCAGCCACCCCCACAATGCCCAGCCCAGACATGGTCTATGGGGCCCTGCCACCACCTGCCTGTGACCCCAGTGGACTCGGGGAGGCCCTCCCCGCCCAAAGTCGCCCGTCCCCCTTTCGGCCAGCAGCCCCCAAAGCTGGGCCCCCAGGTAAGTGTGGAGATATGGGCCCTGGGGAGGGGTAGCAGGGGTTCAGGTGACCTGTGGGGAGATCTTGGCACTGACACCACCGTCTCTGGAGGGACCTCACGCTGCTATCTCTGGGGTATCCCTCCCCTAGGCCTAGTGCATCCTCTCTTCTCCCGGAGCCACCTAACCAGCAAGACACCACCCCCGCTGTACCTGGCAGCAGAGGGCCGGAGGCCAGACCTGCCTGGGGGCTTGGCTGGGGGCTGTGGAGGGCTGAGCACCTCGGTGAGTAAGGGGAAAGGCAGACAGGACTCCTGGGGCAGATGGCCTCGGGCGTGTGCTTCAGTTTCCCCCCCTCATCCCCTCTCCCCACAGAGAGGTCTCTATGGCAGCTTGCAGAGCCCATGTTCAGCCACAGCTCCAGGACCCCCGCTGGGGGGGTTCCCCTTCCTCCCCACTGGACCCCCAGGTATGCACCATTACCTCCCGGGCTCAGCCGCAGGAGGCCCCCCACCCACAGAGCTGAAGGCTAGCCCCTGGGGTGGATTAGGTTTGGGCTGGGGGTTCTCCAAAGCCCAGGATTCAGTCCACTCCTTCTTGCCTCTCAGAATATGGCCTGGGAGATCCCCCGCCACCCCCTGGCTTGCTCCAGCCCCCTGCCCTGGCCCCCTGGCAGCCATCGAGGGGAGAAGGACCCCCAGCTGCCCCAGCCCAGCCCAGGTAGGTGTTCCAACTGTCCCCCTCCCCACAGAGATCCAGGGTTGAGCCCCTCCCGTCCTCTGAAACCCAGCCTCGTTTGCCCCCTAGTGTCCACTCCTGGCACTGCGAGCCCCTCCCACCGTCTCCGCCCGGGATGGGCGACTATTTTGGAGGCCCCAGGAGGGCTGCCGCCCCCTCCTTTCCCAGGGTCCCTCCGACGAGCCTGGGCCCCCTCCCGTCCTTCTTCGCTGAGCTCATACCCTTCTTTTTTTCTCTCCTCCTGCAGCGGGGGCCGCGGCCTGGGTGAGGAGGGCCCCCCCGTACGCGGTGCCTCCCCTACATCCCCCCCAGTGAGCGTCAAGTCCGAGCGCGTCTCGCCGGCCCCCGGGGGCCCTGGCGATTTTCCCAAGACCTTCCCCTTCCCGTTGCTCCTGGCTCGGCCCCTGGCAGAGCCTCTGCGGCCCGGGCCCCCACTGCGCAGGCTGCCCTCCGGGGACGGCTGGCCTCGGTAGGGCCGGATGGACGTGGCCGGGCACCCACGCAGGACGGGTGAAGGATGAGGGACCCCAGCCTCCGGGCCTTCTCTGACCCAGCAGTACAGCACCCTCTGCGTGGGGGGCACGGGGTCCTGGATTCACCCACCATCACGGGCTTGCCTCTCCCTCCCACCCCTGTGTGTGTGTCTACCAATAAAACACGTGCGGCGTCAATGGGGGAGATACTACCTACCTGTGGGCGCCCCAGAGCCTCGCCTGCTCTTCAGCACCTGTTACAGTGTCCCCCACCAGAGGGACCCTGAGACTTGAGAGTCCATAGTGTATGAGAAATGACCCATAAGAGATGGGGATGTGAGACACTCAGAGGTCCTTTGCAGGAGAGAACCCCATTTAAAAATTATTATTATTATTATTATTATTAATTATTATTATTATTAGCGTGTGTGCCGTCAAATCTGATCTGACTGGCACAGGAGGAGATTGCGCCTCCTCCAGCAGAGCGTCTGGTGGATTCGAACAGGAGAGAACCCCTTAGTGAACCCGCTGAGGACGCTGGGTGATGGATACCACAAGGGTAGCCTGACCGAAGGAGTGAGGGGCTGGGGGTTTATCCCCACTGTGGTCATTAGATAACCCCCTCACTGCTGGCTACTGTGTGTTGTGGGCCGGGTCAGAGGCTCCTCCCCGCCCTCTCCGCACCCACAGCTCCACGTGTCTCCAGTGCCCTGAGCCTGAGAACGTCTTGCAGCTCCAACGCCAGTCCTCCGTCCTCTCTCAACTCTGAACTTGCCTCCTTTGAAAACTCCTTCCCACGCCCCTGAGCCCGGCCCACACCCCCTCCTCTAGGAAGCCCTCCCAGCGCCTCAAACGGAAAGATGGCCCAACCGCTAACGTCAGCAGACAAGTAGTGTGTTGGGTAGACGTCACGGATCTGGACAGGAAAGTGGAAAATAAGGAGTTTGACGTCAATGTTTATAAGAGCCCGCCCCTCCTCCCAGCGTGCTGCACAAAGCAGATTGACTCAAATCTG
>NW_006399795.1:17876941-17878146 GCF_000299155.1 Elephantulus edwardii
AAGATCTGAACCCCAAGAGCTCTTAGCCAAATGAGCATGTCAGCTCCATCCAACTCCCCAGCTCCAGGGAGCTGCCTTTCACAGCTCCACTCATCATCCCCACATGCCACCAAAGAAATGCTTCGATTCCACCTTTAGCACACAGAGGGAGATGCACGAATAGCCGAGAGGAATATCAAAGGGCCTTGAAATCGGTCCTAGACCCCCTTGAATTGAGTCCTTCTCTCCCAAACCTTCCCCCAAGCCAAGGCTTCTGGCACAGACTCCTGGGAGGAGGCAGAGTATGTAGTGATAAATCAGTTTTCCAAGGCACAGGTCTTGTTTTTTGACAGCTTGTTGATTGCGACTCACCCGCCAGATCCCCAGAATTCACTGGTCCCCCTGGATGATCCACATAAGGAAGTTGGGTTTTGGGGACCCCGATGTTCAGAAAAGACAGGGTCACAGTCTAATATGGTTTGTATAAGGCCTCCTTCCTTCTTGGGGCTTTCCGGGAGAAGAGTCTTAGGGGAGCAGAGGTCTAAGCATCTGAGAACACCGCACTGCCTTGTGTCCTGCTTGGAAAGGAGTGAGTTGCTGCTGCTCTACGTCCAGAGGACTTCAGGGTCCAGTTGTCCATGGCTCCCCTGCTGCCAGGACAGTCACCCCACGGATGCTCCACCCAGGCAGAGACACTGGCCACCTACACGAGTACACAGCTAACCCACTATAGTGTCATAGTCACAGTGTCCCATGCATCCAGACACATGTGCAAGAATGAGGGAGGAGGCTAGTGGTCAGGGTGGCTGATCCCTTGGGGAAACTGAGGCCCCTGCCTCACCCCTGGATCTCTCTCCAACAGTGGTCAGGAAGTAAGACTTTTCCCTGAAGTTAGTACCCACAGGCCAACACTTGAATGTGTGGTCAGTATAATGAGGGCCTGACATACAAGGCTAGGTGTGCCCAGAGTGGGTGCCGGTGAATCCGCTTCCCCATCTCCTCCTCTGTGGAGTCTGAACTTAAGTCTTACGCCAGCAGGTGGCATCTGACTGCCTTTTGGATTCTGCACTCCACACTCAAAAGTAAAATATAACAATAGTAAGAAAACAAAATCCTCTTTAGCTTCTAGGAACTCATTTTCAGGTTCTGAGCCTGAAAATCTAGAATGATGTTGTTGTTATGTGCCGTCGAGTCGTTTGCGACTCATAGCGACCCTATGTACAACA
>NW_006399795.1:17878736-17884364 GCF_000299155.1 Elephantulus edwardii
CAAGGTGAAGGTATGCTGTTCAAATCTATCAACTGCTCCACAAGAAGATGGGCAATCTCCTCTCATGCAATTTACTGCTTTTGAAAACTCACTGGTGCCTCAGCTCCGACTCGACAGTACAGGCCTCCTGTGTAGAATGGATGATGTTGACTTTTGCTCTGAGAGAGGTGGAAACCATGGAAGGTTCTGAAGAGAGGAACCTCAGATGCTCAGGGGAAAACAGCTGTGGAGACTCTGAGAATGGAAGCTAATACCAAGGAGGAGTTCTCTGGTGTTGAGAATGGTGGCTGCATGGAGGAAGACTGACTGGACTCCTGTTGTGCTTGGCTGGGGGAGACGTGATGAGGTGCTTGGATATTAGGGTGAGGGAGGTGTTGAGTTAGCTTCAGCGTTCATGACTAAGCTTCTGGAAGAATAAGAGGGCTGTGAGGAGTTGCGGGGCAGGTCCAAGGAGCTCAGTGAGGCCTGAATGCATGAGTGGCCCATGGACAGCCATTTGGGGGTGCTATGGCGCCACTAGAATCATGAATTAGGGAAGTTAGGATTGAAATTGGGCTTCTCAGAGCCTCAATAGAATCTCTGCGTGGTACAAATGGTGAAAGTGTTCAGCGTTACTTATGAACCTTGAGGTTCGAGTCCACCTACCGGCACCTCAGAAGAAAGGTTTGGTGATCTACTTTCCAAAATTAACATTTGAAAACACTCATGAGTTCATATGTCCTGGAGGAACTGAAACCAGGATGCTCTTTGGAGGCAAGGATGGTGAAACTTCATCTCACTTACTTTGGGCATGCTGTTAGGAGGGGCCAGTCCTTGGAAAAAGACATCATGCTTGGAGAGGTGGAGGGTCAATGAAGAAGAGGAAGACCCTCCTCAACAAGATGCAATGATATGGTCACAATAGCAATGGACTTTAACATATCAGGGATGATGAGGATGGAAAACGATAGGGCAAGGTTCAGATATTTGGTTCACAGGGTAGCTATGAGGCATTGTTGACTCAATGGAACCTTACACCAAACAACACAGAGCGTAGTTCTACTCAGATATACATGGGGTTTAAAGTGAATTGGAGTTACTAGATAGAAATGAAATGGCCATCAACAAACGAATGGATAGAGAAACTGTGGTGTATTCACTCAATGGAATACTATGCTGCATTGAAAAACAAGGAACTCATGAAATATTATACAGAATGGGTGGCCCTGGAGGACATTTTGTTGAGTGATATATCTGTCACAAAAGGACAAGTATTGCATAGTGTCATTGTTGTAAAATGGGACTGACATCGGGGTTGGAGGTAGACTGAGAAAGATGGGATGTATTACATATACTGCATTGAAACAGATGAGGGAGAGAACTGTTTAAAAGGGATATATATAATTAGGTATTATTGTCATGACAGGAGTCCAGAATGAATGCTGCATAGTGTAGTGAACTTGGAGGGAGGGATTGTATAACAATGAAAGAATTTTTCTTTTACTTTTCAAAGAGAAGAGCAGACTGGGGCGGGGGGGGGGGATGGTGAGGGAGAAAAGTGCAACACTGAATGAATAGAAAGCCAAAGTCTCTGTAAACATTCATTAAGACTAATAAAAAATAAAATAATTAAAAATAAGAAAGGAAATGGAAACAATTGTCCTGTCACCCATGCCCGCTAGAGGGAGCACATGAACCCATGCTCCACAAGCAGGGTGCACTAGCAGGCTTACAGTAATTGCTCCTCAATCCTCCTTTCTTTCCTGGTCGCATCTACTTGACACCCTCATTCTCTTTCTTAAAACCCCATCGTTGAATCCTAGTTTCCCTAGTCCCACCTGTATGTTATGCCTCTGAAGGGCATTTAATGGTCCTTGACAATCCCGGTGACCATCACTGCCACTTACATATCCTTTCTCAAGGTGACACTCCAGACCAGAGGGTCTCCTGGGAGGTATGTTCCATGATACACAGACACTGAGATATAGTGAATCCGCCATAAACAGAAACGATTCTATGTGCTCATGGTTGGAGACAAAATCCTGCAGAGGCAAAGCACATAGTACAGGCACCACTCACAGGCACCCAATAGAACTCCCTTGTGGGGTTTTGGAGTTTTCGAATTGCATTGTGAAAGTCAGCTGTGAGGGACCTCTCAAGAGTACTGAAGTGCAACGACGTTAGGCTGGAGACTAAGGTGTGCCTGATCCAGGCTATAGTCTTTGCAATTACGTGCTATGCATCAGAGATTTGGACAGTGACTAGAGATGATAGAAAGAGAATTGATGCCTTTGAGCTGTGGTGCTGGAGAAGAGTGTTGAATATACCATGGACTGCTAGGAGAACAAACAGGTTTGTCCAGGAGAAGGTGAAGCCAGAATGCTCCCTGGAGTCAAGGATTCTGAAGCTTCATCTGACATACTGTAGGCATGTTGCAAGGAGGGACTGGTCCTTGGAGAGGGACATCATGTTTGGGAGAGTGGAGGGACGGCGCAGGAGAGGAAGACCCTCGATGAGATGGATCGATTCTGTGAGTGGAGTGGTGGGAATGAATGTGTTTGAGACAGTGCGGTTGGCACAAGATAGATGGCATTTAGGGCTCTTGTACATAGGGTCGCTATGAGTCACAAATGACTCCATGGCACATAACATCAACAACAACAAGGTCTGTAGGAGTCAATGAGACATTGCCAATGTCAGATGGATCTTGACTGAATGCAAAGAGCACCAGAGGAATGTCTATCTGTGCTTCATTGAGTATGCAAAGGCTTTTGACCGTGTAGATCACAACAAATGGTGGCTAACTTTGAGAAGAATGGAAATACCATTACACATGGTTGTGTTCTTGCAAAACCTATACTTGGACCAGGAAGCAGTCCTTTGAACAGAGCAAGGAAACACTGCATGGTTCAAAATCGGGAAAGGTGTGCATCAGGTATGCATCCTGTCTCCACACCTTTTCAATCTATATGCGGAACAAATAATTTTTGAGGGTGGACTTTATGAGGAGGAGTGTGGCATCAGGATTAGAGGAAGACTCATCAACAACCTGTGTTATGCAGATGATACAACCTTTCTTGCTGAAAGTGAAGACCTGAAGCATTTGCTGCAGAAGTTCAAGGACTATATAGTCTTCAATATAGATAGAAGCTTAACATCAAGACGACAAAGATTCTCACCACTGGGCTAAATGGCAGCACCACGATAGATGGAGAAGAGATTAAAATTGTTTACAATTTCAGTTTACTCGGCTCCACAATTAACACTCTTGGCACCAGCAGTCAGGCAATCAACAGACAAATTGCATTGCAGAAGTCTGTTAACAGGGACCTCTCCAAAGTCCTAAAGAGCACTGATGTCTGTCTAGAGACTAAGGTGGGCTTGATCCAGGCCATGGTCTTCACAATTACTTGTCATGCGTGAGAGAGCTGGACAATGACTAAGGATGACAGAAGAAGAATCGATGCCTTTGAGTTGTGCTGGAGAAGAGTATTAAACACACCATAGACTTCTAGGAGAGAAAAAATAGGTCTGTCCTGGAGAGGGTGAAACCAGTTTGTACCCTGAAGGCAAGGATTTTGAAGGTCCATCTCACATACTTAGGGCATGTAGCCAAGAGGGACCAGACTTTGGAGAAGGACATCTTGCTTGGAAGGGTAGAAGGTCAGTGCAGAAGGGTAAGACCCTGGATGAGATGAAATGACACAGTGACTGTGGCAATGGGATCAGGTGTGTTGGAGATGGTGAAGGCTTAGTATAGGCAAGGTTCATGGGTCCCTATGGGTTGTAGTAGAGTTCACAGTACATAACAACAACAACAACAGGTCTTTCTGGACTTGTTATGGCTGACTGCCACATGTTTCTTTCATGAAACAGCTAGGGGATTTGACCTTTCTGCTCAGTGCTTAACTACTGTGCTGCCACCAGAGCTCTGTAGGGACCCAGCTACACCCAGATACATACATATCCATACAAACACCCGGGCACATGTGATAGAAATCCTTGTGATAGAAGCTATAAAACAGGTTTTAGATACTTGGGGTGGACTTTTATTTGGCCCTTTATTTAGCTGTGCCTGAAGGTGGCCTAGAGTTAAGCAAGCTCTAGGGTTTTCCCTCATTTTTCTTGAGGCCATGCAAGTTGAATGTTTTGGTTTGTCGCTACAAAGTGCTGACTGGTAGAGATGAAGAAGTCCTTTGCCAGGTGAAAATGACTGAGAAAGGAGTTGTCCCAAGAGGTAATGACAGCATGTTTAGAAGTTGCTGGAAACAAAGACAGCATGGCTAGTTACAAGCTGGACTATAGTGTACACAACAGTATTGGAAATCGATTTAAGTCAGATTGTTGTTGTTGTTAGGTGCCATCAAATAGAGTATGACTCATAGGGACTCCATGAACAAAAGATCTGAACCTTGTTCTATCCGATGTCATCATCACATTTCTTGACATACAAGAACCCATTGCAGCAGTCACCGCATCAATCCACCTGGTAGAGGGTCTTCCTTTCCTTTGCTGACCCTCCACACTACCCGGCTTCATGTTCTTCTCCAAGGAATAGAGACCCTCCTAGCAAGATACCCATAGTATCATTCTTGCCTCTAAAGAGCACTCCTGCAGTCTCACCAAGATATATTTGCTTGTTCCTTTTGCCACCCATGGGATATCCAGTGCTCTTCTTCAACATCACAGTTCAGCACCACAGCAAGATAAAGGTAAATAACCCAATTTTAAAATGGGCACAGGATATGAACAGACATATCACCAAAGAAGACATTCAAGTGGCCAACAAATACATGAAGAAATGTTCAAAATCCTTAGCTCTAAGAGAGATACAAATCAAAACAACTATGAGATATCATCTCACACCAGTAAGAATAGCAAAATTTAACAGAGCAGCAAACAACAAATGCTGGTGAGGTTGTGGAGAAACTGGAACCCTTATTCACTGTTGGTGAGAGTGTAAAATGCTGCAACCACTATGGAAGGCTGTATGGCTCTCTCTCAAAAAGTTGCAAATAGAAATACCATTTGACCCAGCAATTCCATTACTGGGAATATACCCTGAAGAAACCATAACTCCCACCCAGACAGATATATGCACATCCGCGTTTATTGTGGCTTTGTTCACAATAGCAAAGAGTTGGAAACAACCTAAGTGCCCATCAACAAATGGATAGAGAAGTTCTGGTATATCTACACAATGGAATACTATGCTGCATTGAAAAACAAGGAACTCATGCAATATTATTCAAAGTGGATGACCTTGGTCGGGGGAGCTCTGGTGGCCTAGTGGCAAGAAGCTGCACTGCAATCTCAGAGGTGCACTGTAAAAAACCACCAGATGCTGCTGAGGAAGGAGGAACAATCTCCTCCTGTACCAGTCAGGTCTGATTTGATGGTACACACACACAAAATAATAAAATAAAATTTAAAAAAATGGATGCCCTTGGAGGACATTATACTGTGTGAAATATTTCAGTCACAAAAGGTCAGGTGCTGCATGGTGCCACTATTGTAGAACGGGACTGACTGACATCAGGGTTGGGGTGAGACTGAGAAAAATTGGATAAATTATGTATACTGCATTGAAACAGATGAGGGAGAAAACGATTTGAAAGCGATATATGATTGGGTATTATGGTTATGACA
>NW_006399795.1:17884660-17903042 GCF_000299155.1 Elephantulus edwardii
TCCAAAATCTCTGTAAATGTTCATTAAAATTATTAAAATAAAAAAAGACTAAAAAATTTTTTCTAAAAATCACAGCTCAAAGCCATCAATTCTTCCTCTGTCATTATTATTCATTGTCCAGGTCTCAGATGCATAGCAAGTGATCAGAAAGACCATGGCCTGAATCAGACGCACGTTAGTCCTCAAACTGACAGCATTACTTCTCAATAATTTGGAGAGGTCTCTCACTGCAGATTTTCCCAGTGTACAATGTGTCTCCTTATTTCCTGACTGCTGAATACTAAGGATGTTAAGTCCTATTAAGGTCCGAATTTAGTCTGAGAATTTGGGGGTTTGTGGAAGTCATCGATTGTTCTTATTAGGGGAGTTTCAGCTCAGACCTGTCCGAAGGAAGTGTGGCTGAACAACTGTTTTACCATAGACTTCCGAGGTAGTTTGCTGATGAAGATTCAGCTTCAGAGAGGGGCAGGTTTTGATTCGGTGCCCCAGCACACGCACCGGGACTTGACTTGCCAGATGTCTTTGAACTACAACTCCCAGAAGGCACTGTGCCGGGCGAGCGCGCCCGTATCCCTCGTGACTGGACCCAGCCTGATGATTGGTTGCTCGGGCTGCTCGTGAAAACATCGTCGAGGCCTGATTGACTGAGTCTCTACGAAGTGCCGGGAGCTCCGTGGACCGTGCACTGCGCACCCCGCTGGCGCCATGGTGAGCAGGGGTTCCCTCGGGCGACGGGCTCCGTGGGGCGAGGGTCTCGCCGACCGGGTCCGAAGTCCGGTGTCCTTTTGCGGAGGTTAGCAGTGCTGAAAGTTGAGGTCGCATGGAGAGATCTTGCTTCCTTCTGAGTCTTCGCTCACGCTCCTGAGACTGAAAGTCTCTGAAAGTGCCTGGGGTCCTGGAGAGTCTTTGGGGACACTTTGAGAGGCCTGAGGTCTTGCTGGGAGATCTGAGGTTCCTGCAGGCGAATACGGGAAACTCGAGCATGTTAGGAGCCCCGTGAAGGAGCCGTGGAGATGCCTCACTCCTTACCCCCTAGGACCAGGGTCCCAGAGCGGGCGAGCTGTGCCCATAGGGTCACTCTGGACACCTTAAACCCTGGGACACTCTGCGGTTATTGGAGTGTGCTGAAGGGCCAGAAGGAGCCCTGGGGGATCATGCCGAAGATCTGAGTGGTCCTAGGGTGGACTGCGTCTCAGGTTCAATGATAAAACAGCCCGAACCGTAGGTCTCAGGGCGACTCTGACCCATTGAGCTTATGTTCAAAACTGGCATCTGTAGTTCGGATGAAGGCTGGAAGCCTCGACCCCTAGAGAGTCTGGCCTGGACCAGTGGAAGATGGAAACTGAGGCCAGAGGGCAGACGTCGGATGTGGCCTTCAACCTCAGGCATTGATGGAGGGAGGTGTGGAAATAGTTGGGGCAGCTGGAAAGGAGGGGGACGGGCCCCTAGGAAGCAGATTCAGGCAGTTGGAGTTGGTCTTAGCAGATTTTTCCCTCCATTTAAGGCACGTTGGTCCAAGGAAGTCTGGTGCCTCTGGTGAGGAGTTGTGCTGCCAACCCAAAGCATGCTGTAAGGGAGAAAGATGGGACAGGCCCTTCCCGTAGGATTTATTGTCTCTAAAACCCGTTAGAGGGTCAAGCTATGACTTGGTTCCAGGGCACACAACAACAGGTCCAGGGAAGGGCCTTGAGCAGGGGACTGACTGGGCTGTAAGGTCTAGAAAGATCTGGAAGGAGTTAAAATTAATGGAAACGAATGACATTCAAGCATGTTGAGTCTTTACCGGACACAGGTGGTGGGTGAGGCTGCCTTTCAGGGAGATAAACTGCAAAGGGAGGAGATGGGGAAGGGGCAAAGGGAAACGCTGGCATGGGGAGGTTAACAGGCTCTGTGGTGCCTTGTGGTAAAGGGGCCAGAGTGGAAGGGCCTCTGCTCTGAAAGGCTGCCCTGCTCCTGCCCTGTTCCTCTGCTACCTGCTGGGTGTTTAGGAGCCCAAAGTTTTTCCTGAGGATTAAGTGAAACAGCACAGGAACAGGATTAATACTGAATGTTCCTAGCACAGGGCGCAGGTGAACCCCCTCTGAGCCCCAGTTGGCAGGGCTCTTGCGCCCCTCATAGATCCTGGGGTGCTGGTGAGACTGAGTTCAGGGTGAGATGAGCTGGCCTGAGCCCGGGGAGGCAGGATCAAGCTAAATGGGGGTGTGCCTAGCAGAGATTCAGAGAGGAGCTGTGTTGGGTCCCAGCCCACATTCTTCTCCAGCTGATGGTCTAGCCAGCTCAAGTGGACACCCCCCTCATCCCCACCCCACCCCCCAGCTGGCTTCTCTATAAATAGCTTGGGCCGAGCGAGCACTCAGCTCAGGCTCGAGGGAGGGGGAAGGGAATCCGTGACTCTGGGACCAGGCCTGTGGTGTGCTCCACAGGCGGTGCTCGGGGTGCAGCTGGTGGTGACACTGCTCACCGCCACCCTCATGCACAGGCTGGCGGCACACTGCTCCTTCGCGCGCTGGCTGCTCTGCAATGGCAGGTGAGGAGGGAAAGAGCCAGGGGGCGGGGCCGAGGAGGGAACGGGGCGTGGTCTGATGTGGGCGGGCCTTATAATCACCAAAAGCCCCGCCCACGCCGCAACTTCCCTCTTGGCCTTGTGTTTCCAACCTGTTCTGAAAGTAGAAAGTATGGCCTGTCTCTAGATACAGCTGTCTCCATTTTCCCCCTGCAAAGCTGGCTGGCTTAGGGTGTCAGAGGCCCCAGCCCACACTTCCCTTGGTCTACAGAGACCTAACAGCACCCATCCCACTAATTCCCAAAAGGGCACTACCATCTATTTCTCTGCCCCTGGAAGTTCGCACCTCACCTCCCTCTAGCCCCAGCCTGGAGTTTAGGAGTCACAGCCCAGAATCCCCACACCCAAGCTTGTCTTGCCTTCAGTTTGTTCCGTTACAAGCACCCATCAGAGGAGGAGCTCCGGGCCCTGGCGGGGAAGCAGAGACCCAAAGGGAAGAGGGAGCGGTGAGCGTGCTGGACTGTGGGGAACCAGGGCGCTGTCCACCAGGGTTGGGGGAGGAGGGCTTCCCCTGCAAGCCCAGGTGCAGCTCTGGTGTTGGAATCTCTTTGAGGACAGTCTCATGGCTTTTGATACCTACACCCCGTGGGGTCTGGGTAAAAGTCCTGCCAGACCAGTGCTGCCTTCTGCTGAAGAAGCTGTGGGGTGGAGTGAGGTGGGTGGCCCTTGCTGACTTGTAGGTGGGTGGATGGGGCTACCTGACCCTCCCTGCTCTTCAGGTGGGCCAACGGCTTGGGTGAGGAGAAGCCGCTATCCGTCCCCCGAGATACCCCCTTCCAGCTGGAGACCTGCCCTCTCACTGCGGTGGATGCCCTGGGTAATAGCCTGCTGGTTCCCAGGTCTCGGCCTTCACCCCACAACCCCCTTACTCTCCCACTTTCTACTCTACCCCCCTCACCCCCTTTATCCACCTCACCCCCTTAACCGCCCCCACCCTCCACAGCCCAGAACCTTACGCCCTGATCCCTGTGCCCCCTCCCTCAGTCCTGCGATTTTTCCTGGAGTACCAGTGGTTCGTGGACTTTGCCGTGTACACGGGCGGCGTGTACCTCTTCACCGAGGCCTACTACTACACGCTGCACCCGACTCGGGAGGCCAACATCGCTGTGTGCTGGTGCCTGCTGGCGGTCGCCTTCTCTATGTGTCCTTCCTCTCCCTCCTCTGCGCGGGATCACGACCCGGTCCCCTCATTTCCTAGGGCAACAAACATCTCCAAAACAGCAGCCCTTGGGATCACGACCCGGTCCCCTCATTTCCTAGGGCAACAAACATCTCCAAAACAGCAGCCCTTGGATTTGCTCCTAGGGTGGTAGTCTGTGAGAGCCTGGGCCAACCGCTCTGCTCCTTGGGGACTCACGTGTCTCTCTTCAGCCAAAGACACCGAAGCCCACACTCCTAGCCCGTCAAAACTCCCATAGCCTTCTGTGGTCAGGGTGCAGATCAGGATGAGGGGCATCCGGAACAGTTGCCTGCTTGGGGTTAGCTCATTAGGAGGGAGATTGGTCTGGAAGTCCATCTGCTTCTGGAAAGAGGCCCGTGTTTCCAAGAGCAGCAGTCCAGGCTGGGGCAGTTCTGAGAGGGCCTTTGGGAGGCTTGTTTGGAGTGCCTTCTAGGAACTTAACTGTCTTGGGGCCTACAGATGCCACCTTGAAAGAGGGACTGCAGGGTCATGTGGGGCCTTGTAGCCACGGTGTCTGCCCAACTGATGCGGCCCTTCCCTGACACTTGTGCTGTTTCCTGCCCCTTGCACTCACCTGCTCTCCTCATCCTCCCCTGTGCCCCCAGGCCACTGCTAGGGTCATCTTGTGTCTGGAGGCACAGGGGCACCACACCTTGGCTCCCATGGCCTCCTTAACTCTGCCACCAGCAAGGTGTTCCTGACAGTGACGCGGCTCTACTTCAGCGCAGAGGAGGGAGGCGAGCGCTCCGTCTGCCTCACCTTCGCCTTCTTCTTCCTGCTCCTGGCCATGCTGGTGCAGGTGGTTCGGGAGGAGACGCTGGAGCTCGGCCTCGAGCCAGGTTAGCACAGCCTGGTGTGGAGGGGGCACCAGGCAGACTTGTCACAGCCACATGCTGCCGGCTCTGGGGACACCAGGCCCACGGGCTCAGCTAGGCTGCCCTGAGGGCTCTGAGCATCAATAGCTTTCAGTGAGGCTCCAGAAGCCTTTGCCTCTCCTGGCCTCTGACTGTCTACCTGTAGCCACTGCCCCTCATGCAGGTGTTCACGGTGATCCCTCCTGTCTGTGCCGTCCTTGGCAGCCATCGTGGCGTCTTTAGGTATTTGTTAGTTCCAGCTCCAGGTGTGTGTGTGGAGTAGAACCGCCCCATAGGCTCCCTTCCTTTTGATGGGGCGGGTTTTTATTCATTTCCATTAGACCACTTAGTCTGACCATTACTGGGATTCTGAGTTGTGTCTCGTGTTTATCTCCTGCTCATTCTCAGGCCCTCTACTGTGCTCCCCGTCCGAGCGGGCAGCAGTGGTAGCCAGCCCTCTCCATTCTTCTCGTCTTATTGCTGCAGAGGATGAGATTGTCGTGGTCTCTTAGGGCTGTGGACTGATTGTGTCCAGATGTCTTTTATTTTCTTCACTCTTCTTTGCTCCAGACAGAGGGAGACTAATGGCCACGTGCAAGCTGTTAAGTCCCCAGCTGTGACTCACCAGTGTAGGGTGTAGAATTTTGTCCTATGGACTGTGTTGTGCTAGTTGACCAGCATGTCCCTCATGGTGCTTCATGGGTTTTCAAGGCCGTGACCTTCTGGAAGCAGATCACCAGGTCTTTCTTCCTAGGCACGTCTGAATGAGTTTAATCTCTCAGCTAGCTGTCAAGCACTTAACTTGTGTCACTCAAGGACTCTTTATTGATTTAAACATATAATTATTCTCTCATACTTTGGGAGGCTAGATGTCCAAATTCAGGGTGCCTGCTCTAGGGGAAGGCTGGCTGGCTCTCTCTCCCTCTCTGTGTCTCTCTGCCTCTCAGTCTTTCTCTCTGTCTCTGCCTCCGCCTCCCTCCGTCCCTCCCTCCCTTGGCTCTGGAAGAAGGTTCTTGTCTCCTTTCAGTATCTGTGAGGCCTGGCATTCTTTGGAGCTCTCTGTGCCTTGACGTCAGTTGTCTCCTGGATCTAGGAGGTTCACCAGAAAGGACCCAGGATCCAAAAGACACTCCAGTCCTGGCTCCTCCTCGGTGCTGCTGCGCTCTCTCTGCTCTCTTTTGGCTTCCCTCCCTTTTTAATCTTTTATAAGATCAAGGACTGCAGTCCACACACCAGGAAAACTCCTCTTAGGTCAAAGCTGTAACCTGAGCATTGAGAATATTGTATCCCACTCTTAATATTTTTATATAATTCATGACTGGGGTAATGGGGGTAGGTGTGCCAGAGACAATAAGGTTGGCTCAGAATAGAGCAGGGTTCAGAGCTGTGGTACATAGGGTCACTATGACTCGCTGGTAACTTGATGGCACATAAAAACAACAACTTATCAGGGAGCTCTGATGGCCTAGTGGTAAGAAGCTGTACTGCAGTTCCAAAGACGTGCTGTTTGAATCCACCATCTGCTCGCTCTGTGCAAGAAGAATGGACAGTCTCCAGTGCAATTTACTGACTCTGAAAACCCGCTGGAGGGTCAGCTGTGGGTCGATTCTGAATTGATGTTACACAACAGCAGTGACGACTTCTAGATCATGGGGCTTTTTTTCATTATTGCTACATCATATCTTCAGCTCATTGGTATTTAGCCAAATTCATTGTTTACCCTCCATTTTTTTCTTTCTTGTTGGGAACTGTCAAATCAGATCCGACAAGCACAGGAGGAGATTGCCCCTCCTTCTCCAGCAGAGCATCTGGTGGATTTGAACCAGGTGCCTTTGGTCTCCATTATTTTTTTTAAATATTTTATTGCTAGAGAAATGCAACAATGAATGAATGGAAATCCAAATTCTCTGTAAATGTTCATTAAAATTATTTAAAAAAATTAAAAAAAGGAAAAAAATCACATGCAAAAAAAAATAAATATATTTTATTGCATTTTTGGTGGAGGTTTACTCAGAAGTTTAGGTTCCCATTCAGTAATTTCTACACAGATTGTTCTGTATGGCTGCACTTTTCCCAAAAACTATTTGTTTGTTCTTTTGGCAGTCTATGGGATATTCAGCTGTTTTTAAAAATAGCTACAGGGTATTTCATTGGATGGCTGTGCCGTAGTTATGGAAGCAGGCACCTGCTGATGGATGTTCAGGTCTTCTGCAAAGGGGCCCTCTTGGTGCAGTGCTCTTCTTTTATCTGACAAGTCTTGGGTTTGAACTCACCAGCTGATCCTTAGGAAAAAAGACCTGACTCTGTTCTGGTAAAGGTTACCAGACAATGTTGGACAATGCTGCACCAAAATCATGTTGTTCTCCAACAATGTTTCACAAGAACAGCCTTGTAAATTTTTGTCTTTGTGTCAGAAAGTTCATTTGTAATTTTTTTTTAAGTTTTATTATTTTTTATGTGTGTACCGTCAAATCGGATCTGACTGGTACAGGAGGAGATTGTCACTCCTCCTTCAGCAGAGAATCTGGTGGATTCGAACCGCGCACCTCTGGGATTGCAGTGCAGCTTCTTGCCACTAGGCCACCAGAGCTCGCCACCATTTGTAATTTTAATAACAAAAATGTTCCTGAAGGAAAAGATGCAGGAATGTGTCTGTCTTGGTTATCTAGTGGTGCTGTGACAGAAACAGCACAAGTCGGTGACTTTAACAAACACAAATTTATGCTTTTACTGTTTGTGGCTACTTTGTACATGACGTCTGTTATTCATATAGTCTTTCCCAGCGTGGTGTTGTGTGGTGCCATCCTCATCATCTCCATGCTCAAGCCCGTTGTTGCCCTCACTGTGTCAGTCCTTCTTGTTAAAGCTTCTCTTTGGTGACCTTCTGCCTTTCCCCAGCATGACTAATGCTCTTTTGATTAGCATTTCCTGTATCTTCTTATTAGCTGTACAACCTACTATGGACTACACCACCAGAGCTGCTTTTGCTATATCTTTTTAACATCCTTTCTTTCCTCCTTCCTGGGACTTTGCATCGAGATGTGTCTCCTTTAAGCAACATACAGCTAAATATTTTCAACTGTATCTGTCTTAAAAGTTAGTTGCCTTATTGTGATACTGACATGTTAACATTGTTTCTACCATCTTTTTTCTGTTTACTGTTAGTGTTGGCCCATCATCCTAATTATTGTTCTTATATAGGTGATCTGTCTTAACTGCCCGCCTGCTTTGTGATGTCTTGTTTTTGATGTTCTAGAAAACAAAGATTCTCACCACTGGGCTGGTGGGCAGCATCATGATAGATGGTGAAGATACTGAGTTTGTTAACAGCTTTAGTTTGCTTATCTCCACAATCAACAAATACTCTTGGTACCAGCAACCAGGAAATTAAAAGACTTTTGCACTGGCAAAGTCTTCTGTCAGAGACCTCTCCAGAGTACCGAAGAGCAACGATGTCAGTCTGGAGACTAAGGTGCGCCTGACCCAGGCCATATTCTTCTATGCATCAGAAAGCTGAACTAATAACTAGGGATGATAGAAGGAGAATTGATGCCTTTGAACTGTGGTGCTGGCGAAGAGTACTGAGTATACCATGGACTGCCAGTAGAACAAACAGGTTCATTCTAGAGAGGGTGAAACCAGGCTGCTCCTTGGAGGCAAGGATTCTGAGGCTTTGTCTGACATGCTTTGGGCAATGTTGCAAGGAGAGACCAGTGATTGGTGAGGGACATCATGCTTAGGAGGGAAGAGGGACAGCACCAGAGAGGAAGGCCCTTGATGGGATGGATTGATTCAACTACTGGGGTAATGAGGATAGGTGTGTCAGAGACAATAAAATTGGCACAGGATAGAGCAGGGCTTAGGACTGTTATATACATAGGGTCACTATGAGTTCCAGACGACTTGACAGCACGTAACAACAGCAACAGTTCCCCTACAGTGTGTCTAGGTATGGGTTTCTTTTTCCTGAATCAGCTTGAGATACTTTGCATGTATAGTCTGTAAACCTCTTGACCCTTGTCTTCCACACCTTTCTTCCCTTCATTCTCTCTCCTCTTCCTGTGAGACTCCAATTTGACTTATGTTGGACTTTCCAGTCCGACCTCTTTACCTTTTTTTGCCCCAATTCCTGATAATCTTTCGGAGCTAGAATCAGAGTGATTCCTTCAGATCTGTCTTCCAATTCATTAATCCCTCTGTTGGTTCTTTCTGGTCTGTCCAGTAACTGAAAGTGGTCTGATGTTTATTTATATAATAATTTCACACATAATTATAACATCAGTTTTTTAAATCCTTGAGGGGATTACACTTGTCCTCTTTTTTTTTTTAACCTCTCAAATTTCTTTCTTTGTATATTTGGTGATCTTTGGTGGTGAGCTCATACTGGTTTACTTTTAGCCTGTAGAAAATGTAGGGACCTAAGTAGAGGATAGTGGAGCTCTGGTGACTTAGTGGTGAGGAGTTGTGCTGCCAGCCAAAAGGCATGTGATTTGAATCCAAGGAGCGAGCTGTTCCTTGAGAGAAAGATGGGCAGTCTCCTCCTGTGCAATATACTGCCTCTGAAAACCTGCTGGCAAGTCAGCTATGAATCATTCCAACTCGGCAGTGCATATCAACAACAACATAACAAATAGAGGATATTTTCTACATGGAGGATGTTGATGTTTGCCTGCTAGGGTTCCTTTTTGTTCTCCAGTTTCCTCATATACTCCTGGAGGATCCCCACTGCTGTGAGGGATCTCTCAAGAGTACTGAAGTGCAATGACGTCAGGATGGAGACTAAGGTGTGCCTGATCCAGGCTATGGTCTTTGCAATTACGTGCTATGCATCGGAGAGTTGGACAGTGAATAGGGATGATAGAAAGAGAATTGATGCCTTTGAGCTGTGGTGCTGGAGTAGAGTGTTGAATATACCATGGACTGCTAGGAGAACAAACAGGTTTGTCCTGGAGAGGGTGAAGCTGGAATGCTCCTTAGAGTCAAGGATTCTGAAGCTTCGTCTGACATACTTTGGGCATGTTGCAAGGAGGGACTGGTCCTTGGAGAGGGGCATCATGTTTGGGAGAGTGGAGGGACGGCACAGGAGAGGAAGACCCTCGATGAGATGGATCGATTCTGTGAGTGGAGTGGTGGGAATGAGTGTGTTTGAGACGGCGAGGTTGGCACAGGATAGAATGGCATTTAGGGCTTTTGTGCACAGGGTCGCTATGAATCACAAGTGACCCGATGGCACATCACAACAGCAACAAACCCGTTCTTGGAAATGAGTCCCACTTAACTAACAGAAATATGATATAGCCTCAGTGCCTGGCCATCACAGATGCCTTATGACCTGGGGAGTGAATGAATGGGTGGATGTCTGGGACTGGGGCAGCAGGGGCTCAAGGTCCTTGAGGCCCACCCCATCCCACGCTCTTCTTGTTTTTCCAGGCCTGGCTAGCATGACTCGCAACTTGGAGCCACTTCTAAAGAAGCAGGACTGGGACTGGGCGTGAGTCCGAGGGATGGGGTGGGCAGCTGGGAAGCTTCTGGGGTCCCACTGGACTGGTGAGGACGAGGACACTGGCTAGCTCTGGGTCTCTCTGACCTTGCTCTTCCCCTCAGGCTCCCTCTGGTCAAGCTGACCATCCGTGTGGGGCTGGCTGTCATGGGCGCTGTGCTGGGTGCCTTCCTCACCTTCCCTGGCCTGCGGCTGGCCCAGACCCACCGTGACGCACTGACAATGGCAGAGAACCGGCCGGGGCTACAGTAATGTGGGCAGGGGGCATGCGATGGGGGGTGTGGAGGTGGTGATGGGGGTCCGGGCTCCACCTGCCAATCTTTAACCTGCCTGCTCCCACAGGCTCCTCCTTCATGCCAGCTTCCTGTCACCCATATTTGTGCTGTGGCTGTGGACCAGGCCCATCGCCCGGGACTTCCTGCGGCAGGCACCCCTTGGGGGGAAATCCGTCTCCTTGTGCGTACAGGAAGATGGGGTGGGGAGAGGCAGCCTCTGAGGCTCAGGAAGGGACTGGGGCTCCTGGGAGGGGTGTGCTGCTCTCACCAGCCCCCCCCCGGGCCCCCCACCATCCCCACGCAGGCTGTCGGACTCTGCCTTCGATTCTGCACGCCTCTGGGTGCTGGTGGTACTGTGTTTGCTGCGGCTGGCAGTGACGCGGCCCCACTTACAGGCCTACTTGAGTCTCGCCAAGGTGCGGGTGGAGCAGCTGCGGCGGGAGGCCGGCCGCATCGAGGCCCGAGAGATCCAGCGCCGGGTGAGGCAGCAGTGGGGGGGTGGGTGGAGGGTGGGAATCCAACACAGGGAGGAAACTGAGGCTGGTGACAAGGGCAACTCAGGGCACGGAGGGGACTGAGGTGGGCCACACTGAGGGCCAGGAGAGGCAGCAGCGAGCCATCCCGAGCACCCTCCCTCCCTCCCCCAGGTGGTCCGGGTGTACTGCTATGTCACGGTGGTCAGCCTGCAGTACCTGACGCCCCTCATCCTCACCCTCAACTGCACTCTGCTGCTCAAGTCCCTGGGTGAGGAGCCGTGAGGAGGGGGTCAAGGAAGCCATGGCCATGTGAGGGCTGCGGGAGGCCTGGCCGGGGTGGGCTCTGTACGTCCCCTCCTGATCCTTCCCTACTTACACCTCTCACAGGTGGCTACTCCTGGGGTCTGGGCAAGGCCTCCCCTCTGCCCCCGACCCCTTCTTCAATTGATGCTGCCCCTGCTGGCCCTGAGGGGGACTCGGCCCATGAGACAGCAGCCCAGATTGTAGGGGTGCTGGGTGGCCTGCTGACACCCCTGTTCTGCCGTGGCATTCTCTCCTTCTTTGTCTGGTGGACGGCCGCCTGCCAACTGCTGTCCAGCCTTTTTGGCCTCTACTTCCACCAGCACCTGGGGGGCTCCTAGCAACCACTGCAGCCTCAGGGTCCTGTCCCCTGGTGCCCGATACCGCCGTGCCTGCACCAGGGCCTGCCTGGGAACCTCGGAGCCATTTTCCCAGTCAAGGCGTCTGTGTCTGTTCGTTGGGCGAGCGTCCCACAGACAGCATGGTGGCCGCACCCTGGACATTAAAGGAGCGGGCTGCTTCTGAGTGGATTTGTATGGTTTGCTTCCTGTGCCTCCATGATGTTTGGTGTGGAGGGTGGGTGATCCAGGAGTGGAGGGCAGAAGCAGATCAAGAGGAGGGCTATGAAGGAAGAGATGAAGGCTCATAGCTGGGAGACGTGAACATGAGCCTGTGGAAAGACTGGAAGGAGGGTGAGGGAAATGAGACCCTTACATGGAAGAGGGGCACAGATAGCGAGGGGGAAGAGGAAAGAGGAGAAGGCGCCCAAGGCGAGCCATGCCTTGAGCCCCAGTGCCAGTGTTCATGGTAAGGCCGCACACAGGTTGCTGTCAAAGCTCTGGGGGATAGGGTGGCATGGGGTGAGGGCTATCAACTGCACTGGGCCGCGGGAGTTCCAGGTGAGTGCAGGCACCTGTCATAATAAATGGGTTCTTTGGGAACCTGTGGGTGAAACACCAGGTCATCTCCACTCTCTGTGACACCCACATGCCCAGGCCACCAGGGGCCTCTCATCTCACCAGGACCTGCTGTAGGAACCATGTGCATAGCCCTGAGTTCCCCACCCCTCACCTGCTTCAGGTGTGTGCACGAGGAGGGACATCTTCCTCACCGCCCCCAGTGGCCACTTGATGGTCTTGAGAGCCAACTAGGACCATGACAAAGACAGCTTCACACCACTCAGAGAAGGGGTACATCCAGAAAGCTGTGGAACAGAGACCCCAGTGGGGCACAGCTGCCATGCTGCTGTCATAAGACTACAGCTCTGAGACCGAGGCTGGGTCCAGGTGAAAGAGCCACAGGCATCCTGGTTTGGCTGGGTGAAAACCCCAGTGAGAGCACAGAAAAACGGCTGAAAATAGTACACCCCTGAAAAGTCAAGGAGAAAAAGCAGTAGAACATTCCAGAAGCTAGAATCAGGAGGAGCCGAAACTGGACACCTGGCTTGCAAATGTGTTGAACTCACAAAGCCTTCTGAAGCACTAACTTGGTGTCTCTTGAAGGTGAGAGATACCCCATGGCCTGGGCAAGGGAGACCCGCATGGGCCCTCCCACAGGACACCTAGGCTAGTGAGACCCCACTGCCCCACAGGTTACCTGGGTGAGTGAAACCCACAGGACAGCGGGGCGAGTGAGGCCCTGCAGGACATCTGGGCTCAGCAGGTGACTGTTAGGGAAAGGTGAACAGAGAAAGTTCCAGTCCTTCAGATTCCAGGCAGGAAAGACATTTCTGGGAATTTGACCCACAAAGAGCTAAAGACACCAGCACTATGGGGCTCCCCATCTCCATCCTCAAATCTGCCAACCAAAATAGTCCCTGTTATTAGTTGTGGACAGTTGCCTAAGGGTCTAAAATAAATAGAAACCCCAGAAGAAGGTGGCTGGGGGAGAACCAATGCTACAAGACTAACAAGACAGACAATCTAGAATGTTTTCAGAGGTTAGTGCATCCACGGAACAAGAACAATGCTACTAAACAAGAACATTTCCCCCCTCTTTTTTGAGCACTTGGAAATTAAGAGCAAATGGAAGACAAAGTTGTGGCAGTCTTGTAGAAGGGATAAAAAAAATATATGAGGAACTAGTGGGGAGGGGTCAGACAGAACAGGAGAGGAATATCCCAAATATTGAGTTCTAGAAGCGAGGGCTGGGGGAATGGGAGGCATTCATGGAAAAATGCAAGGAAGCTTCCAGGGGTCAGACCAAAGGGACCCAGCCAGAAACAAGAGGGTCCGCCCCCTGCTCGTTTGTGGGAGAGCCCTGAACAAAGAGGATTGGACTGACCACCAATAAGGGCAGAACCATCAAACCCAGGACTCCAGCATTGCCTCAGCCCAGCAGGTTCTGTACTGACCTCCAGGCACCCAGGACAATGCTTACACTGTTCCCAGGACTCGCCCCAGGGAACACTGAGGGGCTGGTCAGGGCCTTTGGATAGTCCAGGGGGATAAATGTGCTAATTTGTGTTAACTACCACTTCAGTGGTCACCCCTGTGACAGCATGCTTAGGGGATGTACTTCAGTCCCCAAGTGGCAAACAATGTCTGGGGGAATTCCTAGATGCACCACTAGGTGGTGCTGTAAGCATCTTGTGAGTCAGGCCAGGATACAGGTCAACACCCACATTATGTACTGTGTGTGGCCCCCACCTGAGAGACCACGAGGAGCAAAATGTCCTTGATGTGTGGAGCCTGAGAAATCAGCATCACAAGAATCAGCCAGGTAATTTCCCAACCAGCTAAGGAAGAAAGGGAGATTAAAAATTAAAGCAGAACACTAGCAACTCATAAAACCTCATCTGTTTGGCTGAAATCACAGGGAAATGGTGCTGGGAAGGGCAATAGGGAGCAAATTGAGGCAAGGTGCTGGAAGTTCTTGTTGAGTCAGAGTCCCCACTGCCCCGCCCAGTCCCCACCTCTCCTCCCGGCTCCCTGTCCCTCGTCACTCATTCCCTCACAAACTCATGAATCTCAGGGCTTCAGGCAGCATTGCCCCCTATGTTACTTCTGCCCCCTTATCTTCCTGCACCCATAAGCCATGGACTTGCTGTGCATCAGAGAGCTGGACCATGACTAAGAATGAAAGAAGCAGCAGCAATGCCTTTGAGTTGTGGTGCTGGAGAAGAGTACTGAACACACCATGGACCACTGAGAGAACAGGTCTGTCCCGGAGTGGGTGAAACCAGGCAGCTCCCTTGAGACAAAGATTTTAAAGCTCTGTCTCATATACTTTGGGCACGTGGCCAGGAAAGACCCATTCTTGGAGAAGGACATCATGCTTGGAAAGGTGGAGGGTCCGCATAAGAGAGGAAGACCCTGGATGACATGGATCGACTCAGTGACTGCGGTAACAGGATTGGATGTGTGAGAGACAGTGAGGCTGGCTCAGGACAGGGCAAGGTGCAGAGCCGTTGTTCACAGGGTTGCTATGAGTCACAGTCAATTCATATCAACAACAGCAACAATCTTCCTATGTGTGGCCAAAACGCCTGACCTTCCTTTCAAACCTATTATGCCTGCACCACCCTCCTAAGGCAACCTGGCTGCTCCAACCCGGGTCCTGGGATGCTCAAGTTGGAGCCGGCAGGTTTCCTCAGGGGTCCACGTGAGGAAGGAGCAGTATGCAGTGTGAGGCCCATCAGGTGGCACTGATGTGACCTGAGGGGGGGGAGGAGAAAGTGCAGGTGAACAGGTTTGAACTCCGCCTGGAACCCCCCACACCACAGCCCCCAGGCCTCATGAGGCCCCTGCTTTCTGGGCAGATTCTGAGATTGCATCAGGTTACAGGTACTGCCCAGAGCAAGACGCGGAGGCCACAAGGATGGTCGTGAGCTTACAGGAAGGGGCAGTCTACCTGAAGCCACAGCAAGAGTGACTGTCGTAACTGTGGTGGCAACAGAGGTCTCCTCAGGGAGGACAGGAGTGATGAGCAGTGACCAGGAATGGAGCGCTTTCTAGGGTCGTGGAAATTAGAAACTCATTTGAGGCCAGGATCCCCCCAGCCATGGTTGGGCCCAGTGCCATATGGAGTCAAGGGCAGGAGGCATAGACAGGCTAGACATCTGCCTCACACTCTACCTGGAGTCCTCTAGAACCTTCTATGTGCACAGACCCCACATCTTGCCTCTTCCCTGTATTCCTGTCAGATCTCCCCCTTCCTCAAACGTCTGCTGGGGTGCTCACTGGCAGCTCCAGGGCAGCTGCCCAACACCCCCACTTGTCCCCCAGGAACCCCAGAGCTTTTCAGTCCCAGGTACTTCTCTCTGGGAACTTGTCCCCCACCTCTGATCTCACTGTGTGCACTAAGGACACTGCAGGGTCCTGTATTAAGAAGCTGGGGTCTCAGGCCCCCCTCCCCCGATTTACCGACGTTATACCTATTTCACCTCACAAGGGATATGCCAAAATTCCTGTCCTTGTGACGCATGACTACCTCTCATCTACCTGTCCTGTAAGGATTAGGGGTCTCAGGACTGAAACAACTCAGAGGCAAAATACACAGCAGTGAACCTGAACTGGTGCCCACCTTGCTGGGAGACAAGGGATGCAGTCACATCTGTAATTGGATACTATCCAACATGCAGAGAGAACAAGAGGCAAAGTCAGGCTCCACTGAGGACTGGACATAATCACGTGGGCATCTGCACTAGCTACTCGGAGGGTGACTGGATGGAGCTAGCTAAGGTGGCCCTGGTCCGGCAGGACAGCGTCCAGGGAAATTCTCACCCAGGGCACCAACCACTGCGTAATGTCTGATAGTAAGACTGGAAAAAAAACAGGTGCCTGGCACTTGGGAGTGAAGTAGTGAACAATTAGATGTCTGATAAGAAAACGAAACACTTATTTAACTTCTTACAGGATTTTTACAGAACTCTAAGGTTGAACTTCTTATAGAACTCCAAGATGGACTAAGTTAAAAACAAACAAACCTAAAATTATGAAATCTAGTGTACAAAACCTATGATGATGAAGGCAGAAGTTTAAGCTGCTTTGAAGGAAATAGCAAAAAAATAAGGCCCCTGGAATAGATGGTATACCAATTGACATATTTCAGCTAACAGATGCTGCCCTGGATGTGCTCACCAAGTTGTGCCAAGAAATCTGGAGAACAACCACTTGGACGACTGGAAGAGATCTATATTTGTTCCCATTCCAAAGAAGGGTGACCCAACTGAGTGTGGAAACTACAGAACAATATCATTGATTTCACATGCAAGCAAGATTCTACTGAAGATTATCCAAAAATGACTGGAACAGCACCTCAGCAGAGAACTGCCAGAAGTCCAGGCTGGGTTTAGAAGGGGTCGTGGTACTAAGGATATTGTAGCCGATGTTAGATGGATCTTGGCTGAAAGCAGGGAATACCAGAGGAATGTCTATCTGTGTTTCATTGACTATGCAAAGGCTATGAGTCGCAAACAACTCGACGGCACATAACAACAACAACAGTGTACAAAACAAATGTCAATGCTCATGAAGTGTTTAACTTGAATCATCTAGCTTCAGAGTCTGCATACTGATTTCGTCCAACACCACACATCTATCCACCACAGCCAGTATCATCCATAACTTCTAACACTGTATGTTCATCTATATCCCAGAAACACTGTTGTTTTTTGTGATGAAACTGACTCTGACTTGTGATGACCTGTGTACCTCAGAATAAAACTTTGCTCAGTTTGTGCATCAAAAAAACCACACCAAAAAACAAACAACAAACCAAACCACCAAACAAAACCCCCAAACAGGATAGCAACAAAAAACACACGCCAGATAGTATTTAAATGGTGAGATATCACTCAGCAGATTTTGCTAATTTGAGCAATAGGTCCAGGAATCCATTGCTGCTGAGGGTGAGTGGTGTATATCAGTACATTCTGTTTAGGGAAGTATTTATTTATTGTTTCAAGGACTGTAGTCTTCAGTGTGATTGAAGCTCAACATCAAGAGGACAAAGATGCTCACCACTGGGCCAATTGGCAGCACCATGACAGATGAAGAAGAGACTGAGGTTGTTAACAATTACAGCTTGCTCAGCTCCACAATCAAAACTCTTGGCACCAGCCGTCCAAAGGAAAATCCAAAGACCAAGAAATCCAAAGATGAACTGCATTGGGAAAATCTGCTGTCAGGGATCTCTCCAGAGTACTGAAAAGCAGCTAGGTCAGTCTGGAGACTTAAGGTGAGGCTATTCTAGGCCATGTTCTTTGCAACTACTTGTTGTACATCAGAGAGCTGCACAATGACTAAAGATGACAGAAGAATCGATGTCTTTGAGTTGTGCAGGAGAAGAGTCTTGGACATACCATGATCTTCCAAGAAAACAAATAGGTCTGTATTAGAGAGGGCGAAACCAAGTTTCTCCTTGGAGACTAGAATTTTGGAGCCTCTGTCACACATAATTCGAGCACGAGTCCAGGAGAGGCCGGTCCTTAGAGAAGGACATCATGCCCAAAAGCATGGAAAGACAGCACAGGAGAGGAAGATCCCGAATGAGATGGATTGACACTGAGTAACTAGGGCAGTTGGGGTTGGTTTGTCGGAATCTGTGAGACTGGCTCAGGATAGGGCAGGCTTCGGAGCTGTTGTACCTAAGATCATTATGAGTCTCAAGCGACTCAATGGCACATAACAGCAACAACAACAACAACATTCAGACTTTAGTTGCTTCTCTGAGCAGCTGACCCTGAGACAAGGATTTGAAGATACGTGTAGGAGAAGAGTATTGAATATGCTAGGGGAACAAACACGTTTTTACTGGAGAGGATGAAACCAGGATGCTCTTTGGAGGCAAGGATTCTGAATGTCTGTCTCACATACTTTGGGCATGTTGCCAGGAGGGACCAGTCCTTGGAGAAGACATCATGCTTGTAAGCAAGAGAGGAAGACCCTAGGTGAGAAGGATTGACAACAGTAACTAGAGTAATGGGGGTAGGTGTGTTAGAGACAATTAAATTGGCCCAAGATAGAGCAGGGTTCAGAGCTGTTGCACTGAACGTTTGGAACAATATGTCAACAGAGAACTGCCAGATGTGCAGGCTGGATTTAGAAGAGGTTGTGGTACTAGGAATATTATAGCTAATGTAAGATGGATCTTGGCAGAAAGCAGAGAATATCAGAAGAATGTCTATCTGTGCTTCATTGACAATGCAAAGGCTTTTGACTGTGTGGATCACAACAAGCTATGGCTGACTCTGAGAAGAATGGGAATCCCAGAACATTTGATTGTGCTAATG
>NW_006399795.1:17903967-17954070 GCF_000299155.1 Elephantulus edwardii
AGAATGGCATTTAGGGCTCTTGTACGTAGGGTCACTATGAGTCGCAAACAACTCGATGGCACATAACAACAACAACAACCATATGAACGGGAGCCAATGGTAATGAAGGAGGAAGTAGACGCTGCATTGAAGGCATTGGAAAAAAATAAGGCCCTAGGAATAGATGGGATACAAATTGACTTGTTTCAATTAACAGATGCAGCCTTGGAAGCACTCACCAGTCTATGCCAGGAAATTTGGAGTATGGCGGCTGTCTGTCCAAAAGATTGGAAAAAGTCCATGGTTGTTCCCATTTCCAAGAAAGGTGATCCAACTGAATATGGAAATTATTGAGCAATATCATTGGTACCACATGCAAGCAAAATACTGCTGAAGATCATTCAAAAACAGCTGGGACAATACTTAGATAAGAATTGCCAGAAGTTCAAGCAGGATTTAGAAGAGACCATGTCACTAGAGATATCATTGCTAATGTGAGGGAAGCCGAATATCAAATTTAATAATAGTAGACCAAATGCTGTATCGGGAAATGAGGGAAACTTAATACAAGCTGAAGGTCACCCTGTGACACTGGGGCATTCCCTAGGAGTCAACATTGTTCTTAGTTTGTGTCAAATGAACCCGGCCCTCTTGAGATTAGCATAAAGAGGAACTTGGCCTTATCTGTAAAAGACTTCACCATTATCCTTTGTTTTTGCTTTGTACTTCCTTGTGAGTTTACTTTGCTTACCTTCCTTATGATTCTAAATAAATACTCAGAGAAGCATGGCTTGGGGCCTTCAGTCATGGGAACTGTTGGCCCCCCGTTTTTCACACTCTTTGTTCTTTATCATTCCTGGTAGTCTATCTCATTATTAATAATTATAAAATTATTTCATTCTTTGGGACCCTCGGTCTGCAACACTAATGTCAGATAGATCCTGGCTGAAAGTAAGGAATATCAGAAGAATATCTATTTGTGCTTTATTGGCTATACAAAGGCATTTGACTGTGTGGTTCACAACAAGTTGTGGCTGACACTGAAAAGAATGGGAGTCCCAGAGCACTTGATTATGCCCGTGCAGAACCTATGCCCGGACCAGGAGGCTATTGTGCAAACAGAGCAGGGGAGCACTGCATGGTTTGGAATTGGGGAGGGAATGTGTCAGGGTTGTATTCTCTTTCCCTACCTGTTCAATATATATGCTGAGCAAATTATCCAAGAAGCTGGACTCTATGCAAAGGAGTGTGGCATCAGGATTGGGGGGAGACTCCTCAGTAACCTGCATTATGCAGATGACACAACCTTGCTTGCTGAAAGTGAGGAGGACTCAAAGCACATGTTGCAGCAGATCAAGGAATGCAGCCTTCAGTATGAATTGCAGCTTAATGTCAAGAAAACAAAGATTGTTATCATTGGGCCAATAGGCAGTGTCATGATGGATGGAAAGGAGATTGAAACTGTCAACAGCTTCATCTTGCTTGGATCCACAATTAACACCCTCAGTACAAGCAGTCAGGAAATAAGGAGATACATTGCACTTGGGAAGTCTACAGTCAGGGACCTTTCCAAAATATTGAGGCGTAGTGATGTCAGTTTGAGGACAACTCAGGTGAACACATTCAGGCCATAATCTTTCTGATTACTTGCTATGCATCCAAGATCTGGACAAAGGATAACAGAAGAAGAATTGACATGTTTGAGCTGTGGTGTTGGAGAAGAGCATTGAACATTCCACGGACGATCAAGAGAACAGATATGTCTCGGAGAGGGTGCAGCTGAGGTGCTTTTTGGAGGCAAGAATGAAGAGGCTTCACCTCACATACTTTGGACATGTTACTAGGAGGGGCTGTTCCTTGGAGAAGGACATGATGCTGGTAAGGGTGGAGGGATGGCAAATGAGAAGGCTGTCAGCCAGGTGGATTGACACGGTGATTGCTGCAATGGGCTCTTGTGTGTCAGGAAGTGTGAAGATGGCGCAGGATAGAACAGGGTTCAGATCTTTTGTTTATGGGGTCGCTGTGAGTCGTGTTTGACTGGAAGGCACCTAACAACAACATGAGTCGCATGTGACTTAATGGCAACACAACAGAGTCTCCAACAGGGACTTAGGAAGCCTTCAGGACAGGTGGGAGAGGGAAGGGGCCCTGCAGGGGGCGCCAGTGAAGACAATGCTGTGAGCAACTCACAGGCGCTGGATCTCAGGAGCACACCTTCTCGGGTAAGGGGTATATTCCCGGCTGTGTCCATGTCTCCTGGGAACTGCGTCCACCTTGTGTGGTCCCAGGACAGTCTTATTGACAGGCCAACGAGGGGGAGAGGAAGCATGGATTCCAGGGATGCAGCTCCATCTGTCCTCTCCACCCCACACAGGCACACACATTCACATTCTGTAGGGGATGTGGCCGTGGGGATGGAGGGATAACTTCTGAGATTCAGCAGCTGGTTTGAGAAATGGACCGGGTGGTCAGCTCATCGTTATGTTTTGATAGCAACACCCAAGATGTCAACCAGTGAGGTGTGAGTGGACTTGATCACAGCCTTCATCTCAATACTGGGACAGGTCCATGGGCAACAGGAAGCTGTGTCCTGGAGGCAGGCAGAGCAGCGCTGAGCAGCACCTGGCCACCTTCTAGTTCTGGTGGGAATTATCTTGAGTGTCCTCGTGGGTGGCAGGCAGGGGAGTCTTAACCATGTGACCTTTGTGCTTGTTCTCAGCCAGCAGAGGCCACTGTGGGCCATGTGGCACCATGGAGGGGTGACACCGTGGGCAGCGGGCACCATGGACTGGCCTTCACCCATGAGAGACACAGGTGAAGAAGTGGAATCTGTTGAAATCACAAACATCAGACTGGCCCACACTGCCACCCAGAGCCCCAGGGGGGGCAGAGATAGCCGGGTGGAGCTCCCCAGGGCCATTGCAGCCCTTTGCACAACTAACATCTTGAGAAAATCAAGTTCTGTGTGAACAACTTCAGACAACACAGGGATAGAGTCTGTAAAAGGTTCACCAATTTGTGTAAATCTCACTGTTGGCTGGGTGGGGTGGGGGTGATGATAGAGGTGTCAGAGCTGAAGAAGGGACAGGAACAGTAGAAAAAGTCATTTTAGTTTTTATTAAATATATTCTCTTGACACAAATCTTTAAAATATATAAACATTATATATAAACAAAGTGTCTTCATGGCATCAAAAGTATAACTCCAGAACAGATTGAGCAGCGGTGGGGGGGGGCGGGGGGGAGTTTGGCCGTGGGGGACAGTGGCACTACCAGGACCCCAGAGACACACTGGGGTGAGCAGGACCAGGGACCACCCCCAAACCCTGGTGCCCTCTGGCCGTGAGCAACCCTCCTGTTGACCCTGGTCTCCACATGTGTTTGGGGCCTCGGGTCTCTGCCTCCCAGGTGCCGGACAAGGCTTGAGGTGGAGTGAGGCGCTCACCCACCATGATGCCCCCAGACAGCTACCCCAGGCTGCCCAGACCCCAGGGGGCTTCTCTGGGGAATGGCTGGCAAATAAGAGGGGCTTTCAAGCAACAAGAGGGGCTTTCAAGCTAGCAAGTCCCAGGAGAGGGCAGGGACCAGCACAAGGGATGAGAAATACAAGTATCACTCGGTGATACCTGAGTATGGAATATATGCCACCTCAGATCCGTTCTCACCATAGGCTGCCGTTTGGATTAAAAACCCAACTGTCCTGGGCTGGGCCTGCCAGGAAGGGTATCCACGCTAAAAATCAAAACCAAATCAGAATCCTAATTCATTCATTAGGAAAAGTGTTGCCTGGTGGTGGTGGGGGGGGGGCGGGCTCCAGCCTCCTCAGCTGTGAGACCAAGGGTTAAGCAGGGCAGCCCTGGCAGACACAGGCAGGAGGTCGTGGTGCCAGGCTGCAGCTGGGAGGAGGCAGCGCTGGGTGGCGTGAGTGGCTGCATTTTCCTGGGCTCCCCCAAAGCAGCAGACAAAGCTGAAAGCGGAGACAGCGGGGTCCCACCCTGGACAGTGCCTCACTGCTTGCAGCCAGGCCTCTGCCTGCTGTCATCTCAGCCACGTCTGCACAGTCGGAGCATCCATCCTCCTGTCCCCCTCTGGCACTTCAGGCCCAGCAGGCGGGCGGGTCTGAGGCACTGTGCATGGGTGCGCTCCTTTTTCAGCTCTCTGCGAGTTCAGGAAACAAGAGGCGAACCCCGAACCCCGGCCCAGGGAGCAGCCCTAGCCCTGCAGGTGCTCGAGCAGGATCTGCATGAGGTCAAAGGTGGTGAAGCTGATGCCAACCGCGATGGGACCCTTGAGCCAGTTCATGCTCAGGCCCTTGTAGAGACCGCGCACCGCGCCCTCCTCACGCACGATGGTGCGCATCGTCTTCACGATGGAGGTGTGCGGGAAGCCCGTGACGCCCGCCGTCTGCATGCGCCGCCGCACCACGTCCAGTGGGTAGGAGGCCGACTGCCCGATGATGCCCGCGCAGGCCCCGAAGATCATGCGCTCGAAGGGGTAGGGCTGTCGGTGGCCGCTGTACTCTGCAGGGGAAACAAAGGTACAGAGTGTGGGATGCATGGCCTTCCCAGCAGGAGCTCCAGGTGCACTCGAGTACCCCGCCCAGCCCACCCTGTCAAATGTAACAGGGCAGGGCTGTGTGTCCGCACCCAGGACGCCCCTCTTCCTTCTTCTCACCAGAGCCCACGACTCTCAAAGTCCCCAGGCCATTCCTTTTTAAACAAACGTGAGCAGCCTACAGACATGTGGGGAGCTCTGGTGGCCTAGTGGTAAGAAACTGCACTGAAATCTCAAAGGCAAATTGCACACCTCACACACCTCAAAGGCAAAAAAAAAAACCCTCTCTGGTTCAAATTCATCAGCTGCTTTGCGGGAGACAGATGGGCGATCTCCTCCCATCTTTCTGCCTCTGAAAACCCGCTGGAGGGTCAGCTATTGGGTGGTTCTGACTTGACAATACACAACAACAATAACAACACCACAAACATGCCAGAAAGGTTCAAAGAATCCCTTGACAAAAGTCCTAGGGCCTGGAACGAGCTGTTGTCCACATCCCACCACTCCTGGTCCCTAGAGTCAATGCCTTCCTCACCAGTGCCCACCTCTCCCAGGTAAATGTTTCCAGAATGTTCATACTTTGCCATAATCAACACAGAGCAAGAGGCCTGATGGGTCTTTCGAGGCCCCTGCAGGTGTCAAAAAGAGAAGAAAGTCTGCATGAGCCACCAGCAGGGATTCTCTATGGGAAGTTCTGCCACAAAGAGTGACTCCTGATGTGAACTGGGAACTTGAGCTAATACTGGTTCATTAGTGGGAACAAATGTGCCACACAAATGCAAGATGCGACTATCAGAAGAGCCTGTGCAGGGGGAAGAGGGCCTGCAGGAACCCAAGGACTGTCTGAGGAGCCCTGGTGGTGCAGGGCGCTCAGCGGAAGGCCCAGTGCGTGTAAGCCGTGGTGGTCGGCTTTTGTGAAGACTGCAGCTTCAGAAAGCATAAGGCCACTTCTGCTCTGTCCTCTACAGTTGTCAGAAATCGGACTGGACTCTGCGGCCTCGGGTTCTAGACATCCTCAGCAGTTTGTTTCAAAATTTGAAACTGCTTTAAACAATCAAATCTACTTTGAAAATTCAGCTCTAAGAGTGCAAAGCTGAATTTAAAAATGTCATTTGTTCCCCAGACTGGTAAAAACCTTTAACGGGTCTGACAGTGTTGGTGAAGCCAAGCACAGCGGCCTGAGGGGCTGCGGCCCAGTGAAGCCCAGCCTGGTGACCACACCCCAAAGCCTGCTTTCAGGGGTGGCTGGTTACAGAGGAAAGCTGTAAGCAGCCGCCTGGGGGCGCACCTGAGTCCTCTGCAAAGATGATCCCAGAGTCACACTCAATTCAGGGCAGCTGACTAAGCAAGTGTTCAAAGGCCGTGTTGAAGGAATGCAGGACTCCTGACCCCGCACCTGTGAAGGTGACCTCTGTGGGGCCAGAGTGAGGAACCCTACTCAAGTCCTTAGGAGCCATTCGGAAGGGTTTTCCCCTCGTCCTGCCCCACCCTCCACGCCTCCAGCCTGGCAGAATCACCTTCTGTTCTTTAAAGGCGCCCACCTGGTGGTTAAGGCAGCTACAGGAGACTGACGCCATCCTAGAGGCCAGCTCCTGCCTCAGAGGGGAACGCTCACCACAGGGCGCTCAGAGGGTCCCAGAGGGGAAGGGGAGCCATTACCCTGTGAGTGTCACTCCTGTAGTCATTAAACTTCTAATGTACTTTTAACAACCCACAGGTGCATTTTTAAAGCTGGTTAGAGGGCTACGCTCCACATTTTTAATAAAGGATCCTGGGGAGGGGAGACCTGGGATTTACCAACATTTTATCTCATCAACAAAGAACATTTTGCAGCAAACGAGACAACATATGAATAACTGTCCTTTCTGGACAGCAGGTATAGATGTTCCGGTAGCATTCTCTGTACCTTTATGTATTTCTAAGTGTTCTCAAAATTATCAAAACCAAAGCGCATCTCTGATGTTGCAGTTCCACCTGCACGCTGAGCTCGTGTATGAGCACGGGCAGGTGACCGTGTGTGCTGTGAGGGACCCCACTGCGCTCCTGTGTGATAACGGACGGGTGACCGTGTGTGCTGTGAGGGACCCCGCTGCGCTCCTGTGTGATAACGGACGGGTGACCGTGTGTGCTGTGAGGGACAGCCAGCCTACAGGAGGGTACACTGGATGCTGGCAGGATGACTCAGAGAACTTGGGTATCAAGGTTTCCTTGGCTCAAGTGTGAGCCCATGGATGTCAGGGCCCAGGACCTCACAACCCAAGCCCCGCCTCCTGCCCCTCACCTTTGTGCAGGTTCTTGAGCGTCTCATAGGTAAAGAAGCTTAGCCCTGCATATGGAATGACACCCAGAAGGGTGGGCGTGAAGCCGTGGTAGAGGGTCTTCAGGCCTTCCTCTCGAGAGATGCGGATGAAGACGTGAAAGATGTTGCTGTACCTGTGGGAAGGGTAGAGGATGGGAGGGTGGGGGATAGATGTGTGGCCCACCAGGGCGAGGGACCAAGTTCACAGCCACCTGCTCTCCAGGAGCTGGGCATGTGTCTGCAGCGAGGGGGCCTCCAGCTTTTGGGCACCGAGCCATGTGCTCTGGAATCACAGGGACCCATGCATGGAAGCTCTGACTCCCTTGTCAGCACTGGGGTTACCATGAGGGCTAGGCCTTTATTTCTCACTCTTATGCCCGTAACACATCTGTGCCCATTTCTGAAGGAAGCAGGCTGTGCTGTGCCTATCTGAGAAAGTCACCAGTGAGCAGGGGCTGGACCCGGGCTGGACCCAGGCAGGGCCCAGTGAGGGCTCTCTCTAGGGAACATGGGCCCTCGTGACTCACATCTCCTTTGGTGTCACAGCCATCCGTGCTCGTACCAGGTCCAGTGGGTAGGTCAGTGAGGCAGCCGTCGTTCCTGCCAGCGCACCCGCCAGGAGCCGGGGCCATGGGGGCAGGGCACTGTGGTGGAGGGCAGTGAGGATGAGACCCTGAGACATCGAGCCAGACAGATGGACATACACACCCGACAGAGAGAGAGGACAAGAGAAAGGGAAGGGGAGAGACACAGGGTCCAGCCCCAGGGCACTGACACTTCTCCATGAAGGGATGCCGGGCCCACCCCCCTTCCCTGGGGTCTTGCGGGGCTAGGGAGGGTAGGTCCAGGATCAGAGAGGGGACTAAGGAAGGGGACAGGACTGCAGAGGGGGCCAGAGAGGGTTCAGGGAGCCTCACTCTCCACAGAAGCCATAGTAGCGCCCCAGCACCCGCTTGTACTCCTCATGGGCGCTGAACTGGATGGCGGCATAGGGTACCACGCGCACCATGGTGGCCGAGTTTCCGCGCCACAGGCTGAAGAATCCCTCATTGAGGTAGGTGTAATAGAGCAGCCGGAAGGCCTCCTGGGGGGGGGTTAGAGGTCACCAGCCCACCTGTGCCTGAGGGCCACACTGTACATCAGGTGCCTTCCACCCCAGCCCTGCAATGTTCTAGGACACCATCCACTGGCAGAATTCCAGATCCCTGTATCCACACCCCCAGTAGCCTGGGGTCTAGCTGTAGGGTGGGATGCACAGGGAGAATGCATCTCTCTCTCACACAGTTCCCCTCTTTCCCTTCTAAGAGGACAGTTAGGGTGAGAAACCCAGAGTTGGTGGCCTAGCACCTCACCTTGGCAGAGAATCTCTTTGAAGACACTAGAAGTAAACACACAAAGCATGTTAGGTTGCAATTGTCACACCTGCCAGACACCACCCTGTGACCCCTGACCCCGTCAGTCTGCAGGGCCCACTGGGGACTGTGCTGTGAAGTGGTCACTGCAAGTCCTCCTTTGGGGCCAGGCATGGCTGGGGTGGGAGTGTCCCTGCAGCAGGTCTCTCTCTCCTTCCACCACTGAGGGGTCTCCATTCCCTACCCACCCACCCCAAGATCTCTCTCCAAAAGGGAAGTGGCCCATGCCCAGCTACCCCAGGATAAACATCGTGGGTCTCTGCAAGGGGCAGCTCCCAAGAGCGGCAGCAGGAGCCTGCAAGATGACCTCGCCGCATGCCTTCTGTTTGCTCTGAACTATGGCAGGCCTAGGAAGGGCTTGTACTGGGAAAGATCTAGAATCCCAGGCCATGTGGGCCAAGGAACAAAGGCTATGGCCCACAGTGCTCGCCCAGGGCCTAGACATCTGAATGTATTTGTACATGAGGGCATCTACGTACATGTATGCGTTTGTGTGTCATGTCTGCTCACTGAGCCTCACACTGGTCCCATGAGGGAGACGGAGATAAAACCTCCCACACTAAAGGTGCAGAGACTGAGGCACAGAGACCAGCTCCTGCAGAAAGAGTGTTCTCTCCTAACCCCTGCAGGGCAGTAGGGTATGGGGTCCTGGGCTCTGTCAGCATGCAGGACAGACAGACAGGAGGACGGCTTGTACCCTGGAAGATGATTTTGGTTCGGTCCAGTGGGGCTACCGCTGTCTTTGCAAGGGCACCGGCCAGGGCCCCGGAGAGCAAAGAGCTGAGCACGTCGTGGCGGCCACTCTGGAAGGAAGCACAGAACATGGCCATCAAGATGATGATGACCTCCTCATCGGGTGTCACAGCCAGACATTTCCCCAGCCTGCAGGTTCTCGCTGCACTGTTCTGGAGGTGTCTTTTGACACAGTTAAGGATTTAATATGTAGCAGGTCCCAATCGTCTGGTTGATCCACTACTGACTGCATTTTTCATTTACACTTGATAGCCTGCTTTTGCCATTGATTAGGGTCCCTAAATTTGCCCCACTTGTTCTTTCACGACCTTTATAGGCTTAGGTTTTATGCCTAGATCCTTGATCCATCTTGAGTTCATTTTTTTCTGTGTGGTATGAAGTATGGATCCAGTTTCCATTTTCTGCAAATAGATACCCAGTTAGTTGTGCCAGCACCAGACTGCACTGTATCTGGAGATAGCTACTGGCAGTACTGCTATTTTCACACTTTTTAAGTTTTCAGTTCTATAAGCATTGTAAGTTGTTGTTGAGTCAGAACTGACTCATAGTTGACCCACTAATGGCTTTCTGAGGTAGTTAATTGTATGGGAGGAGATTGCCCATCTTTTCTCCTGTGGGACAGTTGGTGGATTTGAACCATGTGCCTCTGGATTGGCAGTGCAACTCCTTACCACTAAGCCACCAGAGCCCTCCATTTTTTTAGGTCACTTTTGGGTTCCTTATAGTAGTCTATGGTTTTCGTGTGCCTTTGGTGAGGTTTATTCCTAAACACACCATCTTCTGGGTGGCTCTTGTTTTCCTCATTTCTTTTTCATAGGTCTCTCTGGTACTGTGGAGGAAGAAAACAGAATTTGGTATGTGGATCTTGGGTCCTGTTACTCTGCTGAACTGGTCAATCAGATCTAGTCATTTTCTTGCTGCATCTTTGGGATTTTCTATATACACGACAGTATCATCTGCAAGTAGGAATTTTACTGCCTCGTTGTCAATTTGGATGCCTTTATTTCCATTTTTCCCCCTTCCCGTCATTGCTCTAGCAAGGATTTTGATTACAGTATTGAATAGGAGTGGTGATAAGGGGCGTCTGTGTCTGGTTCCCATTAGCAAAGGGAATGCCTTCAATCTCTCCACTAAGAATAATTTTGGCTGCTGGCTTTCTTTACATGCTTTTAATTATATTGAAGAATTTCCCCTCTATTCCTATTTTGTTGAGCCTGACTGTATTTCTTCTCAGATTGATTTTTTTTCCCCCTCAGGCAGGCTCTGGTCTGTACAATCAACTCTTTTACTATGTTCCTTTTTCACTCAGAAGCAGGAGTGGCATCCACTTACGTAACAGCTTGCCTCCAGAAATCCTATGAACCTGGAGAAAGGATCAAAGTCACACAAGTGTTGAGGACTTTCATAGGGTTGCTATGAGTCGCCTACGACTTGACAGCACTTAACAACAACAACAGCTTTTCCATGGATCTTTCCTTGTCATTGTTAGGTACAGTCCAGTTGAGTATGACTCGTAGTGACCCTATGAACAGATCTGAAGCATGTGTATGCGGTGACTGTACAGACCACAGCTTGGGGTAAGGCACATCTTAGACCAAAAGGTCTAAATCACATCTGTGCTTTTTAAAACACATTAAAGGTGTCTTTTGCTGATTTGCCCAATGTGATCCATTGGATTTCTTGACTGTGACTTCTGTGGGTGGAAGGTGTGGCGGACTCTCATCAAGATGGTATGACCGAGTCAATCAAGAGGGACCTGAATAAGGTGGAGAGTGAGGATGGCACAGGACGGGGCAGAGTTCCAACCTGTCTTTCACAGCATAGCTATGAGTCATTGTTGACTCGAGGGCACCTGTCAACTTCACGGCCACTGCTACTTCTGTGGGCGTGGTGGCACATGCAGCAGAACAGCAGAAGGAAACCTCTGCAGTGTTCTGGAGGAAAGGTCACTAAAGCCCCAGGGCCAGGCCCGCCCTGAGTCTGGCCACTCCTGCTGAGGGCCAGGACCTGCCTGCCCTGTGCTCTGGCAGCTGGACTTGAAGTTCAGGAAGAGGTGAGAGGATGGCATCACTGTGACCTCTGGCAGAGTGGACTTTGTGTCCCGCCCCAGTGAGTGAGGGGTCAGTGTGTGGCTCACATGGAGTCAGGGGTTCTGCTTCTAGGGTGAATGGCACAGGCTGGGCAAGTTCTTTTGTTCTGGGGCAGGGGGAAGCTATTTTCTCTCAATTCACATGGAGGAATGCAGACAAAACTGCCTTAACCATAGCCCTTCAGGGGGCCCCTTCCAGGCTCTCCTATTCCCCTAGTATCTGGGCCCCTTGATGAGTCTCTAGCCCTACCCTGCACTTTCCACGATCATCTCCACTCCCCTACCTCCAAGTAACACAAGCTGGGCAATGCCATGGAAGGGGCGTGGGCATTAACACAAGCGGGGCAATGCCACGGAAGGGGTGTGGGCATTAACATAAGCTGGGCAATGCCACGGAAGGGGTGTGGGCATTAACATAAGCTGGGCAATGCCATGGAAGGGGTGTGGGCATTAACATAAGCTGGGCAATGCCACGGAAGGGGTGTGGGCATTAACATTAGCTGGGCAATGCCACAGCAGGGGTGTGGGCATTAACACAAGCGGGGCAATGCCACGGAAGGGGTGTGGGCATTAACATAAGCTGGGCAATGCCACGGAAGGGGCGTGGCCATTAAGACAAGCTGGGCAATGCCACGGAAGGGGCGTGGGCATTAAGACAAGCTGGGCAATGCCACGGAAGGGGCGTGGGCATTAAGACGAGTTGGGTAATCCTGTGGAAGGACTCAGGTTCCATTTGACAAAATCTTCAGTCTCCACAAGTGAGGGAGGAAAGGGCTCCCCACCTACTGTTCTTCACCCCAGCTTCCTGGCCAAATCTGTATCAGTGCGTCTTGATGAGTCGAATCTCCCACTTACCACCTACCACCCTGTTGGTCCCCATCTTCCCGTGGCCTTGCCAGCCCTGTTACATGGGCTAGGTGCACATGTGAGGGTGTTTGGCAGCAGACACGACAGAAAAATGAAGCGTTGACTTGGTGAGAACAGGCACGGCGCCGCAGCGATGGGCTGAGAGGGTGCAGGGCAGGGTCAAGTTCTCCAGATGTGGGGGGAGGGAGAAAGTACTTGCCTTTCTGGATCTGGGTGTGTGCAGGGTGGGCTCAGCATCCTCCGGCAGGTGTGCCGTGGCCTCCTTCACACCATTACCCATTCCAGGCCTGCTGGGCGGAGCCTTGGTCCTGGAGGGCAGAGAGACAGTGAGATGAGGCAGTTTGTCCCCAGGCACCTGGACAGAAGCCTCCAGCTCCCCTGGCTCAGCCACTGTGTCCTGCAGTGAGTGTGCCTGTGCCTGCCCCTGCCCCTTGTGTGACCGCTTAATGATTGATGAGAACGCTCCTGCTGCTTGCACCTCACACACCAGGTTCCCGGTGGTTTGTTTTTTAAGCTGGTGATGCAGTGGAGTCTTGGGCTCAGAGAGGCTGAGCTGTTCCCCTGAAGGTGCCCAGCAGGAAGGAGGGGCCAAGGATGGTGGGCAACCACACCCCTTCTTCACCAGGACAGATAAGCAGGTGTGGTGCTGAGACAGCCCACCTGCCCATCACCTCAAAACCTCCTCCCCCCACCTCCCCTGGGATTCCCTAGACAAGGACCCAAGTTTAATCATATGAACGCTTCCAGGAAGAAAAATCTGCTTTTCACTATGGGATGGTGGATGGTTTTTTGGACGCTCTAGGTTCCTCCCAGGAGGTACACATTGCCCTTACACTGGGGTGTGATGAAAACTCAGCGAAACATGACAAGTGTCCCACTGTGCAAAGGACAGGGATGGGCAGGACCGAGATGCTGCCAATGCCTATTCCTGCAGCTGTAATACTGTAAACGAAGTGGAACAACACAGAGGCCATGGGGCAGAGGGTCAGTGTCCCTCAGCCTGGATTTTCCCAAGCCCTCTTTCCCCCCACAATGCTCATGAAAAGCAGACACCGAGTTTGGGGTCAAAAGAGCATCAACAGGCTGAACAGAACATGGTGCTCGGGACTGGCTCCTTCCTACTAAAGCCCCGAGCAGATGCCCTGGTGGCTTCTGCCACCAGATGTTGGTGTTGGACTGCCAATCAAACAGAAGGAAAAATAAGCCCTGGACAGACTTAGCCCATGACCCAATAATTCCCTTCTTAGATGTATACCCAAGAAACCGGAAAGTAGAAATGAAAACAGATTATACACAAGCCAGTATTTTAAAGCAGGAGTAGCACCCACTTCCTAAACAACATGCCTCCAGAAAGTCTATGAACTTTGAAAAAGGTTGATTGTTATAGAAAGGCTTCAGGCATTTTGTTTATGGGGTCACTATGAGTTGTGTTAGACTTGAAGGCAATCAACAACAACAACATTTAAGGCTGAAAGTAAAGAATACCAGAAGAATGTCTATATGCTTTTTTTGACCATGCAAAGGCATTTACTGTGTGGATCATAACAAGTTATTGATAACATTAGGAAAAATGGGAATCCCAGAGCACTTAATTGTGGCCATGTGAAACCTATACCTAATCCAAGAGGTGGTTGTGTAAACAGAGCAAAGGGACACTACATGGCTTAAAATTAAGAAGGGAGTGGGTCAGGGTTTTATTCTTTCTCCATACCTATTCAATTTGTATGCTGATTAAACTATTCAAGAAGCTGGACTCTATGAAGAAGAACGTAGCATCAAGATTGGAGGAAGACTCATCAATAACCTGTGTGACGCAGATGACACAATCTTGCTTGCTGAAAGTGAGCAGGACTCAAAGCACTTGTTGCAGATGCTCAAAGAATACAGCCTTCAATCTGGACTGCATCTCAATGTCAAGAAAACAAATTCTTACCACTGGACTTATAGGCAACATCATGATAGATGGAGAAAAGATTGAAACTGTTAGCAACTTCATCTTCCGTGGATCCACCATCAATACCCTTGGTACCAGCAGTCAGGAAATCATGGGCATATTGCACTGGGAAAATCTGCAGTCTGGAAACTCAATGAACGTTGATAAGGATTGATAGTTATAGAAAGGCTTCAAGCCTTATGTTCATAGGGTTGCCATGAGTCGTGCTCAACTCGAAGGCAATCAACAACAATGACATTGACTAAAGTTGTCTGATTTAGGTCACAGTCTTTCCAATCACTTTCTATGCTTCTGACAGCTGAATAAGGGTAACAAGAATTGACATCTTTGAGCTGTGGTGATGGAGAAGAGTGCTGAGTATCCCATGGACAGCCAGATATATCTTGCAGAAACAAACATATCTTGGAGAAAGTGCAACCAGAGCACTCCTTGGAGGCAAATGATAAAGCTTCGCCTCACATACTTCGAGCATGTTGCTAGGAGGGTTTGTTCCTTGGAGAGGGACATGATGCTTGGAAAGGCAGAGGGTTGGCGAAGGAAAGAGAGACCCTTCACCAGGTGGACGGACACAGTGACTGCAGCAATGAGCTCTAATGTGTCAGGAAGTGTGAGGATGACACAGGTCAGGACAGTGTTCAGACCTATTGTTCACAGGATCAGTATGGGTCACACCCAACTCAGTGGCACCTAACAACAACAACAACAACAATATGCATGATGCTAACAGTGGGGCAAACCAGGAGATGGGAGAGTAAACAGGAACTCTCCATTATTTAGAATCTTTTTTGTTAAGTCTAAAATTATTTCAAAATTTAAAAATGTTTTCAGAAAGGAGTTGACAAAACCAGGACCAAAGGTTTTCTCCAGGGTGAGAACAGGGTCAGGGCAGGTCTGTGGCACAAAGATAGCTATTGTGTATTTAATCCTTTGACCCCGGTCCTTTGATCCATGTTAGTTCTGCTTCACAGACTAGGCAGCTGAGGCTCAGGCAGCTTAGGTGCTTGCCCAAGGCCATGGAGAAAAGGAACAACAACTGACAGGCCAAGGGGCTGGTTCCTACCAGGCCTCCCACCAGTACCAGTGCTCTGGGTCCACACAGCCAGAGGGTTTTCAGTGGCTGAGTTTTAGGGAGATAGATTGTCAAGCCTTTCTTCAACAGGTGCCTCTGATTTAAACTCTTAACCTAAAGGATCAAGGAAAAGTGGGGACTGAGGGAGGTCCTTTTCAGAGCAGCACAAATCAGAATCAGTCAACTTGTGAAAGCATATGTAGGACAATGGTAGGGATCCTTGGCCTGGTCTGGGAGGTCAGGAGTCATCACCCCTGGGATCTGAGTCGGACCGGAGGAGGCACTAGCAGCAAGAGCTTGATAGCATCATGGGGACAGGAGTCAGAATTGGGGCCGCAGAGAGGACCCAGGGTGAGAGTCCTGCTGTGGGCTGAAGCAGACTGGCAGCTGGGCAAGGAAGGTACCAAGAGACACCACCCTGAGATGCCCATGGGAATCGTGCCTGGGAGAAGGGGACAGCTCATCCTCTCAATATTCTAGAAGTAATTATAAGTAAAAGCCAGATAGTGTGGGCCTGGCCTAGATAATCAAGCATGCGGGACCAGATGTCATATGCAGAGAGGAGCTGGCTGGCCAACAAGGGGATGCTTAGCACAGATGCAGCTGGGAGGCTGACAGCGTCTGAGAATCTTTATGGAAGCCGAGGGTCACAGCCTTCTTCTGTGGAGTGAGTTGTGAGTGGGTTCAGATAAACTCCCTTTTAGTTGTTGCTGTTGTTACATGCTGTAAAGTCCCCTGTGACTCACAGCGACCCTAAGAACAGCAGCTCTGAACCCTGCTCTATCCTGAGCCAGTCTCACTGACTGACATACCTAACCCAATTGTCAAGCCAATCCATCTCATCCAGGGTCTTCCTCTCCTGTGTTGTCCCTCCACTCTTCCAAGCATAATGTCTAGTCCCTCCTGGCCACGTGCCCAAAGTATATGAGACAGAACTTCAAAATCTTTGCCTCCGCTTTCTCAAAAAGTTGCAAATAGAGATACCATTTGACCCAGCAATTCCACTACTGGGAATATACCCTGAAGAGACCATAGCTGACATCCAAGCAGATATATGCACACCCATGTTTATTGCAGCTTTGTTCACAATAGCAAGGAGTTGGAAACAACCTAAGTGCCCATCAACAAACGAATGGCTAGAGAAGCTGTGGTATATTCGCACAATGGAATACTATGCTGCATTAAAAAACAAGGAACTCATGCAATATTATTCAAAATGGTTGACTCTGGAGAACATTATGCTGAGTGAAATATCCCAGTCACAAAAGGACAAATATTACATGATGCCACTGTTGTAGAATGGGACTGTCCTTGGGGTTGGGGAGAGACTGAGTAAGATGGGTTCAATAATGTATACTGCACTGAAACAGAGGAGGGAGAAAACTGTTTAAAAGAGATATATAACTAGGTATTTCTGTCATCACAGGAGACTAGAGCGAGGGCTACATGGTGGAGTGGACCTGGGGGAGGGTTTGTAAAACAATGAAAGAATCTTTTCTTTTACTTTTCCATAATTTTTGGACTCATGTACTTATAACTTGTTAGTCAAATTTGTGTCTTCTAGGTTGCAACACCCCCATGATACATCTTCAAGGATATGTACATGTACAGCCAAGCACAATCAATAAGAGTGCATCTGAATTCCAAAATCAATCTCCATAATAGTCTATGTGTTTCCTACTGCCAAAGGGGCCCTTTAGAGTAGTGAGAGAAGATCTTCACCCTGAAACCCACAGCGTCCCTTTTCAGCAGGAAGTAGCTAAGAGAATACGCCATCCCCTTTTCCTTATGACTCAGGGTGAAGTCTCTCTCAGGGTGGAGTGATAGGGAATGGCAAAGGACACACTGACAAAGAAGATTAATCAGAACTGGCTTTGACAAGCACTGTGGCATTTGGACAAGAAGAAACTGGGAGGAGGGTAGAGAGAATAGTGCAACAATGAATGAATGGAAACCCAAAATCTCTGTAAATGTTTATGAAAATTAATAAAATATAATTAAAGGAAAAAAAAAATCTTTGCCTCCAAGGAGAAACTTGGCTTCACTCTCTCAAAGCTAGATCTATTAGTTTCTCCTGAAAGACCATGTGTACTCTTCTCCAGCACAACTTAAACACATTGATTCTTCTTCTGTCATCCTTTGCCACTGTCCATCATTTCCCTCCCCACCCCCACATCCTTCTCTGATGCAAAAAGCATGGCCTAGATCAGGTATACCTGAGTTTCTAGACTGACATCATTGTTATTCAGCACTCTGGAGAGGTCTCTGACAATAGACTTCTCTAATGCAATCCATCTTTTGATTTCCTGACTGCTGGTGCCAAGACTGTTGATTGTGAAGCCGAGTAAGCTGAAATTGTTAACAACCTCAATCTCTTCTCCATCTATCATGCCAGCTGGCCCAGTGGTGAGAATCTTGGTTTTTTTTATGTTAATCTTCAAGCCATATTGAAGACAATAGTGCTTGACCTTCTGCAGCAAATGCCTCAGGTCCTCTTCAGTTTTGGCAAGCAAAGTTGTATCATCTGTGCAATGCAGGCTGTTGATGAGTCTTCCTCCAATCCTGATGCCACATTCTCCTCATGAAGTCCAGCCTCTTGAATGATCTGTTCTGCATATAGATTGAAAAGGTATGGAGACTGGATGTATCCCTAACATACTCCTTTCCTAGTTTTGAACCATGCAGTGTTTCCTTGCTCTGTTCTGATGATTGTCTCCTGGTCCAAGTATAGGTTTTGCATGAGCACAATCAGGTGTTTTGGGATTCCCATTCTTCTCAAGGTCAGCCTCAATTTGCTGTGATTCACACAATCAAATGCCTTTTGGTTAGCAGTTGAGTTTCAGCTCCTGTGTCCCAGATCTCATTTAGGGAAGCACAGTGCACAGTAACAAGCACATTTAGCTAAATCAATCAATCCCGCCATCTGGTCCTGAAGTGTCCTTGCCAGCTTTGCTGTTAAGGGCGCATTTCCCAAGTCTACCCTGTTGAGGTGAGCCCAGAAGATCCTTCCCGTTCCCAGGCAGGTCTCTGTCCACAGGCCACCTTCCTAAAGCTCTCAGAAGAGCCTATTATCATTGGGAATTCCTAAATGCCCCAAAGAAAGAAAGACAGATGTCCATCTGTGAGCAACACGTCTCAGTGCTGGGGCCTTTCAAAGACATCTGAACCCGAAGGTGAACAAGGTGTCCCCAGACAAGTCCGGGACTCCTGCTCACTCTTCCTCCTCAGTCTGCAGGGCCCCTGTCCATCCCTCTTCCTGCCCCCACCTCATCATCTGTTGCATAAGCTCAACAATAGATCCTGGGTTCAAGCCCAGCTCTGCCTTTTCCAGGCCTGCTGCTGGGTAAGTGACCCTACTCTTGGGGCCTCTCCAGACTGGGCCAGGCACCCAACCAACCCAAATTCTGTACCCCAACAGGGTCTGATGTGCATCAGCTAAGGTCAGGGCCTTGCCCATACTCATCCCTCCACACCTGTGCAAAGCGCTGCTGTCCCTCCATGGGTGACTGGCTGAACCAAGGCCATGTGTGTGGGAAGTGACCCACGCAATTGACCTGCCTGCTCTCTGCAGATGACCTCATTTGGGATGAGAGCTGACGCTCCCCTGGAGGCTGGGATGAGATCCTTCCTTCAGGGGAGGAGGGGGTAGAGGCATGCTCGGGGCACATGGGTGCCTGCAGGGGAGGTGGCTCTGCCTGTGCCCTGCACCTCCTGGGTTGACCGCATGCACCTCAGCACCTACTGTGACCACAATGCCAGTACCCACAGCACCAGGAAGGCCAGCCTCCCAGCTGCTCTTCAGCATCTGACTGTTGCCCCTCCTGCTGGCACTTTGTGGAGTTCAGGTCCTGGGATTGCCCTGGGTGAGGAGGGGCGGCTACACTAGGGCGAGGGGCTGAGGTTCGGCTGTCTTTGTCCGTGACTGTGGCATTTACAGATCTGCTCTCAATAACAAGCAGCTCTCTTGTTCACACACTATTTCTGTTTAGCAACCTTTCCATTGGCCAAAGACCAAAAGGAGTTGCAGGGGTTGGGGGGGGAGTGGGGTGAAGGGCTGGATTGCTGTGGTCAGCTGCCACTGAGTTGACCCCACGTGTGACAGAAGAAAATACTGCCCCATCCTGGATGAAGCCCATCATCAGCTGTGGACCTACAGGGCTGAATCTGCAAGGCTTTAGTGGCTCATTTTCAGAATAGATCACCAGGACTTTCTTCTTAGTCCACCTTAGCCTCGAAGGTCTGCTAAAACCAATGCAGCATTCTAGCAATAAGCCCCTATGAACACACAGGTGGTTACTACACTGGGTGGGAAGCAAACCTAGGTCTCCCACATGGAAGGTAAGGATTAACCCTACCACCCACCCCACTTCTGCCTAGCCAATTCTGACTTCTGGGGAACCCCAACCCCTATCCCCACATCCGGGTGGACAATTCGGCCTCCTGGGGTCCTCCATCAGGTTGCAGAGGCTGTGAATTAGTTTTTATGGGAGAAGCCTGTCCATCTTTCTATCATGGAGAAGCTGGTGGGTACAAACGATCCACCTTTCTGTTGTTGTTGTTGTTTGATGCCGTCGAGTCGTAGACGACTCATAGCGACCCTATGAACAAACGGCCTGAGCACTGTTCATACATAGAGTTTCCGGAGGCAAGTCATTTCGGAAGTGGATGCCACTCCTGCTTCTAGACCTTTCTGTTAGCATCCCTTAAATGCTTAAGCCATCACACCAGCATGGCTCCTTTGAAGAGTGGGTGAAATTTTATAAGTGTTTTACCATGCATCTCTGGTGGTAGAAATGGTTAAGTGCCTCACTGCTAGCCTACAGGTGTCCAACCCACTCATGGGTACCACTGCCTCAGACGATAAGCCTGGCTGGGAATCTGCTTCTGAAAGTCACATCTTTGAAAACCCCAAGGAGCAATTCTATGCTGTACCCTCAGGGTCACCATATAGCTGAGTCAACCCAGACCACAACAGTGGTTTTAACCAGAGCACTAAATGAGTCCATTCCAGAGACTCCTCTAGCTTCCCAGCCTGAAGTGTATTAAGAATGCAAACACTATACAGAGGAGTCACTTGGGGGTCTTGTTAAACTGAAGATCCTGATCCAGTGTATCTGGGGTGAAAATGCAAATTCTCAAGCAGGAGTTGAGCCATAACAATCCAGTTGAAAGCCTAGGTTCTAATACAATAAAAATAAATTACGTATAAAACTATCATTGTAGAATGAGTATAAGGATCCAGGGGTGGTGGGGAGGGTGGAAGCAGAGGGATGAGGATGTGCAGGGGGTGGGAGGATTTATCATGGATATATATATGAGAGCGAGAGAAACAAACGAGAAAAAAAAATTACAGTTTTGTCACCATCATGGTCTGGAACCTCCCAGAGAGAATGGGCTCAGATGAGGGGACTGTCTCCTTAATGGGTAAGATGGGAGCGGTTTCTGGCTTTGAGGTAGGAACCCTAGGAGTCCAGGGCACAGACGCCTAATTCCTCACGTTATAAACGATCCCAGATATAAAATATCCCAGAAAGATAATCAGAATGGAAAAAATTATAGGTTGATGTCCTACTTCATTTCCCTTTTAGAAAACAAGGGCACAGTAACCAAGTCTTTGAACAGCAGAGTCAGAAACATCACTGTCCTGCTCAAAGTTAATGCCCAACTGCACTGCTCTGAATGTGTCTTGATTCACACACAGTCCTGACAAGCCAACCTCCCACATCAGGCTCCCAATACGGCTCACTACACTTCTTCCAAGGTTCCCATTCCAGCACTTTGACCTGCAATTCTTCCCACTCTGGTTATGACTCTAATATATCCACATGCTACAAAGTCAGTCTTCTTCAGATTTCAGTGTCGGCTATGACTGAACCAGTCTGAACGGGTTTGAAGCCCTGAGTAAAATTGGTTAACAGGCATCAGCTCTGCCTAAGTGGCCTGGAATGTTTTATGTAGCAGTTGTTCCTTATTTGCCCTGACAGACCAGTTGCCAGGTTGCCTTTGTGTGAACTTCCAGACAAACTTTGCAGCTGGCTCCCTGGGGCTGTACTCTCTGTTTAGACACAGATTTATCTGTCCTGGAAGATACCAGAAAGTTTTATCATTCAGTTCTCATTCCTCACAGATAATGCTATTGACACACCTATCCCCACCTACTCTGGGATATGATTTAAACTCAAACATCAAAACAAACAAGCCTCTCAATGACAGTCCCCCCACTGACTGCACAAGTGCCCAGTGCCACTAGCCCCCACCCCAAAAGTCTTGAATTTTTTGCCATGGTAAAGCTGGTGCTCGGCTCCCATACCAGAAGCATGAATTAACTCCCTGGCACACTAAGTTCTACTGCAAAGTGCCTGACCTCCCACAATACCTGGCAAACTCCTATGCATCCATCAAAGCCTGTCCTAAGTACACCAGCCTCTTCTCTCCAAGACTTAACTCCTGTCCGTCTTGCCTGCCCTACTCACCTGCTGTGGGTTGCCGAAAGGCCAGGGCAGTCATGCTCAGCTTACAGCTGAAGCACAGGAACATACTAATGCAGTAAATCAGCCTCAATCCTGAAACAGGAAGGTGCTCCACCTCCCCACAATGCCCGCAGGCACTGCGGGAAACTATGCTCTTGAACCTTCTCAGACTCAACTTCTTCTATCACTAGCTTTCTGAGCTGGTACCATTCAAGCAGATGATGCTGTTTGGTACCATCCAGTTGGCTCCCCCCCACGGAGACCCCATGCACAACAGCAAGAAGCTCTCCCCAGTTCTGATCCGCCCTCAAGTTCACTGCTATACTTGCATCTAGGGAGCTCTGGTGGCCTAGTGGCAAGAAGCTGCGCCGCAATCCCAAAGGCACGCATTTCAAATCCCCCGGCTGCTCACAGGAGAAGGATGGGCAATCTCGTCCCCTGTGATTAACTGCCTCTGAAAACCCACCGGAGAGTCAGCTATGGGTCGGTTCTGACTCGACGGTCACAACATATTTGCATTTATTGTTGGAGTTACCATATCAGTTCACCCGGTTCAGAGTCTTTCCCTTTTTTTTGGTCTGACCCTCTTTTTCACCTGAGGGAGCTCTGGTGGCTCCGTGGAAAGGAGTTGTGCTGCCAATCCAAAAGCCACACAGCTCGAATCCAACCAGCTGCTTGGAGGGAGAAAGATGGGACAATCTCCCCCCGTGCCATTTAGAGTCTGAAAACCTGCTGCAGGGTCTGCTATGAGTTGATTCCAATGTAACAGCAATGAAAAAGAGTTTTTCTTCTTTACCTAGGATGATGTTCTTCTCTAGGGATTGGCAACATGTCTGAAGTACATGAGATGAAACAGACGTGGTAATAATATCATGTCCTGAATGAGCAGCAGACAGGCCAGCGAAGGGCAGGTCCCACCACTGTCATCACAGTCCCCCAGAGCATGCCAGTGCCAAGCCCAGCTCTTATGCCCCAAGACATGCTCACTGTGCTGGCTGGCCCTTGCCAGGGTGAGAGGGCTGCTCTAGTGCTCTGCCCTTACTCATTTCCTCCGAGTTCATCTCCCCAAAGAGCGATCCTCAGCTACCAATCTGCACCACAGCCTCTCAGATGGGTTCAATTTGGAAACACCCATCCCCATCAAGGACGCTGCTGGCATTCCTGGAAAAGCTGCTCTGTGGGGCGATCCGAGCAGCCACATTTGACACAGACCACCCAGACGTCCGTCCTGCTGAGCGGTGTCCTCTCACCTGGGATGCCTTCTTTCCCACCTACTGGTTCTCAAGGTGAGGTTCCACTGCACATTCCCTTAGTCACGGCAGCCCGATGAAGTGACAGGGCAGGTGTGTCCACTACCAGGAGGGGCAGAGATGCCCACATCTGTTCTACTATGAATTTCCAGGACCATCAGCAAGGACTCTCAGGCCCACGGAGACCCCAAGAGTGAGGCCCTGGGCCTGGATGCACTAATGTGCTGGAGACTGGACTAGAATTCATACTCAGTTAATGACTCACTGAACACCTTGTGGCTGCTCAGAGAGGGCCAGTGCCTGGTCTTACACATGGGAAGCACTTGCTGGGCGTCTTGCCTCTACAGCTGGCCCAAGTTCAGGTCTCTAGGACCTCCACCACTCAGGAGTGCAGTTGTGCCCACGGCTGGCTGGGAGTGAGTCTACCCCCGGGGTCTGGCTTTTCCTGCCTCTGATCCAGCACTGTGGACTGGGTTTTCACGCCACTTGCCAGGCCCTCGACTGACTGTGGATCTCCTAGCATCGCACTTGTTCTGCTGTGCCGTGTCTTGTCTGCTCAGGGCACCTCCCTTGCCCCTGGAATGTATCACAGCCACTGGGGGCTTCTCTCTGGACTGAGCAGTTACAGGGCACAGCCACATGGGGGTGCTATGCCCATACAACTTGCCACCTCCCCAGCCTCTGCAGGGCCCAGGTCCCCACAATGCTATCCTGGGCTTTACATGCACTACTCTCTGTGTTAGGGCGCTCTGGTGGCCTAGTGGCAAGAAGCTGCACTGCAATCCTAAAGGCCTCCAACTGCTTCCTGGGAGGAAGGATGGGCAGTCTCCTCCTCTGCAACTAACTGCCTCTGAAAACCTGCTGGAGGGTCAGCTATGGGTTGGTTCCGACTCTATGGTACACAACAACAACAACAACTCTGCGTTGTCTGGAGTGATTCAGAGTGGATTATGAACCTCTGTGTCTAAGGCCATGTGTGGTAGAGGGTCAGTGTCTGAAGTAAGTGGACCAGGACTGCCTAGCTTCCCACAAACTCAAATATCCTTGGGCAAAAGTCTCCTTAGCCTTGTTCCTGCCAAGTCGGCCTGACTCCTGGTGATCTCGAGCACCAGAGAACAAAACACTGTCTCATCCTCCATCACCTCCACGATCAACTGCAGATCCACCCAGTTTTCATATCCTGATATTCAGAAAATTATTGCCAGGCCTTTCTTCCTTGTCTTTCTTATAAAGGCTTCATTTGACATCACAGCAACATACAAGCTTCCACTGTCCACGAACAGATGAGTGGTGTCTCATCTGTCCTGTCTCATTGTATGCATGGGGTGGTGAAGTTTCCATTACAGAACCACCACTGCCTTTACCTGTCTTCTGTAAACGGTGTTCCTCCAAAGCGCATGTATGTAATGTGGGAGCCAAGTCATGAACCTCTGTAATCTGAACAAACGTGGTAGCTGTTAAGAGGATTAAGGGTAGAAGGGGACAATACTTAAAGCCATCACCAACCTGATAAGGGGAGTTTCCTGGGGGTGCACTCTGCAGCACTGTTTATCTCACAAGAGATAAAAAGGAAGGAAAGCTGGCTGAGAGATGAACCTAAGAAGCACCAAGAATAATCCCCAGGAGAGGTGTATGTCCTTTTACTAGGGAAGGACAAGACAGGAGGGTGGGAGGGAAGATACCCAAGATGCTGAAGAAGACATAACTTCCTCCAGAACTGACACAAAAAGTCTCTGAGCACTGGCATCTAGAATTTGGACTTCTAGCCTTCTAAACTGTAAGTGAACAAATGTCTGTTTATTAAAGTGACCCACTTATATCTGTCCTAACGGCAATAGATAACTAAGCACAGTGGTAACGGCAGGGCTGAGCCCATAGCACCATAGGCACACGCTCCAGGGCAACAAATGAAAACACACACACCTTCACTTACTCTGGGCCCTTCCTATCTGGGAGGGCAGGTGAGTAAGAATGTTCCCAGGAGTAGTCACCACCACATGTCTGTCATTGTGTTCATACTGTGGTGTGGCTTGCATGTTGTTATGATGCCAGAAACTGTACCATCTTAACTATGAAGCTGGCAAAGAATATTGCACAGACCATGCACTGCTAGAAGTATGAATATATATATATATATTAGCTTTAGAAGACATACAACCAGAAAGCTCTTTAGAAGCAAAGGTGGAGAGCCTCTTTCAGCAGAAATGAAGAGATCCTCTGGGAGGTGGACTAATATAATAGCCAAAACACTGAGTTAAAACATGACCGTGAGCTCTGGTGGCCTAGTGGTAAGAAGCTGCGCTGCATTCCAAAAGGCACAGGGTTTGAACCCACCAGCTGCTCGTGGGAGAAAGATGAACAATCTCCTTCTCCACGATTTACTGCCCTTGAAAACCTGCTGGAGGGTTAGCTATGGGTTGGTTGGACTCTGTGGTACACAACAACAATGACCATGAAGATGGCGTGGGACCAGGCAACGTTTTGTACATTAAGGCTACATGAACTGGGGTTGTAACCACCAGCAGCAGAGGTTGCACACATGCTGGCCCTTCTGGAAAGCTCTCACCCCTGACCCTGACAGGCCTTCCAACTTTGTCTGACCCCAACAGCCTTTCTCTTTTTGACAGAAACAACTGAGGCACCTCGTCATCTGGCTATCATTACTGAACGTTTTGACCAAAGATATCTATAGAAGACTCTTGATCTGTGCTGCTATCAAGTTGACTGACCCATAACCAGGTATCCCTCGTGACTGAGGAGAACTGCCCCACAGGGGGTTTTCTGGCTGTAAATTTTTTTTAAATTTTTTATTTTATTTTACTATTTGCGTGTGTGTGCCATCAAATCAGATCTGACTGGTACAGGAGGAGACTGATTGCCCCTCCTTCTCCAGCAGAGCATCTGGTGGACTCGAACTGTGTACCTCTGGGATTGCAGGGCAGCTTCCTGCCACTAGGCCACTAGAGCTCCCCTCTGGCAGTAATTTTTACGGCGCAAATAGCTAGTTCATCCTCCTCCAGAACTGCTGGGTGGATCTCACTGCAAACTTTTCCGTTATAGCCAGGTGCTTAAGTGCTGCACCAGAATCTTGATCAAAAGGGGGGAAAGTTCAGGAAAGAACTTCAAATGCTTCTGGAATCTATGCTTTTTGGAGTCATCAACGTTGGATGAACTTTCAAAACTATTGCCCTGGGGGAATCTTGAACTCTTAAACCACAGTCTTCTTAAAACAAGTCTGGCTAAAAAAAAAAACAAACAAAAAAACAAACAAAAAACCAAGTCTGGCTTACTTAGTAAAAGATGTCTTCTTTGAGCACAGGTGCTCTTTTAAAGAACTATCTACATGGGATCTCACTGAAAAGAAACTGGAAAGATTAAAAGCAAACTTAGTAGGCAGTATAGGGGGAAGCATATGCGGAAAAAAGAGGGCGGGAGTGGATGCATAACCTGAAGTATATTTTCACAAGAAAAAAAAAACCAAACAAAACATAGAGGCACTTGGACAAGCTCGTGTTAGACCATAGTTCCCAGATGGCTCAGCAGAGGCTTCAGGCAACTTTGGAGGGTGGGTCTGCCTCCTGCAGGGCCCTCTCATCTTGCCCTGGAACCATGTCCCTGTGTACAGTGGTCCTGCTGGTCAGGCTCTCAGCAGGTAAAAGTGCTGGCTCCTGTAGCGCCTAGCTGACACTCTGGGATCCAAGCCCTCTGACCAATGCAGAGGCAGAGAAAGGTGCCTGGTGAAGACAACAAATGTTGAACACATTTAAAAATAGCACCCGGGTCAGGCCAGTGCCGCGGGGTGGACTGTTCCTGAGCTGGGTGGTAATGGTATGACTCAGTGCGCCCTCTTTGTTTCTACATGAACATTATGTGCTTTTTACTGAAAAATGTTTCTTATCTTAAGTAAAGAAGACAATGCATATTTTTTGACAATGTAGTTTTGAAAGCACTCTTTAAAAGAAGACAAACTGGCCAAAAAGTCTTAAAAATCTCAATCACCCCTGCTTAATAATTTCCAACTGGGAGTCCCTAGGTGCACACAGTGAATGGTGGAGGTTTGGAAGAAAGGGCTGGTGATCTGTTTCCATGACATCAGCCATTGAAAACCCCATGGAGCACTCTTGATGTGTGTGGTCGTCATGTGTCGAAATCCACTAGATGGCAACTGATTTTTAAATTTCCAGTTGCTCATGTGGAAAAGAAGAGAAGCACACGTACACGTGTGCACACACACAAACACATGATCTGTTAAAACAGGCCTCCTGGCTCCCTCATGCAAAGGACCCTCCTCCCCCACAACCTGGCACAACAGTCGAAAATCGTGGACAGCACAGAGCAACTTCCCCAACGGCTTCAACATCACAGACTTGTCTCCCTATCACATGACATCCTAGTCTTTTTTTCGCTAGGCCTATATGAGAAAAAAGAAAACAGCAACAGCTGAGCAGTTCTTCCAGCCAACTGCTCCTCCTGGGGTGCCAACATTCCAGCACCCCCCGCAGGACCTCAGGCATGCCTGCATCCTCCTCCTTGCAAGGCCCCCTGCCCGCAGCCCACCACTGCCCTGAGAGCTCCTCTGAGGTTATAACTCAGGTTATTTCTTAGACTGAATTTCCGTCTGACTGTGGAGGAGAAACATGTGGCGAAACAAGTTTAATGTTTCAGTGTCAACACATCAACCAGAATACCCAGGACACTTCCAGTGCACACGGAAGCGATTTTCAGAAGACTGATGAGCTGTTTTCTGCTCATCAGACTGGGGACCAGCGCTCCTGATAATGACCTTCGCAGCCGCGGGGAGGCAGGGACAAAGGAGCTTTCCCACACTCAGAGCCTAAGGCTGCGAAGGAGGAGCAGGAGCAAAGTAAAGGAATGTGCCCTTTGACACAGCTTCGAGGGAGAGGACTGTAGGCAGTGCCCCCAGAAAAGGAGATCTGGAACTTTCTGGGGCACACAGGACATTTACATGTTGGGCTGCTAACTAAAAGGTTGACAGTTAAAATCCACTAGCTGCCTTGAGAGAGAAAGACGGGTAGTTGGCTTCTATAAAGACTGACAGGCTCAGAAACTCGATGTCGTGTCTCATGAGATAGAGTGGCAGTCGTTTTGATTTTTGGTTAGGGCACTGCAGACGGTGGGCACAACAAATCATCACCCTCTCCCTAATAAATGCAAGAGCCTAACCATTCACTGCAACTGTCTGCAAAAGCAAAGCAAGAACCACCACCTAAGCCTTTAACAAGGGGCTAAATAACCTGTACTTCCAGCCGGTAAAAATGTATGCAGATTAACCAGGAGGTCAAAGGGATGGAGGATATTCCCCTCACCCCTAGATGCTGATGATCTTTGGGAGGACACATGGTGGCTTAGTCGAATAAGGGGTGGCATTGCCAACGTAAAGGTAGTGGGTTTGAATCCACTAGCTGCTGTGCAGGAGAAACCCACTAGAAGGTCAGCTCCAACTTGATGGCATCTAACAACACTTATATGCGTGGGAACATGTATACAAAGGAGTCCTGGTGGGGCAGTAAGCAAACTGTTAGATTGCTAGCAAAAGGTAGGCAGTTCAAACACACTGGTCACTCCATGGGAGAAAGATGAGGCAGTGTGCCACAAAGATTTATATCCTAAACTTCACGAGGAAGAATCGTCTCGACAGCAGGGCGTAAATATATATATATATCCATAGAGTTCAGGAAAAGCTACAGAGCAGTTTTATTCTGTGATACATGAGATCACTATGAATCTTAATCAACAGCCAGCGCGCGCGCGCACACACACACACACACACACACACACACACACACACGTTTGTGTTTAAGTCCCTGGATGGAGCAAACACAAATGATTACATACTCCTGGAAGATAGCCCTGGCAATCTGAACCTGAATGATCACAGCATCGAAAACACCTTGGAACAGTTCCACTCTGATGCGCATGGTGACCATAAGTTGAAATAAAATTATCAGCAACTAACAAAGTGTGTATAAGCACACGTATCTAACTGTATGTACATATACAAACATGTGTGCACATGCAGGCACATATTTAGGTACGTACATATATATATACACACACGACTGTGTCATATGACCTTTCATGAAGTTAGAAGAAACCCCCAAGGGCTTCAGTTTCCACAAGAGTAGCTGAAGGTGACATGGCCCTCTGGAACATTCCGACCTCATCTTTGCAATTGAGACAGGAGGTTAAGGAGCACTTGGCCAGCCTCACAGGAAGCTTCGGTCCTTTACAGGTTTCAAACAACAAAGTCACCTGCCTCCTTTTCCAGTGTACACTTAAATCACACGCTTGGAAAATTTGCAAAATTCCAGAAAATTTGCTCCACCAGCAGCACCACATGCTCAACTCTGCAGTTCAGCCTAATCAGTGAAACATTAGCTCCCTCACTCAGGAGTGTTTCCTTGCTCTTCCCAGGTTCCCAGGCCCCAAACGCCCCCTAGGCTAAAGTAGGAACCTGAAAGGGAGCCTGGCAACACCCCTAGGGGCACCCTGCCCCCATCCTGCCTCAGAGCTCAGACTCAAGTCACAGGGCCACCTCTTCCAGCTCAACCTTTCCCAAACTGTCAAAGTCAGGCTTGGGGTGGGGATGGGCCAGAGAGAACAGGAAGGTTCCTTTCCCAGCTGATCCCTCAGACAGAAACACAAGAGAGGGTGGGTCCTTTTTCCAGAACTGGAGAACAGCTTTGGGTTTGTAGATGGTAGAATGGGAACTGTGGTTTTGTGTGTTGCAGAGGATTATTCTAAGGCATGGAAATCACTTTTAAAGCCTGTCAAACACTGTTATTATGAAATGAAAGTACGGTGGCTTTTGTTTACATGTGTGCCTGGGTGTGTTTAGGTGGAGGAATGCAAGGATCAGAGTTGGAGCAACTAGAGAATGGAAAGAACTACAGAGGAGCACATACATGGGTACGAGATGGGGATACAGGTGTAAGCAGGGGGTGATTGTGGAAAGGCAGACCCCAAAATGGAGGACAGCAGTGAAAGGCACCGAGCAAGCAAGAGGTGATGAGGTGAGGGAGCTGCTGGGAAACAGCAGGTGGCTGTGCGCGCAATTCCTGGGGACACTGACCCAGGCTGCTGAAAAGGGGTTACTGTGACTATTACCTGGAAGTGAGGAGGGTCAGTGAGGGGTAGGAAAAAGTCCAGTGTGTGAGGTGCACGCTTCGCTGTGGGGCTGGGAGAGGGCATAGTATTAGCAGACAGACAAACTCAGGTGATGTGGGGGGGTAGTAGTCCAGGAGTGTAAGTGCAGTGTCAAGGAGGTGAGGAGGTGGACACGGAGGGAAGACACATATTCAGGTGCTGTGCATCTTAGGGGGCAAGGGCTAGCGGTGATGTGGGAAGTGATAGTGAAGGAGGGAGTCTCAGATGTATGAGGTTGTCAAAAACAGGGGACGTGCTGTCAGATGTGCGTGTGATGTGCGTGAGTGGCTCAGGCCAGCCGTGAGGCTCTCAAGGAGTATAGATGTACGAGTGAGTGTTGGAGTCCCGAGATCCCAGGATGCAGATGTCAGGGTCCCGGGTGCGGGGGTCTCAAATGTCTATGGAATGAGTCCAGAGGTGCGCTTTAACCTCCTCCTGGCCCCTAAGGCTGCTGTCAGGCCTCGCTGTCCCCACCCCGGGCCGTGACAAGACTCCTACCTTCCCCGCGCCGGACCTGAGTTCCCAGCCTGGGCCCTCCCGCACCAGGCCTGAATCCCCAGGCCACTCCGGCCCGTGCCTCTCACCCGCCGGGACGCGCCGCAGCCGCCACCTCCAGCCTCCTCAGCCCCGCCTCGCGCACCCCCAGTGCGCGCCACAGGAGGGGGCCATGCCGCTCGACAATTGGCCGTCCATCAACCAATCGGCGCGGGAGAATCCACCGATTGGCGAGTAAGAGGCAGAGGGGCAGCCTTTTACACCAATCGCCGTGTTGCAGAGGCAGGGCAGTTGTGGGAAGCCCTGAATGCCCCGGGAGGTCCCAGAAGGTGCGAGGCGCTTAGAGGCAGGACTTGGGGGGGAACGCGGATTGGAGGCCTCAATAATGACGGATAGCTCTTCCGACCAGTAGATAGGGAGCGAGGGCGGGGCCTCAGGAGCTTTATTGCGCCCGGTAGGCCGAAGCTAGGGAACAGAGGGCGTATTCTAAAGGTAGTACGGTGGGGCTGCAAAACCGAGACGAGCAAGCACCACGGCCAATGGCAGGGCGCGGGCGGGGTGGATGCGCAAGGTGCAGGGTCAGGAATCTTTGGCAAAGGAACTCGCGCGTCTTTGCTGCTGCCCTACAAACTGCACGGCCCACTCGAGGACATAGGAGCTGGAGGCTAACCTTGACCACGGCAGAGTGGACTTCTGGAAAGGGCTGACCCCGAGAAGTCCGACTGTCCTCCTCTGCGGGACTATGACGTCCCTGCTGGCCTCTTTCCCGCTTAGCCACATCACTCTTTAAGGTCAAGGCCACTATGGGTGCCAGTGTAGACATGAGGCTCAGAAAAGTTAAGCGCCTTGCCTGGGGTCGCACAGCATGCATGCGGGAGTGACTGGGTGTAAACTCACTTCACCTTCCCTTTGGGTGAGATTAGGCAGTATCAGGGCAGCTGGGTGGGAATCGCTGTCCAGTTCTCAGTTCTCTTGCAGTGCAGTGCGGCAGGGGATGGTGAGCTCAGGTTCTTCCTTAGGATATGGATCTTCCTTCTCAATCGTCCTACTCGGGCTTGGCTCCCAGGGAATTTATATCCTAGCCCTCACGGTGACCTTCTGGTGGAAGATTCTGTCTGCATTTGGCCTTCCCCAGACCACTCTGCTTTCTAATTCACCACTCCCTTAAGCACTTCGGTGGAGAGGATTACAAATGTTCCCAGAGACCAGCAGCTCTTATTTCTGAGTGTGGCTGAGACTGGTGGAGATCAAGTTCAAAGTCAGAGAACCGTGGGAGTGGCCCCCAAGTGCAGGGTAAAACGGCTTCCATCTTTGGGCCATGCAAGCCCTCGCTAAGTACCCCGGAGGTCTCCCAGGCCCCCTTCGTGGAGGGGAAGACTGCAACTCCTATAATTAGTAGTACACACTACTGGTGTCCCCAGTGAGCTGCTTCTCCCAGGCCTCTAACTTCCCAGCAGACACAGCTGCCAGTGGATCCCAGGGGTTGTCCTCTGGAGGGAGGGAAAGAGGAAGCTGGCACCTTGTTACCCCACAGACACTTCCCAATACCATCTCCAGACTTCAGGAGTGACAGGCCTACCATGCAGCCAAGAAAGCCTAGACTACTCGGTGTTTCCCAATGAGAAGGACCAGGGCTGCATTTGAGTCTCTGCTTTTTAAATTCTTGACCATGTAACATTTAGCCAGTTGACTCAAACTCTGCCTTAGTTAGGCACTGGTGAGATTGCCTGAAGTCAAAAGAGCAAGATTAAGCAGGTCTGCAGGAAGTGTCTGGCTGAGCCTCAGTTTTCCTTTCTATAAACTGTACTTCATGGAATACAGTTCCAGACTCTCTAAGAGGCTCATGACTGAGGAGGGAGGCCTCTGTGCTGGAGGCAGTCATCCTTGGTGTCCACTGCCAGCTGAGATGGGGTATAGCCAGCTCCCGGCAAGCCTCGAGATGCCCAGGAACAGTGCCAACTGAGGCAGAGGTCGGGCAGCAGCCCAGCATGGCTGCCTCTGGTGGTGGAGCCAGTGAGCCAAGCGTTTTCTTCAGTCTTCTCATTAGCATGCTAGGGCCAGCCAGCACTCTCCTACCTTCCAATGGTGGCAGGCAGTGCCCCTTGGCAACGGAAACCCTATCAGGTGGTCAGGACCTAATGCTACACTCCAGGATGACTCCAGGGGCCAGATCCCTGGTCTAGTATAGCTCAGGTACCTAGGGAGGGTGGAGTGACCATTTATTCAGCCTCTTTTCCTGCATGAGGTGCCTAGGCTCTGTGCCACAATAGCCCACTCTATATGAAGAAGAGGTGTGTCCCTAGGGGGTACCGCCTAGAACCTGGGTCCTCCTTGTCTACAGGAAGAAATGATCATGGCCAGCCCTGATGGTTTACTCCCAGACACTGCCCACTACTTTGTGAGTCTTATGTCACCTTCAGAGTTCCGAAAGGCCTGGTAGGATGGTGTGCACCGTCTTCACTAGCTTCCCACTCAGTAGCACCAACATCATCATCAGTGACAGCAAGGGCATCCAAGCAAGGCCCGCTGGAGCAAGGGCATCCAAGCAAGGCCCGCTGGGCTGTCTAAGCCAGGCACCCAGAGCAGGCACTGTGGGGAGGCTGAAGGTGAGGCTCCAAAAGGCGCCTGATGTCATGTGGGGCAGAGCATTCTAGCAATTCTTTTCCCCTGCCTGTGGTTTGCAGACATGATGGGGCAGTACCTTGACACTGCCATTTCCTCAGGCTAAGGTGGGAAGGGCTGATAAAACAGCTTCCCTTCCCTAGAGGAGGCTGGGGCCCTAGGAACAGGCATAGAGCCAAACTGAGAGCTGGGCAGAGGTCGTTCCTCCACCCAACTCAGTTTTATTTACTCAGGGGCTCTCAGAAAATACCTTTGGGAAGCCTGGGCACAGTGGACTGATGAACTCTGCCCCAGAGCAGTGGAGGTATTGTGTGTGTATGGACACACACACACACATACACACACACAGGAGAAGACACACAACTATCTCAGCTGGGGTCGGGGTCACCGAGTGCTGGTCCCTCAGTAGAGGAGTGGAAGCAGGGGGGAGGCTGAGGAGGAAGCAGGTGACCTGGGCCTGGGATAGGAGGGAGGTGGGTGAGGGCTAGTGGGAAAGGGCACCATAGCTGCAGGCAGTACAAAGGCCCTGAGAAGGAGGGAAGAAGCCTTCATCTGGGAGTCTGCAGATTTGGGCAGACAAGGGTGAGAGGGTGCAGGCCAAGGGGACCACTGAGCTGCTAAAGAGCAGGCCCTGTGGGGGTGGAGAAAGAACAAAGTAGTTACCAGATTGGTTCTTCAGGCCTCCCCTGAAGTGGCCTACCATCCCCTCATGTGACACAAAGAGGCTCAATGTGGCCTGAGGACATTGTCCAGGTCAGAGTGGTGGCCAATCCAGGCTCAGGTCAGGTCTCTGGCTCTGAGCCTCAATAAGTGAGAGCAGGGCTCTAGGGCAAGGTTTATACAGGTCAGGAGAGCAGCTACACATCCCAGGGGGAGCACACCCTGACTGGAAGCTCCTCACCCCCTAACTGAGGGCAGGAGATGTCCCTACAGGGGGGTGGGGCGAGGCAATGCCCTTTCATAGCTCTTTGCATCATCCCTGGAGCCTCTTGGGAAAGGACTGAGGTGAGGTCAATGACTGAGTTGGGAGAAGGAGGGGCCCCAGGGTAGGGGAGAAGCCCCAGAGTGAGGGAGGAGAGGCCAAGTGCAGAATCTGGAACCCTGACTCAATGCTACTGCGGACCTGACTCTCACCTGGTGGATGAGCTGCCTAAGGTCTGAGAAATCAGTCTGGGGTGGGCTAGGTATTAGAGAAGCAATGATGGCCATCTCACAGATGTAGAAATGGAAGGAGGGAGTAAAGTGCCCAAGTTCACTGGCTGAAGGAGGGCTGTGAGGCAGCTGGGGACTAATTAGCTGAAAGGGGCTGGTGGGGTTTTTGAGGAGCCCGGAGGCTAGGTCTGAAGGCCCACTGAACAGTCGGGGCCGCCCACACGAGCATTAGTTCTGCTCTAAGCCTTGGTGTGGACCCAGTACCTGTTTCACAGGTACTATGAGAACTGCACTGCCAATCCAGCAGTTCAAATCCACCAGCTGCTCTGACTGGAGAAAGAGGAGCAATCTCCTCCCTTGCAACTTACAGCCTTTGAAAACCCACTGGAGGGTCATCTATGAGTTGATTCCAACTCCGTGACACAAGAACCACCACCACCAATGCTTAGAGAAGTCCTTGTGGCGTAGTGTGTTATGTGTTGGGCTATGAACCAAAAGGTAGACAGTTCAAATCCACCAGACACACTGTGGAAGACCCACAATTTCTTCTCATGAAGGTTTTCAGCCTTGGAAACCAGACAGAGTCACTATGAGTTGTAAGCAACTTGATGGTAGTTGTTATGTGCCGTCGAGTCGTTTGCGACTTATAGCGACCTTATGTACAACAGCCCTAAACCCTACCCTATCCTGTGCCAATCGCATTGCCTCTGACACACCCATCCCGATTACCCCAGTCACTGAATCAATCCACCTCATAGAGGGTCTTCCCCTCCTGTGCTGTCCCTGTACTCTACCCAGCATGATGTCCCTCTCCAAAGACCTGTCTCTCCTTGCAACATGCCCAAAGTATGTCAGACGAAGCCCCAGAATCCTTGCCTCCAAGGAGTAGCCTGGGTTTAACCCTCTCTAGGATGAATCTGTTTGTTTTCTTGGCAGTCCATGGTACATTCAATACTCTTCTCCAGCACCACAGCTCAAAGGCGTCAATTCTCCTTCTATCCTCCCTAGTCATTGTCCAGCTCTCTGATGCATAACAAGTGATTGCAAAGACCATGGCCTGTATCAGGCGCACCTTCGTCTCCAAAGAGACACTGTTGCTCTTGAGTACTTTAGAGAGGTCCTTAACAGCAGACTTTCCCATCGCAATACGTTTTTTGATTTCCTGGCTGATGGTACCAAGAGTGTTGACTGTGGAGCCGAGCAAACTGAAGCTGTGAACAATCTCAATCTCTTCGCCATCCATCCTGATGCTGCCAATTGGTCGAGTGGTGAGAATCTTTGTCTTCTTGACATTGAGCCTCAGTCCATACTGAAGGCTGCAGTCCTTGACCCTCTGCAGTAAGTGCATGAGGTCCTCCTCAGTTTCAGCGAGCAAGGTTGTGTCATCTGCATAACGCAGATGGTTGATAGATCTTCCACCAATCCTAACGCCAAGCTTCTCCTCATAGAGCCCAGCCTCTCGGATAATCTGCTCTGCATATATGACGGTAGTAGCTTTGGTTTTTAGTGGGTTAACTGAGGTTCAGGGGAGCCTTGATGCTGTGCTCCCAGCCCCCTAGATGATGTGCTTTTAGCACCTGCAGATCCCTCATTCTGCCACTGTGCCCCCTTATTTTCTCAGTGACCCCCATAGCCTCCCCAGGTGTCTTTTCTCCCTGCCCCACCCACCACCCTTGTTCTCCTGAGGCCACAGCCCCCACCTAGCTGAGCTACAGAACAGGCATGTCCATCTTGAATCCAAGTTCTTTATTCTCTGGCACCAGAAGACCAATGTGCACGCCCCCTCCCCCCCTCATTGGTCAGCAGTGCATTCATCTGAGACCTATTTTACAGACAAAGCCAAGGTCAGAAGCAGACCTTGATCCCACAGATCCCACTTAGAGATGTCAACACCGGGTGCCAGACATCTCAAAGCAGCAGCAGACAGTGGGGGGGCCTCCATTCCTGGCAACACGGCGAAAGTCCTGGGAAGGAAGGGCCAGGACTGGGCGCTTCTTACCAGCTGCTGTGAGATGTACCTCCTACTGTGGCACACAGTGCAGGGTGGCCACGCCTGCTGATCTTGCCATCTACCAAAGTCCTTGCAGCCAAGCAGGTCACAGCACCAGGCCACCCTTCTGGCCTGTCCAGAGTTCACACAGTTCCACGCGGCAGCCCAGGTCCCGCAGAGCTGCCTTGGCCACATCCTCACAGTCACGGTGGGCAGCACGTGCCTGCAGGATTAGCGCCTCAGCCCCCAGGTCCAGGATGGGCTGCGAGTAGACCTGGGCTCGGGCCACGAGGTTTCGGATCAGCATACAGGCTTGCTTCTGGGGAGGGGAGAGAGTGGTGTGAGCTCTGGAACCTGGGGACCGAGTTCAATCCGGCCTCACGAGAGGCATGATGTTGACTATCCCAGGTTTATCTTCCTGTTACCTTCTCAGAAGCTCAGAGTAGGTGAGTGGAGCGCTGTAGGTCAGAACAGGAGCTCAGGGGACAGAGGCATGGGGACAGAACTGCCGTGTGCGGACCCAGTGTTACTTGTACCGGGCAGGAAAAAGAAGGGAGCCTGGGTCCCAGGTGGGTGGGAAGGTGGCTGGCTGCCCACAGGGTGCGGTCAGTGGCATCCCCACGTTGGGAGCACACTGTCACCAGGCAGGGGCCTTCCAAAGCCTGAGCAGACCCACACTTGCTGCTTGTATTACCCGTGCCCAGACTCCTCTAAAGGACCAATAGATGAACAAGAGGTGAGGCCCAAGAAGAGAGAGCTGAGGAGATGCCAGGCTGACTGACCCTGGGGGTGGGGAAGATACAACATCCAGGGCAGGAAAAAGGAGTAACCCCCGTACCCCACCTACCTGCACACCAACTTCCTTAGGATGTGCCTTCATGGCCTCCAGTGTGGCCAGGGCCCCGCCTCCCTCCACGATGACCCGGCTGTTCTCAGGCTTGCGCAGGGCCAAGGCGCACAGGGCAGCACAGCTCTGCTCACACACCTGTGGGAGGCAGTTATGGGGTGTCTGAGACCTAGGAGAGGAGCCAAAAGACCCCTCCTACCCCAAGATGGACTACTGTCAGCTTAGCTTGTTCCAGATCAACAATGACAGGGAAGGTGTCAGGTGACAGGAACACCAGGGACAATCAGGGCTGAAGACACCATCCCCACGCCTGGTCAGGGCCTCCTGGGTGTGCCAGTCACTGGGGGAGACCCTAGGCTTTCCACTCTCAGGATTGGGGGGGTTGCACCCTCTAGCTCTCCCCACTCTGAGTGTCTCACTGGCCTCACTCTGCCCTCGCCTGAGAAGTGGGAAGGGAGCATCAGATGGGTATAGACAGGGACCAAATTCCATACTCATCTCCCTCCCCTGAGTGTGCACCTGGGCGCTGGCCAGGTGGCGGGTCATGGTGGCCACAATGGACTCGGCCCCGCCGGCACGGACAATGGCATCCTTCACATCGTCGTTGCCTGCAATGGCACGAAGGGCGCTCAGCACCTGCTTCACGAGGTCCTGGAGAGGAGAGAGCAGTTAGTGGCAGTCCCTCTCCTGGCTGCTGGGCGGGGAGGCCTCCACATGGGCCTGGGGCAGCTGTCCCATGCCTGCTACACAAGCTGTCCATGAAGAACTGCAGACCAGGCAGGCCCGTCCCACCCCAACACTGGCAAAGGGGCTGAGGGGGTTTCTGCCTTCTGATCATTCAAGTGTGAGCATGTGACTCAGGCCAGCCAATCAGGCCATGGACTCTGGCCTTAGCGGGGTGGGGAAGGCCAGACTTTGACTTTTCAGGAGTGCAGCAGCTAAAATGCCTTCTCTTGTTTGCTGAAGTCAGTTTAAACCAGTTTAAGTCTGGTGATGAAGCTAGCTGGACCATTGTGGAACATGACCATGACCATCACATTCTGGACATCCCTAAAGCTTTCCTGGGCTGATAAATGCTATTAGATGAAAAAGGGATGGGTAGAATCCGCACTGCACTTCACCATCCTGAGAGCTTTGGGGTCGGGCCAGCAAAGGCTCAATGGCAGAGTTTACCAGTGCACACTGGTCCAACCCAGATTGAGGGAAACAATAAAAGGAACCCCTGGGAGGGGACGTCAGTGCCCACCTGGTGGCTGGTGTCACTGTCCAGCAGGGCCACCAAAACATCCAGGCCCCCGAGGTCCACAATCTCTTGGCAGAACTCATTGCGGACAGCGAGGCGTGACAGGGTGCTACAGACTTCGCTCAGGACGCCAGGGTTGTCAGGAAATGCTGCAGTGGAGGGGAGAGAGCATACCTAGGGGCGCAGAAGTGCATGGGACTCCTCCCACCTAGCGAGGGGGCTGGAGAGACTCTGGGGATGCTGAAGGAGTCTGAGGACAGCAGGGGGACCTAGAAGAGGGTGGGTGGACCTGGAGAGTGGAGATCTGGCCATTTGGCTTTCACCAGGCATGCTGCTGCAGCTCTGGTGAGGCGGCAGCCCCTCTGTCTCAGGAACCATCTCTATCCTGAATGCTCCAGGCCCTTTATTAGCACCAGGGATTGCAGCAGGAGTGTGCTCAAGGGCCAGGAGTGTAGCGCCCCCTGCTGGCGGATGGACAAGTTTGGCTCCCCCAAACACACTCAAGACATTCCAGATCTAGAAAATGAAAGCAGCAGAGTGCTAAAATCAAACACTCGAGGCAATTTTGTGATCTTGGGATGGGAATCATCCTTGTAAGTGTGACAACAAAACCCAGGCACCCTGCAAAGAAACATAGACAGCTGGTCTGACACAGTGATGCTGCAGCCAACAAAGGTATCTGGGAGGGGACACCTTCAAACAGAACCCTCCCCCCCAGAGTGAGAGCAGAGACTCACGAAAGTGGGTTATGCTACTCAAGCTGACACTGACCACACTGTGACAGTCAGCAGACCCACAGCCAGAGGCTAAGACCAGGAAACCATCTTCCAAACTCGGTGGGCCCCCTACCAGCTGAAGGGCTTAAGAACAGACGCAGAGCAAGGGGATGGAGTTCTGTCCAGGACTCATGGCCGCAGACCCTACCTGTGTTTAGCCTGCTACACCCTGAGGGTCCCAGATGTGAAGTCACAGGACGCAGTGCACTGATTCTGTGAGGCTGCTCCATTATCTATGTTGTTCATGGCCGTCAAATCGGAACCAACTCATAGCTGACCCTCTGATGGGTTTTCAGACACTGTACATCACATGGGAGGAGACTGCCCATCCTTCTCCTGTGCGGTAGCTGCTGGATTCAAACCTGCTGCAACTCCCTATGCACTAGGCCACCAGACCTCCCTTTATTGTGTATTTGTTGTCTATGACTCACAGCGACCCTGTGAACAACAGATCTGAACCCTGTCCTACCCTGTGCCATCCTCATCATCTCTGACGCACTTCAGCTCACTGTGGCAGCCACCGTGCCAATCCATCTGGTTGTGGTTCTATCTGCTGGCTGACACAGTTCTTTGAAGTGAACGAATCAGACAAAGACCACCATCCAAAGAGCTGCTGACATGCAGACCACTAAGCCTGTGTCACACTTGCAGGTTGCGTGGATAGGACTAGGCTGTTCATAACGGGCTCATGGGGTGATCAGGGCAAGGTGCTTACTCTCCCAGTACCTCTTGGCTCTGAGCCCTGGTAAGGCCTTCCCTGGGCAGGAACAGTGGGCTGGGCAGGGGTTCTGGGAATAGAATGTCAGCACTGTGAGGGTGGAGCTGAGCACAGGAACACACATAGATTTTTATGGCCAAATACAGTCAGTATGAATGTGAACCTTGCTGGGACCACCCACAGTGCGGGCACCAAGGCCCCAGAATGTGCAAACTCATTTGCTTACTCACTGTGGTTGAGTCAATTCCGACTGAAAGTAACCTTCTATTATGCTTCCAGGGTTATACACAGTAATGGGAGGAGACTGTCCATCTTTCTCTGCATAGCTGCTGGTGGACTGGAACTGCTGGAGACACGCTGCCTTTAGGTTGGCAGCGCCACTTCCAATAGACTAAACCACTGGAACTCACTTCCTTGGAAATAGCACCCTAATTTCCCTGCCCCCTTGGCCAGCAATGTGGCCGGACAGTACTGCGCCACACTTCCTGAGTGGCTCCCCTCTGAGCCTGGCCCATGAAGCCCAGCCTGGAGTTCTGGGTAGCAAGGTGATCAAGCCTTAAAGGAAGCCATGTCCCACCCCAAAGACCACCCTTATCCTTTACCTTGGACAGCCTCTACTAATATATGACTAGCATCTCCCCTAACTGAACCCTAAGTCTAAGAGGAGGCTGGACCTTCTGGGCCACCCACAATCCCTATCTTGGGCAGGCTGAACCTGACCTAAGAGGAGAGTACATGTTCCCTGGCTATCTGATGCCCCTTACCTTGGGCAGCCTTGACCAGCAACTTCAGGCCCTGGTGTTCCTGCACAATCATCTTGGCATGGGTGTGGGCCTGGCCAAAGGGCACACGGATGTCATCATCAAAGGTCATGATTCGGAGTGCCCCACAGGCTTCCCGGACGACATCAGCACAGTGGCCATGCTGGGTGATGGCTCCAGTGAGCAGGGGCAGCACGCCTGCCTTGACCAGGGCCTGTCGGTTCTGCTCATGCTTCAGGCAAACGTGGCGCACGAGGCGAAGTGCAGCACACGCGAGGTCAGGTGTACCTGAGCCCTGGGCTAAGGTGTCTACCAGCAGCTGCAGACCATGGGCATCCAGCAGGTCAGGCTGGCCATCTGTCAGTGCCGAGAGGGCATCCAGCACCTGGAGCAGGAGGGCCGGGTCATCCGCTGTGGCCAGCTGCCAAGCGGCAAGGAGCACCGGGTAGGCCCCCTTCTGGGCAGCCAGGAAACGGTTGGGCTTGTGCTGCTGGCACTGATCTCGGAATTGGGCCAGGGGCATCAACACCTTTTGTCCTTGGGAGGAGTGGGTCATGGCTTCCCGAAGGGCATTCAGGGCCTGGGGGACATAGAAAAAAAATCATTGTAGGGCCCGGTGAGAGGCAGCACTGAGCTCTCAGTGCACGCACTCATGTCTGACAGGTTTATTCTCCAGATGGCCCCAGCTGGGGTGGTCCCCACAGCTCACTGTGAGAACCCGTACATGGAATCGGCTGCCTAGTTGCAGAAGTTACATAAAGAGGCTTGGACATCCGGGTGGAACATGAGCACAGATCTCGGAAACATTCCAAAACATGTTGCCCCAGTAGAGGCTGCACCAGGAAGAATAATCCGGCTGAGCCCAGTCAGGCTGCCGAATCGTAACAGATTCTACAATGACTGCTTGTTTAAGACTCCTGTTCAGCAGCCGTAAGCTGGTTAGCATACCTGCCAATGGTCAGCTGTCCAAGGAGGTCCACGGCTGTCTCCTTTTGTCTCATTCACTCAACACTACTTACAAACACACTGGGGGCCCAGTCTGCAGTTGTGTAATGAGGCTGCACCACTCTGGCTGGTGATTCAAATCTGCCAGAGGCTCCACAGGAGAAAGCCGGGCAATCTCCTCTCATGCAATTCACAGGCTTGGAAACCCAGTGCAGGGTCAACTCTGAGGCAGTTCCAACTGAATGACAAGGAGAATGAGTTTTCCCACAGAAAAATCACACCATACTGTATACCCAGTGGATTTACCTAGGTTCAACTCTAAGCCTTGAGCAGTACATTAAAAACTCACTGCTGTTTAAAGAGTAAGGTGCGTCTGATCCAAGCCATGGTATTTTCAATTGTTGTGTATGATTCTGAAAATTGGATAATGACAAGCGATGACAGAAGAATCGATGTATTTGAACTGCAGTGCTGGAGAAGAGTACTGAATATCCCACAGACTGTCTAAAGAATCAACAAATCAGTCTTGGAGGAAATGCCAACCCCAGGGCTCCCTTAGAGGGAAGGATGGTGAAAACTTTGTTTCACATACTTTGGTCGTGTTGTCAGGAGAAAGGAGTCCCTGGAAGATGTCATGCTGGGAAAAAGTGGAGAGTCAGAGAAAGAAAAGAAGATCTTCAACAAGATGGATTGACAGAGTGACTATAACAGTGGGCTTAGAAGAGAGTGAGGATGGTGCAGGATAGAGCAAAGTTCAGATCAACTGCTCATAGGGTTGCAATGAGTCCCAGTGGACTCAACAGTGTCTAACAACAACAGCTGTTCAGTCAATCCCAGCTCTTTGTATCTTTATAACTTGGCTCTTCGGCTGAAGTTAAGAATTCAATCCTCAAGTTGTAATACTGAAGGCTTCGATGGGCAAATCGTGAAATGATGCATGTAGCATCAAAAGGAGAGAGAAAGAATCACACAAAATCACTATGTCAAAAAAAACTGGTCAACCCTGAAATATTTTAGGAAGTAGCATACGATCAAGAACAACAGTGCTGAAGGAAGAAGCCTAAGCTGCACAAAATAAGGCCCCAGTAATTTGATGGAACACCAATTATTCAGCCTCTGCTGAGAAATATGGAAGATGCTACTTGGCCAACTGACTAGAAGAGATCCCCATATGTTCCCATTTCCAAAAAATGTGACCCAGCAGACTGGAAATTACTGAATAATACATAAATATCACATACAAGTGAAATTCTGTTGAAGATTATTTTAAAATGGCTGGACAAAACAACTATGAGATATCATCTCACCCTAGTAACAACGGCAAAATTCAACAGAGCAGCAAACAACAAATGCTGGCGAGGTTGTGGAGAAACTGGAACCCAGCTCAGTCACAAAAGGTCAAATACTGCATACAGTCACTGCTATAAAACAGGATTGACATCAGAGTTGAGGGGAAACTAAGAAAATGGCATAAATAATGTACACTACATTGAAACAGATGAGAAAGAACTGCTTAAAAGGAATATATGATTAGGTATTATTTGTATGAATAAGTCCAGAATAAGAGCTGCATAGTAAAGTGGACTGGGGTGAGGGTGGAGAATTATACAACAATGAAAAAAAAAAATTTAAAAAAGAAAAGTGAACTGGGGGGGCAGTGAGGAAAATGTACAACAATGAATGAATGGAAATCCAAGTTTCCTATAAACTTTTATTAAAATATCAATTTTAAAAATGGCTGGAACAGTACATTGACAAGAAACTGCAAGAAATTCAAGCTGAGTTCAGAAGAGGTCGGCATCAGGGAAATCATTGTTGTTGATGTCAGATTGCTCTTGGCTGAAAGCAGAAAAATATCAGAAAGAAGTTTACTTGTACCTTACTGACTACGCAATATGCCTCTGCATTTGACTGTGTGGATCGTAACAAATTACGGCTAACACATTCAAAAACCCTACATAGACGAATAAGCAGTGGTGCAAACAGAACAAGGGAACACTGCCTGGTTTAAAATCAGGAAACGTATGCATCCATGTTGTATCTTCCTCCATACCTATTCAATCTATATGCTGAGAAAATCATTCAAGAGACGACTACATGGAGAAGAATATGGCATCAGAACTGAAATAATATTATCAACAACCTGCATTATTTTGTTTTCCTTTCCTGTTAAACACATAAAATAAGTCATGGTTGCACATTTTCTTCCCCTTCCCCAGTCCATGCTGCTATGCACCCCTTGTTCCAGGTTGTTGTCATTTATATAATGCCTAATCATATATTGATTTTGGACAGTTCTTCCTCTCATCTGTTCTAATGCAGTGTTCATTATCTATCCACTTTTCCCCCATTCTCTCCCAACCGCTTCATGTCTGTCCTGTTTTCTATCAGTGGTGTTAGGCAGGATTTGTCCTTTTGCGGCTGAGATATATCACTCAACATAATGTCTTCCAGGTTCCCTCATGTTTTGTGAGTTAATGGTTTTCCAATGATGCATAATATTCCATTGTGTGAATATACCATAGTTTTTCTATCCATTCGTTTCTTGGTGGACACTTGGGTTGCATCCATCTTTTTGTTTTGTGAATAACACAGCAATAAACATGGGTGTGCATACATCTATTTGAGTTGTGACTCTGGTTTCTTTAGGGTATATTCCCACTAGTGGAACTGCTGTGTCAGTTGGTATTTCTGTTTCCAACTTTTTGAGAAAACACCAGACTGCCTTTCAGAGTGGCTGTACCATTTTACATTCCCACTGGTAGTGAATAAGAGTTCTAATCTCTGTTCCACAATCTCCCCAGCATTTGTTGTTTGCTGCCCTGTTGATCTTTGCTATTGTTGCTGGAAATCACCTGCATTATGCAGATGACACAACCTTGCTTACAGAAAGTGAAGACTTGAAACATTTACTGCAGAAGATAAAAAAATACAGCCTTCAATATGGGTTACATCATAGATGTTCAGTGGAGATGGGAGCAAGATGGCAATTCCAGGCAGGCAGTATGGGCTTACTTTGCCAAAGAAAACACAGCAGTTGCACCTTGTTTTCTCAAAACTATCAGTGTTTGATTCTGGTGAGGAGGAGGAATTATTTTTTTTAAAGGAAGAATATTTTTTACAAGGACTGAAGTTATTTGTGGTTTTTTTTTTAAGGATGTAAGTATTTTGTAACATCTGTACCAAGTAAAATATGTTCCTTTAAAATTATGTTATTATTGTTGTTGTCGTGTGCCATTGAGTCAGAGCCAACCCATAGCTGGCTCTCCAGCTGGTTTTCAGAGGCGTTGATCACACGGGATGAGACTGTCCATGCTTCTCCCGTGGGCTTGCTGGTGGATTTGAACTGCATGCCTTTGGGATTGTAGCACAGCTTCTTACCACTAGGCCACTACGGAAAACCCCCAACTGGCTCTACAATATAGATACACTACATGATGCTGTTTATTTCCTATTTGCAAAATAGCATAACTGTAGCAATAAAAAACAGATTAATGGTTGCCAGGGATGTGGGTGTGGAAGAGAAGGGTGTGTAGGGCAATAAAAGACTAGCACTTCAGGGGCTGGTAATATTGGTGCAATTAAGTATCTTGGTTATGGCGGTGGTTACACAAAGCTGTTCATGTCATAAAACAGCATAGTGCTACATTCACATGTGATTGAATGATCAAGGAAAAATACTCATGCAAACTGAAAGACAAATAAAAATACACTGGAAAAAATGGGTTGCATCGGTGAGCTCTGGTGGCCTAGTGGCAGGAAGCTGCACTGCAATCCCAGAGGCATGTGGTTCAAATCCACCAGGTGTTCTGCTGAAGGAGGCACAATCTCTTCCTGTACCAGTCAGATCCAATTTGATGGTACACACACACAAAATAATAATAAAAAAAAATTTAAAAAAAATGGTTTGCATCTTAACAAAAAAAAAAAAAAGCAAAAATCCTCGGAGAAAAGAGTGAAGCTCTCAATGATTTCACTTCACTTGTCTCCACAATCAACTCCTATGGGGTCAGAAAATCAAAAGATGTGTTGCCCTGGGGAAATGGGCTCTCAAGGATCTCTCCAAAGTTCTGAAGAGCAAGGATTTGAGTTTAAAGACTAAGGTCTAGAAGGTTGATCCAAGATTGATGTGCACCTGAGCAATGTTTTAATAAATCTTGAAATAAATCAAGTCTAATGCTAAAAAAACCCACCAAAAACCAAAACAACTAAGGTCTACCCGATCCAAACTATAGTATTTTCAATTGCTTCCTAAGCATCTGAACATTGGATAATGAATAAAGAAGACCAGAGAAGAGTCAATGCCTTTGAATTGTGGTGTTGGCAAAGAGTATTGAGTATTTCACAAAGTGCCAAAAGAACAAACAAATCTATCTTCAAGGAAGTGCAACCAGAGTGCTTCCTGGAGGAAAGGAGAGAGAAGCTCCATCTCACTAACTTCGGGCATATTCTCAGGAAGAACCAACCCTTATACAAGGTTATCATGCTAGGAAAGGTGGAGGGTCAGAGAAAGAGAGGAAGAATCTCAACAAGATGCCTTGACACAGTGATTATTACTACAATGGGCTTGACCATGACAGAGATTGTGAAGATGGTGGGAAGGGGCAGGGCTCAGATCTATTGTTCCATAGGGTTGCTATGATTCATAGTCACTCGATGGCATCTGATAATGGCAATGACTATATCTTTACTGGAGAAGACTTTCTCCCTTGGAGCAGCTGATAAATTTGAACCACTAACCGTTTAGTTAGCAGGCTGTGGTGTTAGCTTAAAAGTTGGCTTTTTAACCATTACGTTAAGCCTTCTTTGGTCTAAAAGTACCTTAACTGCAGACACATGGTCTTGCAAATTATCAACAGCTGTAGGAATAAGATAAAAGAGAAAGTGCATCTCACACTGAGCAGCAAGACATGAGCATCAAGACTTGTGGGAGACCCTAGTGGCGAGACTCTGGTAATGACAGTGGAGAGACTGATACTGCTGTGGAGAAACTGTGGCTCGGTGTGACCTGAGGTTCCTTGCATTTGTGCTGTCCAGTTAAATAAAGGCTTTGCTGATCTTGCCAGATGCTTGAAGGAGATGAGGCAAACCTTGTTAAATGACTGTGGAAAGCAGAGGCTTCTTGAATTTGTGCTGCTAGCCTGAAACCAGAGCATGGACTAATTGAGAAATTGGGCGTTAGAACTTGGGCTAAAACCTGCACTTGTGTTAGGTGATATTCGCCTCTCCCACTCACCAACTTGTTGTTGTTATGTATTGTTGAGTTGCTTGTGACTCATAGCAACTCTATGTACAACCTTGCTCTATCCTGTGCCTACCTTATTGTCTCTGACATACCCACCCTCATTGCCCTAGTCACTGAATCAATCCATCCCATAGAGGTTTTCTTCTCTTGTGCTGTACCTCCACCCTCCCAAGCATGATGTCCCTCTCCAAGGACTGGTTCCTATATGCAACATGTCCAAAGTATGTCAGACAAAACTTCAGGATCCTTGCCTCCAAGGAGCAGCCAAGTTTCACCCTCTCCAGGATGAATGTGTTTGCTGTCCTAGCAGTCTATGTATATTCAATACTCTTCTCCAACATCATAGCTCAAAGGCATCAATTCTCCTTTCATCATCTCTAGCCACTGTCCAGCTTCCTGTCCATTTTTCATAGCAAGCAAAATGCTCTCCAACTTTCTTCCCTAAAAAACTTCATTCTCAGTACCACATCTGTAAGTCTGTGAGTCAACAACGAATAAATGAACCTTTTGTTGCTGGTGTGACTCTAGAGGCGCCATGTAGCTGGGGTATGGGCTCTTTTTTTCTTTTTTCCCCCCGTCTGGGCTCTTTATCTGCTTTCTGTTCTGGGGCAATGAGAGGCTGTGCTATTTTTCACTCTCTCTGGCCCTTTCAGAAAGGTGTTCATGACCCTGTGCCTCTATGTCCCATTTTCTGCCCTGCAGACACAGACCAACATGTTAGGAACTAACTATATTACTAGGGCTTCTTCTGAGCAGAATATCAAACAATATGTTATAATTACTAAACATTATATTTCAAATGATATTATTATTATTATTATTTAACTATATTACTAGGGCTTCTTCTGAGCAGAATATCAAACAATATGTTATAATTACTAAACATTATATTTCAAATGATAAAGCACTTGACTATTAGCCAAGAGGCTTGTAGTTAGAACCCAGTGGCACCTCAGAATCTGCTTTCAAAAGATCAAAGTCTTGAAAAGTCTATGGAGAAGTTTTATTCTACAAACATGAGGTCACCCACTTGGAGGTAACTATCAACAACAATTATATCAATTTCCATTATTTAAAGTTTAATATTAAGGCAAGAAGACAGTTTGAAGGGTAAACAGAACTCTAGTTGACCATTCAGGAGCATGATCACATGCCTTGAGTGAGCGCCTGATAAAACTGTGTCCCTGGTGCTTATGAAGCCACTAGCATCTGGCCCTGATGGAGGGCGGATCTGAAGAAACCACCCTGCCAAGGGCTGTGCCTTGTCTCCACTGGCAGGCCCTTTCCAAGCCTCAGACTTTAGACCTGACAAGGGAGTTTTGATGGTTCAGGTGTTTTTAATTGAGATGTTAATTAAAGTTTATAAAGAACTTGGATTTCCATTAATTCATTGTTACACATTTTCTTCCCTTCCCCTCTCCCCTCATTCACTTTTTTTTAGGGGGAAAAAAAAGTTCTTTCGTTGTTATACAGTCCCCCGACACACACACTTTACTATGCAGCTCTTATTTTGAGCTCTTGTCAAGACAATAATACCTAATCATATATTCCTTTTATACAGTTCTCTCTCTTGTCTGTTTCAATGCCATGTACATTATTTATCCCCTCTTTTCTTAGTTTACCTCCAACCCCCATGTCAGTCCTGTTTTATAACAGTGGTATTATGCAGTATTTGTCTTTTTGTGACTGAGCTATTTCACTCAGCATAATGTCCTCCATGTTCACCCATTTTGTATAATATTTCATGAGTTCTTTGTTTTTCAGTGCTGCATAATATTCTCTTGTGTGACTAAACCACAGCTTCTCTATCCATTTGTTTGTTGATGGCCACTTGGATTGTTTCCTATTCTTTGCTATTGAGAACAAAGCCGCAATAAACAATAAAAATATATCTGCTTGGCTGGCAGTTATGGTTTCTTTAGGGTATATTCTCAGTAGTGGAATTGCTGGGTCAAATTGTATTTCAATTTCCAACTTTTTGAGACAGTACCACAATGCCTTCCATAGTAGTTGCACCATTTTACACTCCCACCAACAATGAATAAGGGTTTCAGTTTTTCCACAACCTCACCAGCATTTGTTGTTTGTGTTCTGTTAAATTTTGCTATTCTTACTGGCGTGAGATTATATCTCATAGTTGTTTTGATTTGCATCTCTCTTAGAGCTAGGGATTTTGAATATGTCTTCATGTGTTTGTTTGCTTTGATGGCTCAATTTTTAAAACCTCCCTAAACTTGCTGCTGTTGAGTGTATTCTAACTCATAGAATCCTCACATGTTACCCAGTAAAACTGAGCTCTACAGGATTTTCTTGGCTGTGCTTTTTATTCAATCAGATGGCCAGACCTTTCTTCCACGGCACCACTGGATGTGTTCAAACTGATAACCTTTTGATTATTAGTAGTCAACGGCTTAACAGAGTACAGGTATAGTTCATTTTATTGTGCTTTATTATACTTCACTTTGTAGCCATTGTGTTTGCTTTATTTACAAACAAATGGAAGGTTTGTGGGGACCCTGTGTCCATCAAGTCTATGAGCATCATTTTTCCAACAGCATGTGCTTACTTCTGTCTGTGTCTTACTGGTCATTTGTGTAATAATTTCACACTTTTACATAATGAGAGTACACATTTACCAGACTATAGTACAGTATGAACATAATTTTCATATGGACTGGGAAACTAAATCAGGAAGTTAAAACCAGAAGCTGTAACACTGTAGTGAAAACCTTGTAAGCAACTGGAAAATCTGCCATGAAGTCAGAGCCTCTGAGCACGCCTAGTGCTGGAACTGCAGTCATCCAGAGCTTAGATGAGTAAGAGATAAAAAGAAAATTCTCTTTCTCTGCATATTATACTCATAAAATTTAAGTGAGTTTCACCCTGGCTGGCATGCTGAAAGTTGAGTTTCTGAGCTGTTCACTCTGTGAGCATGTGGGTTTGTTAAAGCCATGACATTTGTGAAACTGAAGGAGGTGGGGGGCATCCCTGGGTGGTTCAAATGGTTCACATACTTGGATTCTAATTGGAAGCTGTGCCCTCCCAGAGGTGCCTCACAAGAAAGGCCTGGTTACCTAATCTCAAAAACTCAGCCAAGCCCTGTTAGAGCTCTGTTCCACTATGATATTCTGTGATGTACTCATATTTTCTAAAGAATATCATTTACTCATGGCAAATACTTTTTTTAAAATAGAAGAGAAATTCCTTGACATATTTCTTTCTTTATTTTTCCTTTTGTTTTTTTTAAAGTTTTAATATTATTTAATGACTTATTCTCGAGCCGTAAGTTTTTGTTTCTTCAGTTTCTTCTGGGAGATCTTTTTCTTCTGGGCAACCTCCTCTTCTGGTTTAGGAACAATCTCGTTCCTTTTCAGTAAGGATCATCTCAATATGGCAGGGGGAGTTCATGTAGGGGTTAATCCGACCATGAGCTCTGTATGCGCGGCG
>NW_006399795.1:17960520-17961644 GCF_000299155.1 Elephantulus edwardii
TGAAAAAGAATTGATGCCTTTGAGCTGTGGTGATGGAGAAGAACACTGAATATCCCATGGACAACCAAGAGAACAAACAGAGGTATGTCTTAGAAAGAGTACAGACAGAGTACTCTTTGGAGGCAAGAATGATGAGGCTTCACCTCACATACTTTGTGCATGTTGCTAGGAGGGGCTATTCCTTGCATGATGCTGGGAAGGGAGGAGGGTCAGCGAAGGAGAGGAAGACCATCAACCTGATGCATTCACATGTGACTGCTGTAATGGGCTCTTGCGTATCAGGAAGTGTGAGAATGGCACAGGATAGAGGCAGGGTTCCTATCTGTTGTTCATGAGGTCACTATGAGTCATATTCAACTCAATGGCACTTAACAATAACAACAACAATGTGCAGTATGATTAATGATCCAGGAAACATAAAAAGATGTGCAGTATGATTAATGATCCAGGAAACATAAAAAGAAGATGGAGGAAATACACAAACTCACTGTACCAAAGAGAATGGATAAACACAGAAAAATTTTAGGAAGTACTATATGAACAAGAGCCAATGAAATTAAGGAAAAATTTGAAGCTGCATTGAAGGTGTTGGCAAAAAATACGGCCCCAGAAATCAACGGGATACCAATCTACATGTAAGAACTGATAGACATGTTCACCAGTCTAAGCCAAGAAATTTGGAGAGCAGCTGTCTGGCCAACTGACTAGAAGGGATCCGTATTTGTTCCCATTTCCAAGCAAAGCGATCCAACAGAATGTGGAAATTATTAAAAAATATCATTACCTTAAAGAAACAGAACTGCCACTCAAGCAGATATATGCACACCCATGTTTATTGCTGCTCTGTTCACAATAGCAAAGAGCTGGAAACAAACCAAGTGCCCATCAAGAAACGAATGCATAGAGAAGCTGTGGTATATTCACACAATGGAATAAATATTATGCTGCACTGAAAAACAAGGAACTTATGCAATATTATTCAAAATGGGTGACTCTGGAGGACATTATGCTGAGTGTAGCATCTCAGTCACAAAAGGACAAATACTGCATGGTGCCACTGTTGTAAAACAGGACTGACCTTGGGGTTGGGGAGAGACTGAGAAAGATGGGTTCAATAATGTATA
>NW_006399795.1:17962604-17970106 GCF_000299155.1 Elephantulus edwardii
TGCTGAAAAAATTATTCAAGAAGCTGGATTCCATGAAGAAGAATGTGGCATCAGGATTGGAGGAAGACTCATCAATAACTTGTAATGCAGATGGCACACCCAAGCTTGCTGAAAATGAGGATATACAGAACTTGCCAGAGAAGAATGAAGAACATAGCCTTCAATATGGATTGCATCTCAATGTCAAGAAAACAAAAATTCTTACCAGCAGACTAACAGGCAACACTACAATAGATAAAGATTAAAGCTGTCAACAATTTCATCTTTTTGGATCCACAATCAACATCCTTGGTACTAGCAGTCAAGAGATCAAGAGACATTTACACTGGGAAAGTCTATAGTCAGAGACCTCTCCAAATTATTGAGGAGAAATGAGGTCAGTGTGAGGACTAAAGTGCACTTGATGCAGGCCATGATCTTCTCAATCACTTTCTCAGGGCTGGACAATGAATAAGAATGACAGAAGAACTGACACCTTTGAGCTGTGGTGTTGGAGAAGTGTAATAAATATCCCATGGGCTGCCAAAATAACAGATAGGTCTTGGAGAAAGTGCAGCCAGAATGCTCCTTTGAGGCAAAGCTGATAAAGCTTCATCTCACATTTTTGGGGGCATGTTGTTAAGAGAGACTATTCCATGGAGAACACCACGCTTAGAAAGGTGGAAGGTTGGTAAAAGAGAGGAAGACCCTCAGCCAGATGGATTGACACAGTGACTGCTGCAATGGGCGCTAGTGTGTCAGGAAGTGTGAGGATGGCACAGGGAGGACAGGGTTCAGATCTGTTGTTCATAGGGTTACTATGGGTCGTACATGACTTGATGGCATCTAACAACAACAACAGCGGCATAGCTTTCAAATGGGGTTAAGTATGTCAGAGATGGTGAAGCTGGCTCAGGATAGGGCAAGGTTCAGAGCCATTGTTCATAGGGTCACTCTCTGAGTCACAGTTAACTCAATGGTATATAATAAAAACCCTCATATTCTCATTCTTCTCTGATATGGGGTCACCATGAAATTGGGGTCAATGTGATGACAGCTGCCAGGGCAACATCTGCTAGTTGTGCTTCTGGGGCTGACTGCTTTTAGCTTATAAATCCCCACGTAGATTAATTGGTCTGACCCACTTTTTACTCAGAGTTTCAAGATTTATTTCTAGAAACCTGTTTGTGGCAGTTTATCCAGCAGATTCTTTTCAAGAGGCTCCACTCACCTAAATCTTTTTTCCTCAAGACTGAGCCTTTTTCACACACCAGAGCCTCCCTCCTACGAGTGAAAGGCGCGTGAGGGGCGGGGGAGTGTTTCCCTGAGGGGAGTCAGCTATGTCAGGAGGCACCGAGGGTTGGGAGAGTGCCCACAAATCACATCCAAGGAAGAGAAAATGCAGGTGATACACGGAATGGGATGAGACAGCCGGGCTTTGCTGTAAATGCCCGAGTACGGTTCTTTTATGTCAAGAATGTATTCACATTCTTCTATAATGACAAATTTAATTTAAAATGTGAAATTAAGGAAGAAAAGTAAAAGTTGAACCCAAACATGAAATTTCCTGATGTACCTTAGTAATATCTGAGCCCATCTATGTTAAGAAAGAAAAGGGTCAGCATCAACGCAGAGCTGGTTCCTATGAGGTGTTGCTGTTGATTGCTGTCGAGTTGAGCATGACTCATAACGACCTTTTGAACAAAAGGCCTGAAGCCTTTCTAGAACTATCATCATTTATCAAAGTTCACAGTTTCCAGAGGCATGTTGTTTAGGAAGTGGATGCCACTCCTGCTTCCAATGAGATAGAAAATGCAAAAGTCACTGCTGTCAAGTCAGAACTGAGTCACAGCTGACACTGCTGTTTCTGGAGGCTGTAAACTGCACAGGAGACAGCTCATCTTTCGCCCATGGAGCTGCTGGTGGACTTGAACTGGGAGAGAGACATTGCCTTTGGGTGAGCAGCACAACTCCCTACAGCCTACGCCACCACAGCTGCCTGTGAGGTAGTTGTTGTTGCCAGGTGCCACTGACTCGAGTGCGACTCAGTGACCCTAAAACCAAAAGATCTGAGCCCTGTTCCATCCTCACACTTCCTGACACTCAAGAGCCCTCTGCGGCCATCACTGTGTCAGCTTACCTGGTTAAGGATCTTCCTCTCCTTCGCTGACCCTCCACCCTTCCCAGCATCATGTCCTTCTCCAAGGAATAGCCCCTCCTAGCAACACGTGCAAAGGATGTGAGGCGAAGCCTCGTCATTCTTGCCTCCAAAGAGCACTCTGCACCCTCTCCAAGACATATCTATTTGTTCTGGCCATCCATGGGATGTTCAGTGCTCTTCTCCAACACCACAGCTCGTATTTCCACTTTGACTGTTCTTCACCAGTTCTGACACCAGGTGACTCTCCCACTGCACTCTCTCCCTCTCTGCTCAGTTTGAGAATTCATTCTAATGGATACACAGAAGCAACAGGCTCAAAGCTGGCATCAAAATCAGCTTGGAACTAAGAGGCTACAGGCTCAGGAGACAGGATATAGTTTTTTTAAGCAGGCCAGCTTTCAACCAGGAAGGCTCTGGGCTCCTTCTTGGCTGTGACTGTGGGCAGACCCTTCCCTCGGTGTACCAGCCTCTATTCTGTGTGGGCAAGTGTGCCAGCACTACAGATCCACTGACAAGGGCCTGGAGGCAACTCCTGCTGCCAACAAGTCTGCCCACAGGCACTTGGCTCCCTCTCACTGTGGTTGCCCAGCCTGCTGCATCCATCTGCTGGTCTTATCGCTCATGCTACTTATACTGCTGTTTCTCTGCTGTTGGGCTCCTCTGTGGCTGCTACTGTATGCCTCTGTCCCATGCCATTGCCTGTGTAACAGCTCTCTCTCTTGGGTCTACAAGGTTCTCAGTGCAGACACCAGAGCCAAAGGGCACACACTATTCTAGGGCTCTCCTCGAGGGTAGTGAGGTCCTCCCACCACACTAGAGGATTGGTCCACACATTCAATTTCAAGGCGTGGCCCTCCCAGGCAGACCACAAACTGACCAATTCCCTCTGCAGAAGATCACTCAGTCTGCATCACTGTCAATCAGTTCCTACAAGGTCACTTAATCTTATCAGGTGGTTTAAAGCACCCTGTTTGCATAGTGTACTGAGCAACCTCTTCTAAGATGACGGCCTAGCCAATCATGTTGGCAGAATTATAAGCCCAAGGCCAGGAAAGCCATATATAAGAGAAATCCCTTACACAGCACCTGCACTGCTAGTAGGAGGCATCAGAGTGTTTAGAGCTTGGCTCTTGGGAGAGATATGTAGGTCTAGGTTCCAGCTCTGCCCCTGACCTGTGATCTTGGGCAGACCACTCATCTTAAGGAAGCCTTGGCTTCTATATGAGCACAATGGACCTCTCTTAGATTGCTGATGTTGTCGTGTACCACAGAGTCACAGCTGACCCTCTGGAGCTGACCCATAGCTGACCCTCTGGGGGGTTTTCAGAGGCAGTTAATTGCACGGGAGATTACCCATCCTTCTCCCACGGAGCAGCTGGTGACCTCGAACCGTGTGCCTTCGGGATTGCTGCTCAGCTTTTTGCCACTCGGCCACCAGAGCTCCCTCCTCTTAGATTAAGGGAACAGAATTTTAGACTTAGCATCATATCCAGCACTTGAGAGGCCCTCAGTGATCCCAACTACTATTGTTTTTAAGATCCTCGCCATACAAAGTGCTTTTTAAAATTATTAGGAAAAACTAATGAACATATCTATAAAAAAAATCTGCAAGAATCCAACTATAACCCTTGATCAAAATGCCTCACACCTTTCATTTCTTCTGGTCTAATGGAGAAGAAGATAGTAGTACATGAATACAATAGACATATATCACATACTTTGGGTATGTTGCAAGGATGGGTTATTGGAGGACATGATGCTGGGAAGGGTGGAGGGTCAGCGAAGGAGAGGAAGAGCCCCAACCAGGTGGACTGATGTGGTCACTGTGGCAATGGGCTCTTCTGTGTCAGGAAGTGTGAGGACAGCGCAGGATAGAGCAGGGTTCAGATCTCTTGTTCATAGGGTCACTATGAGTCATACTCGACTCAATGGCACCTAACAATAACAACATATTACATATCCTTTTTCAATTCTAGATTTTCCTTCTTCTTTAGTTGCTCCTAGTAAATAGAGATTAAATGGGCTCAGCCCAGGTAATGAATACTATTTCCTGAATACACTAATATTCTCTGTTCATAATCAGGTAATAAATCCCTCAAAGGCCTAGGGGAAAAAAATCTGCAAGAACACAAATTTGAGTGTGTCACGGAAGAACTACATGCATAGCCAATACAGTTAATTCTTAGGTTGTTGTTTGTTCCCTCCCACCCCCACTAGCAAAGAAAATGAGATCCTTTTCAGGAGGCCTCTGCATGGCAACAGCTGACTGGCACGCCAGCTCCCTCATAGGAACCAGCTTTGTGTTCATCCTGTGCCTCTGCAGGAGGTAGAGGATACTGAGTAATAAAAGGGAGAGCTGGGCTCCCACCTTCCATTGCCACCACACAAGTTAAGCCATGCTCTTTTATTTGGCTTTTAATGTTTCCATCTATAAAAAGAGTATAATAATCCAGGCCTGACTGTAAAAACATAAAGGCACCATGCCCTGAAAGGGGCCCACAGGCCACTCTCCCCAGCCCTAGATCCATCTGCTGTGTACCTGGAGGAAGAACATCACGGTTGGGCCCAGGCCTGATCACTCCCTGAAGAAACCTGATAATGTCTAAGGGGACCAGACTGGACCCTGATCAGGCTCTGGGCCTGATTACAACTGCTCACTCCAAAGTTAGTTAACAGGACTCTCACCCAAATTCCGAGCAAAATACCATCTTCCCTAGTTCTCCCTAAAAACCTCTATAAGAAGGAACTGTCCTTTTCCACCCCCACACCATTTTGACCTTCTCCATGACAGCAGGCGGTCACTTGGCGTCCCTCTCAGACCACACAATAAAGGCCTGTTTGTGTCTTGGGACCAGCTTTTCTTCCTTCCTCCCTCCCTCTTACCCCCCCTCTCTCCTTCTTTTCCTTCCTTCCTTCCTCCCTCCCTCCCTCCTTCCTTCCTTTCTCTCTCTCTCTTTCAACTCTTTTTCCTAACAATACTGAGCTTGATGGATAACCTTAAGGTGGGACACAGCTCTGGTGGGCTCTATCTTCAGCATAGAAACTTTAATGGCCTTAAACTTAACTCAACCACCCCAGGTGAACTTCAGTGCCAGCAGTAGACAGCCCGGACTCCATAAACAACAGCTCTTGCTCTGCACACCCTGCCCACCTCTCTGTGCATAAGCCCTGTGGTGCCCCAGGTGGCTCAGGGATCTTCAGAAGCTGGCTGGTCGCGAGTCAAGCTAAGAGGCCTCATCTAGGTACACCCTTACCTGAAGGACGTCATGTTCTGGTTCCTGGGGTCCATTTGCAGAGACTTTGGGCACTGTTTTCACGATGTTACTTAGATCAACACCTAAGAATAAAAGAAGACAGAACACATGGAGGTATCACCACCTGAGTAACACCCCGTGATCCTGGCTGGGTGACGACAGTGAAGCCATCTCTAAGTAAGACTGGCTGGCCACGGCTGGCCCTTCTGCGGAGTGATCACATTCTACCTGGGAAGAAGGGGAAACCCGAGGTCTTCCTAGGGTTTCCTCACCCTGGCTACATCCTTGCCGCCTCTTCCCTAGGGCCCCCACTGGAAGCCCTTCTGTGCCCAATGCCTACCAGTCACCCGACAGCACTTCTGCCACTCCATGCTGCAGAGGCCAATGTCTGACATCAGGGGTTGCACCCCCAGCTCCAGTCTCTTGGCTTCTGTCTGAATTTGGCCACTGGGGACCCAGATGTAAAGTCAGATGGCTCAAGACCAAGAAGTCATTACTAGCTTCTAGCCACAGGGCCTGCCTTCACTGTCCTATATAGACCTGGTGGCGTGTACCTGTCTCAGGTGGGCATTAGCTCTCTACCTTGGCCTTGGGTCCCTGTTCTGGGAATCTCAACCCTGATCACATGCACTGTAAACTGCTCCCCCTGCCAAACTTCCCCTCTGACACTATCTGAACACTCCCTGTCTTCTGAAGACCAGAATTCAACATACCCTTTGGCCTCAGTGAGCTAGAGCTTAGAGCCATCCTGGAGGTGGCAGAGAAAGCCTCATGCAAGAAGGGATAGTTGTCAGTGTTGTTGTTTTTGTTATGTGCTGTCAGTTGTTTGCGACTCATAGCGACCCTATGTACAACAGCCCTAAACTCCACTCTGTCCTGTGCCAATTGCACTGTCTCTGACACTCCCATCCCGATTACCCCAGTCACTGAATCAATCCACCTCATAGAGGGTCTTCCCCTCTTGTGCCGTCCTTCCACCCTCCCAAGCATGATGTCCCTCTCCAAGGACCTGTCCCTCCTTGCAACATGCCCAAAGTATGTCAGACAAAGCCCCAGAATCCTTGCCTCCAAGGAGTTGCTTGGTTTAATCCTCTCCAGGATGAATCTGTTTGTTTTCTTGGCAGTCCAGGGTATATTCAATACTCTTCTCCAGCACCACAGCTCAAAGGCAACAATTCAGGGAGCTCTGGTGGCCTAGTGGCAAGGAACTGCAACTACAATTCCAGAGGCGCATGGTTCAAATCCACCAGATGCTCTGCCGGGGAAGGAGGGACAATCTCCTCCTGTACCAGTCAGATCTGATTTGACGGTACACTCACACAAAAATAAAAAAAAAAATTAAAAAAAAAAAAAAGGCAACAATTCTCCTTCTGTCCTCCCTAGTCACTGTCCAACTCTCTGATACATAACAAGTGATTGCAAAGACCATGGCCTGTATCAGGCGCACCTTAGTCTCCAGAGAGACACCGTTGCTCAGTGACATGTTCCAAATATCTGGTAAGGGGCAGGAAGCAGCAAGTCTAACATGGAGTGAGTGATAGGAAAACAAGGTGCGAGTGGATACAAGGGCTGGGGAGGTCAGGAGGAGCCCCACGTGCCACCAGTAACCTCTCTGGGTGTGATGGGCAACCCCAGCCCAGGTGTGTTCCCAACTCCCAGCTGTTCCTGCAGCACAGGAGTTGTGCCAGCACCCACCTTGTGACTCAAACTGCTCCATGGCTTCCCTCACAGCCTCCTCTGGGCCCATCTCGAACTCCTCAATGTTCTCACGCACAGCGGCATCAAAGGTCTCCTGACTGATATGCTTGGAGGACATCCTCACTGCTGTGACGGATGGTACCTGCCAATACAAACACCTGGTTGAGAGACGAGGGTGACAGGATGCCACATCATGGAGAACAGAGGGCCCAGGTCTTCTTAAAGCACCATGTGTGTGTAAGTCCACTAGGACCAGAGCCTATGATCCTCTTACAACTTGAATGAAAGAAAATAGACTAATATCCAAGAGCTTCTCAAAGTGCAGAACAGAGCACATAATTTGCTCCATTTATCTAGGAAAGGGGAGTTATTAATATGCACCTTTGCCTCCTGTACATGTTATTGTTGTT
>NW_006399795.1:17970906-17985391 GCF_000299155.1 Elephantulus edwardii
AATGAACATTTACAGAGATTTTGGGTTTTCATTCATTCATTGTTGCACTGTTTTCTCTACCCTCCTCCCCAGTTCGTTCTTCTTTCCCCACCCCCCTTGAAAGTCTGTTGGAGGCAAAGATTTTGAAGCACTGTCTCATATACTTTGAGGACTCATTTCTTGGAGAAGGATATCCTACGTGGATGGGGGAGGAACCATGCAGGAGAGGAAGGCCTTGGATGAGCTGAATGGACACAGTAATTGGGGTAAAGTGAGTAGGTGTGTTGGAGACAGTGAGTTTGTCTCAGGACAGCAGAGGGTTCAGAGCTATTGTGCCTAAGGCTACTATGAGTTGCAGTCAACTCAACAGCACAGAGTAACAAGTAAATCTTGCTGAAGATTATTCAAAAATAGATAGAAGAGTCCATTGTTCTTAGGACTGCCAGAAATTCAAGCTGGATTCAAAAGTGACAGTGGCATGAGAAGTATCATTGCTGATGTCAGATGGCTCTTGGCTGAAAGCAGAGAATATCAGATGGATGTTCAAATAAGGTTTGCATGCAAAGGCATTTGACTGTGTGGATCATAACAAATTATGAATAACATCAAGAAGAACGGGAATTCCTGAACACTTAATTATGCTCATGCAAAACCTATAGAGTAAGAAGCAGTTGTCAAGACAGAACAAAGGAACACTGTATAGTTTAAAATCAAGAAAGGTCAAGGTTGTATCCTTCCACAATGCCTATCTCATTTGTATGCTGAGTAAATAATTCAAGAAACTGAACTATATTAAGAAGAATGTTGGCATCAGGATTGGAGGAAGATTAATCAAGAACCTGCTCTATGCAGATGACACAACCATGCTTATAGAAAGTGAAGAGGGCTTGAACCTTTACTGTAATAGATCAAAGACTACAGTCTTCAACATGGATTAGATCTCAATACAAAGGAAAAAAGTCCTCACCCCTGGACCAATAGACAACATAATGATAAATGGAGAAAGATTGAAGTTGTCAACTATTTAATTTTATTTGGATCCACAATCAATATCCCTGGTCGTAGCAGTCAATAAAAACAAAAGATTATGTTGCACTGGAAAAATCTGCTTTCAAAGACTTCTCAAAAAAAAAACAAAAAAACTTCTCCAAAGTGCTAATGAGCAACAATGTCAGTTAAAAGACTACAGTATGCCTGATTCAAGTAATGATATTTTCAATTGCTGTCTAAGCATCTGAAAATTGAACAAAGAATGACAGAAGAATCGATGTTTTTGAGCTGTGGTGTTAGAGATGAGTACTGAATACCCCATGGACTGTCAAAAGAACAAGGAAGTTCATCTTGGAAGAAATGTAACCAAAGTGCTTCTTAGAAGCAAGGTTGGTGAAATTTCATCCCACATACTTTGGAAGTGGTTATCAGTTCTTGGAAAAAGACATCATGCTGGGAAAGGCAGAACATCAGCAAAAGCCCCTGAATAAGATGGACTGACACTGTGACTGTAAAAGTGGGCTTCAGCATGTAGATTGTAAGGATGATATAGGATTAACCATAAAACTGCTCTAAAAAGAGAATTACAAAGTGACCAGAAACTAAAAAGCCACTAAGGTTTCCAACAAATAAACAGCAAGAGGAAAGAATTCTGAAAGAAATTTGTAGTTAAGAGAATAAAGGAGGGCGCTCTGGTGGCCTAGTGGCAAGATGCTGCACTGCAATCCCAGAGGCGTGGGGTTCAAATTCACCAGATGCTCTGCTGGAGAAGGAGGGGCAATCTCCTCCTGTACCAGTCAGATCTGATTTGACGGTACACACACATAAAAAATAATAATAAAAAGATAATAAAAGGATGTGAGGGAGCCCTCATTGTGCAATGGTTAAGCAGCCAGTTTGGCAGGTGGTTCAAACCCACTGACCCTTCTGTGGGTTCTGGAAAGATTAGTCTTGGAAATCTTATGGAGCCGTTTTACTCTGACCTGTCATGTTGTTACATGTTAATGCACTTGATGGCAATGGGCTGGTTGGGATGTTCCAGTGGGTTTTCAGAGGCTGTATACCACGTAAGAGAATGCTCATCTTTCTCCCATAGAGCAGCTGGTGGATTTGAACTACCTGCCTTTAGGTTGGTGGTACAATGCTCTCTCTTGATCTGGGTTGTTGTTGTTGTTAGGGGTCGTAGAGTCGAGTACAATTCACAGTGACCCTATGAACAACAGATCTGAACCCTGTCCTATCCTGTTGTCATCCACATCATCTCTGACACCCTTGAGCCCACTGCTGGAGTTACCATGTCAATCCATCTTGTTGAGGGTCTTCCTCTCTGTCACTGACCCGGCACCTTTCCCCACATGATGTCCCTCTCCAAGGAAGAGTCCCTCCTAACAACATGCTTGAAGTACGTGAGATGAAGCTTCGCCATTCTTGCCTCCAAGGAGCAATCTGGCTGCACTTTATCCAAGACATGTGTTTGTTCTTTGGTAGTCCATGGGCTATTACAGTGCTCTTCTCCAGTACTTCAACTCAATTCTTCTTTTTCTGTCATCCTTATTCATTGTCCAGCAGTCAGACACACAGCAAGTGACTGAAAAGACTATGGCCTGCATCAAGCGCACCCGAAAATATCACTGCTCCTCTAGAGTTTGGAGAAGTCCCTGACAGCTGACTTATCCAATGCAGTATGTCTTGATTGTGGATGCAAGCAAGATGAAATTGTTGACAATTTCAATCTTTTACCCATCGACAATGATGTTGCCTCTGGGTCCGGTAGTGAGGACATTTGTCTTCTTAATGTTGAGAAGCAATCCATATTGACGTCTATGGGCTTTGATCTTCTGCAGCAAGTGCTTCAAGTCCTCCTCACTTTCAGCAAGCAGGGTTGTCATCTCCATAATACAGGCTGTTGATGAGTCTTCCTCCTATCCAGATACCACATTCTTCTTTAGAGTTGAACTTCTCAACTTATATGATCAGTGTACAGATTGAATAGGCATATTGTTGTTAAGTACTGTAGAGTCATAGACGACCCATAGTGACTCTATGAATTAAAGTCTTGAACCAAAACTTTCATGTTTTCTCCAAGTTCATAAGTTTCCGGACGCAAGCTATAACCCTGACATATACTTTTCCCAATTTTATTTTTGTTTCTTTCTTTTCTTTTTTTTTTTTTAAATTTCTTGTGTACTGTTGAATTGGATCCAACTGGCATAGGAGATTGTCCCTCCTTCTCCAGTGGAGCCTGTGGTGGATTCGAACCACGCATCTTTGGGACTGCATCAACTTTTCCCAATTTTAAACAATGCAGTATTCCCTTGCTCTTTTCGGATAACAGCTTCCTGGTCTAGGTCTAGGTTTCACATGAGCATAATTAAGTGTTCTGGAATTTTCATTCTTCTCAATGTTAGCCAGGGTTTGTTATTATCCACACATATACTTTTTTTTTAATTAAATTTTATTAGTTTTAATGAACATTTACAGAGATTTTTGGGTTTTCATTCATTCATTGTTGCACTGTTTTCTCCACCCTCATCCCCAGTTCGTTCTTCTTCCCCCCCCATGTCTGTTTTAATTGTCCAATTGCCACAGTGCTTGTCAAAGCCAGTCCTGACCAATCTCCTTTGTCAGTGTGTCCCTTGGCATTCCCTATCACTCCTCCCTGAGAGAGACTTCACCCTGATTCATAAGGAAAAGGGGACGGCGTATTCTTTTACACAATTAAACACAAATAGCTATTCTCTTAATATTCTCTGCTTTATCAGGATCCTGATGCTGACATTAGCATTGATATCCCTAGTGCCACCGCCTCTTCTAAACCCAGCCTGAACTTCTGGCAGTTCTCTCTCAACATACTGTTCTAACCATTTTTGGATAATCTTCAGAAATATTTGCTTGCAAGTGATATTATTTGATTATTTCCACATTCTGTTAGATTGTCCTTTTTTTAAAAAAAAAAATTATTATTTTTTGTGTGTACCCAAGCATCGAGGACTCTCCTTCATAGGGTCGCTATGAGTCGCCTGCGACTCAACGACACTTAACAACAATAATATCACCACAGAGAGAGAGATCAACTGGTCCAGTGAACAGAAAGCGATGCTACCAAGCCAAAGGTTGGTGACTATTAACCCATGGCCCTCGGGCCTGTCTTTCACGGTTTTGGTTCAGACATTCGTCTAGGTCGTATAGTCCTGGTGTACAAGTTGCCTTACCACGGTCACTTGTGGTTGCTGTGAGGCTGAGCACTGTGACAATGATGTGTCAAATGCGTTAATGGTTGGCTACCCAATGTGGACAGAGAGTGGGGTGGAGCTCCCCAATTAAAACAAGCTTGGAAGGAGGAGTGGCATTCACTTCCATAATAGCTTGCCTCCAGAAACCCTATGAACCTGGAGAGAGGATGAAAGACACCCAAGCATCGAGGACTCTCCTTCATAGGGTTGCTATGAGTCACCTGCGACTCGACAGCACTTAACAACAACGGTCAAATCAGATCTGACTGGTACAGGAGATTGTCCCTCCTTCTCCAGCAAAGCATCTGATTGATTTGAACCGCGTACCTCTGGGATTGCAGTGCAGCTTCTTGCCACTAGGCCATCAGAGCTCCCTTGGATTGTCCTTCTTGAGAATGAGGACAGATATGGATCTCTTGGCCAAATAGTTGCCCTCTAAATTTCCTGGCAGACTGGTGAGCACGTCCAAAGCTCCATCTAGTATTTGAAACATGTCATCTGGTGTTCCATCAATTCCTGGAGCCTTATTTTTGGCCCATGCCTTCAGAACAGCTTCTTTCATTACCACTCTTGTTCATAAAGTATTTCCTGAAATTTATCAGTGTCAACAAATTCTTTTTGGTACAGTGATGTTGAGTATTCCTACTATCTTCTTTTGCTATTTCCTGCATCATCCAAGATTTTTCCCATAGCATTTTTTAGTATTGCAAGTTGAGGCTTGAATTTGTTTTTGTTTCAGCTTTAGAAATGCTGAATGAGTTCCTTCCTTTTTATTTTCTAATTCAAGCTCTTTACACATCCCGTTATAATACCAGGGCCTTATTAGGATGTGGCACCACGGCAGTAGGTATATCATTGATGATGTAAGATGGGTCCTGGCTGAAAACAGAAAAACACCAGAAGAATATCTATTTGTGTTTTACTGACTATGCAAAAACATCTGACTGGGTGGATCATAACAAACTATGACTAACAATGAGAAGAATGGGAATCCCAGAACACTTATTTACATTCTACATTACAGATGAAACTTGGTTGGGATAAGAGACATAAATCAAATTCAAGGAGAGATCATGAAGAGAAAGCCATTTTGAAGAAACCAACTCAAAAGATAATCAGGGGAGGAGCGCTGGTAGCATAGTGGTAAGAAGCTGCACTGCAATCACAAAGGCACTCAGTTCAAATCCACCAGATGCTCCTCCTGTGTTAGCTGGACCCAATTCGATGGTACACAACAAAGGGGGGAGGGGATAATCAGGGGAAGAAGGTAGAAATATGATCTTCTTCACGTGTTGACATTAATAACGTTCCTTAGGTATGATAACAGCATTATGGTTATGAAGGAGAAAGAGAGTCTTTGCTTTGAGAGACGTAAGAGTATTTACAGTGAAATGATAGCATTTTTTGGAGCTTATTTCCAAAGATCCACTACGTGGAGGGAGGGGACAAGGATGAAAGAGACCACAGGTCATTGTTGAAACTGGGCATTAAAAGTTGGGATTTATTATGGTAGCCGCAATGTGTGTATTTAAAATTTTCACAATAAACACATTTAACACATGGTAATTCTGGTACTAAATATATACCCAAGATCAATGAAAACACACATACGCACAATAATTATTTACCGATTATTTACAATAGCCTGAAGGTGAAAACCACTTTTATCCATCAAGAAGTGATGGATAAAAAAAAAAAAAAAAAGAAGTGATGGATAAACACAATGTGGTCCATTTGTACAATGGAATATTCCCCTGTCAGATAAAGGATAATGGAATTGAGGTTATGGGGTGGGGGAAGAGTCCCTGAATTGAGAGACTTATTTACAGAGAGCTGATAGCATAATTGGGACTTATTTAAAAAATAAAAGCCCAAATGTACAGAAAGAGGGAATGATGTATTAATGAACACATTCTAAATTATAGATGAACCTTGAAAACATTATGTTGAGTGAAAGATGACAGACACAAAGGGCTACACATTTTGTGATTTCCGTCTATATGAAATTCCAGAACAAGGAAAGCCACAGGGACATAAAGTAGGACTGCAAAAGTGAGGGCACTCTGGTAAAGGACTCCACAGAAGTCGCTCTGCTAATCCAGCCAGCATCTCCATGGTGGCAGCATCTCACTGGGGGTGACAGATGAGTCATCTCCTCCTGTGCATTCACCAGTCTCAAATAGACACTGGAGAGACAGTTAAGAATTGGTTCTGACTCTCAATGAGTTGTGCTGTTGTCAGGTGCCTGAGTCCACCATGACTCATATCAACCCAATGAACACCGTATGTGACCCTTCCTCTGTCCAGCAGCATCTTCATGCTCTCGTCACGGTGACAGTCATGGTGTCAATCCACCTTGTTGACAGTCTTCTCTTTCACTGACTTTGTGCCTTTCCCAATATGACATCTTTCTCCAAGGATTCATTCTTCTTGAAAATGTCCAAAGGAAGTGAGATGATACCTCATCATCCTCACCTTTAAGGAGTACTCTAGCGGTACTTTCTCCAAGACATATTTCTTGGTTTTTTTTTGGGCAGTCCATGAGGTGTTCAGTGCTCTTCTCCAACACCACAGTGCAAAGACATCAATTCTTCTTCTTCTGTCATCTTTATTCACTGTCCAGCTTTCAGATGCATAGCAAGTGATCAGAAAGACCATGGACTGAATCAGGAGTACCTCAGTCCTCTGATATCATTACCCCTCAATAATTTGGAGAGGTCCCTGAATGCAGACTTTCCTAATGCAAAGTTCTGTTCTGCTGGCTGTCCATGATATGTTCAATACTCTTTTCCAACACTACAACAAAGAAGGCCTCAATTCTTCTTCTGTCATCCTTAGTTGCTGTTTAACTCTCAGATGCATAACAAGTAATTGAAACGATGATGGCTTGGATCAGCTGTGCTTCAGTCTTCATACCACCATCATTTGCTCCTTAGTCCCTATTTTCCCAAAGTACCACATTGTCTGATTTCTTGATGCTGGTACCAAGGATGTTTCTTATGGATACAAATAAGATAAAAATGTTGACAACGTCAATCTTTTCTCCATTTATTATGATTTTGCCTATCGGCCCAGTGGTGAGGATTTTCTTGATGTTGAGATGCAAGCCATATTGAAGGCTATATAGTGTTTGATCTTCCACAGCAAGAGCTTCAAGTCCTTTTCGCTTTCAGCATGGAGGGTTGTGCCATCTGCATAATACAGGTTGTTTATGAGTTTTCCCCCAATCCTTATGTCATACTCCTCTTCAATAAGTCCAGCTTCTTGAGTGACTTGGTCATCATTTAGGTTGAACTAGTATGGAGAAAGACTGCAGCCCTGATGCACACCGTTCCTGATTTTAAACCATTCAGTGTTCCTTTGCTCTGCTAGCACAACAGCTTCTTGGTCTAGGAAGAGATTTTGCATGAGCACAATTAAATGTTCTGAGATTCCCATTCTTCTCAAAGTTAGGCACAATCTATGATCCACACAGTCAAATTTGCCTAGTCTATAAGACATCATTTATAAAACATCAAATAGGGGGAGCTCTGGAGGCCTAGTGGCAAGGAGCTGCAACTACAATCCCAGAGGCGAACGGTTCGAATCCACCAGATGCTCTGCCAGGTAAGGAGGGACAATCTCCTCCTATACCAGTCAGATCTGATTTGATGGTACATGCACACAAAAATAATAAAATTTAAAAAAAATTTAAAAAAATCAAATAGACATTCCTCTAGGATTCTCTGCTTTCGGATAATATCTATCTGACTTCAGCAACTATATCCTTGGTGCCACGGCCTCTTCTAAATCTAGCTTAAATTTCTGGTGGCTTTGTGTAAATAGTTGTAAGGTTCAAATCCACCAGCTGTTTCACAGGAGAAAGATGGGCAATCTTGTTCCATGTGATTTTGTAGCTTTGAAAACCCACTGAGTTGGTTTCTACTCAAGAGTACACAACAGCACCAAGTTCATGTATATAGTCGCCATTTATGGTTTTTTAAAAAAAGGAGAGTTGACCAAAAATAATGATGACACACATCTGGCCACCAGAGGGCAGTACCAGCAGTTATATGAGTCAGTGACCTTGTGCAGGGCCTTTCCCTCTGGAGGGAATCACAGGTTCAGTAAAAGACATGCTATCAGTGAAGGACCTCTCCAAAATGCTAAAAAAGTAAGGGTGCCAGCTTAAAAGACTGTAAAAACAATGTAGACAGCATGGGAATGGTGGAGTCTGACCTTTCCTAACCACAATGGGGAACTGTCTACATCAACAACATCCATAATACAAAATCACCTCCTATCAGGTCAGACACTGTCTCCCAAATCCCTGAAACTACTTCTACTGCTCTACTTAGGCCTGAAATCCACTGCAATGGCCACACAAATCTCATAGAACCACATTTATAGTTATGGGATTTCTTAGGGAAGTTAACAGGTTATAATTCAGATTGGCAGTTCTGACCACAGGCCCTTTGATCTTCAGCCTCATAGCTTAGGTCAGTGTTACAAGGTTCTCTTAGTCCTGCCAATCAATTATGGAATCTTTGCTTAGTCTTCCAACAAGTTGGGTGAAGGTAACTGGTTCTGGCGGTGTCTCATGCTGGCTTCTGGTTCTCTGTAGAGATCCCTGTCTGTCTGGCATAGGGATCTCTGGCCCTGAAGGACAAATGCTGCATGCACTCTCTGCTTCCTCTAATTTCTGGTAGGAATAAGATTCTCAGATTTCTGCTGCGGAATGTACTCAATTCAAACCTGGTGGAATGGTGAAACTAGCCTTCCTTGTGGATAGACTAACATTTTATTTGTTTATTCCCACCCTGTCATGTGGCAACGTCAAGAGCAATGGCTTTCCTAGAGTCATTTTTTATTTTTTTTAATTTTTATTGTATTATTTTTACATGTACCGTCAAATCAGATCTGACTGGTACAGGAGGAGATTGCCCCCTCCTTCTCCAGCAGAGCACCTGGTGGATTTGAACCGTGTACCTCTGGGATTGCAGTGCAGCATCTTGCCACTAGGCCTAGAGTCATTTTAAATGACAGACCCACTACATCACAAAGACCAAAGTGTACCTGATCCAAGTCATGGCCTTTTCAATTGCTTTATAAGCTTCTGAGAGCTGGGTAAGGCTGACAGAAGAAGAATAAATGTCTCGGAGTTGTGATGTTGGAGAAGAGTACTGAATACCCCATGGACTGCCAAAAGAACAGATAATCTTGGAGAAGGTGCAGCCAGAATGCTCCTTGGAGGCAAAGACAATGAAGCTTTGTCTCACATACTTTGGGCATGTAGCTAGAAGAGACAATTGCTTGGACAGGGATATAGTGCTTGGAAAGGTGCAGAGTTAGTGAAAGAGAGGAAGACCCTCAACCAGATGGATTGACAGTGCAGGATAGGGTCAGTATGAGTCCTAGGGGACTCAATGGCTCCTTAACAACAAAAACTGTGAAAAAGAAAGGCTCTACCAGGTGCCAACAGGTCTTTAACACCTAATACTTGCCACCTTTTTTAACAAAAGAAAACATCCTTGGGCCTAGACGCTAAATGGGATTATCTCATTGTTCTTGGGAGCAAGTACATGGCAAGAGGAGGGGAGGACTCTAGTGATAGACTTAACACATGCCCTGACTGTCCCACAGCACATCCCTATCTGCAAGCCTTTATTTCCAGTCAGCTCCCTTCTAACAATGGATGTAAAAAGTGCTTTAAACTCTGTGCTCTTGAACATGAAGCTTCTCTTGTTACCAGAAGTAATCTTTCTTTGAACAGCACATACTATCAAAACTGATTATGAAATTTATTCTTTAACTGTGACATGAAGACTGTTAATAGAATTCTGTGGCAACTACTATGAATTTTAGAAACAAAAATGAAGAAAATGAGGACCAATTTTACAGGTACCTGTTAGGATGAATTCATTAAGTTCCAAAGTCAAATTCTCATTCTAAACACGCCTGAAAAATTTTGATAGCTTTCCTCCTGCTAACAGTTGTCGTCGTCATTAAGTCATCCTGTCAACCAGGACACAGAGCAACTCTATGAATCACAGAGCAAAACTCTCCCCCATCCTGCACCATCTCCCACACCGAGTAGGCTCTCGAATGATAAGTTTATATTTTCCCAAAATGCCTCCTCCCTCCCTCCCTCCCTGCCACTGAGTTAGAACTGACTCATAGATGAATCTGCAGCAAGTTTTCAGAGGCTGTAATTCATCACATAGGAGATTATCTTTCTTCTAGAGATCTGAAGGTAGATTCAAACTGCCAGAGAGGTGCAAGGTGCAGCCTCTGGGCAGCAGGGCAATTTCTCCTGGATTAGGCCACCAGCGTGTTTAAAAGCTGAACCTACAGGGAGCTCTGGTGGCCTAGTGGCGAGAAGCTGCCCTCCAATCCCAAAGGTGAGTGGTTCAAATCCACCAGATGCTCTGCTGAAGAAGGAGGGACAATCTCCTCCTGTACCAGTCAGATCTGATTTGACGGTACATACACACACAAAAATACTAAAAAAATAAATTTAAAAAAAAAAAACCTGAACCTACATAAATAGAGTTCACCTATTAGAAATTTAGCAACACCAGAATTTAAACACCCAAATGGAGAAAATATTACTACTCACAGGGACCCTGGGATTTTTTTTCCCTATGTACATAAAATTGTAAACATGTTGCTAATCTCAACTTCAGTATCATTTAAGGATTGAGTCTGGAAAGCAAATACTATTTTTTTTTTTTTTAGCAAATACTATTTTTGAAAGTCTAAGAAAATCAATAGCTTTTTTCTTTTTTTAAATCTTTATTATTTTTTTTTGTGTGTGTGTGTGTGTACCATCAAATCGGATCCGACTGGTACAGGAGATTGACCCTAGCAGAGCAACGGGTGTCTTCAAACTGTGTTCCTCTCGGATTGCAGTGCAATTTCTTGCCACTAGGCCACCAGAGCTCCCTCGAAAATCAATTGCTTTTATAGTCAACGCATACATTAATTATTTAGAAGGACTCGGAATCCATGGCTCCACAAATAGGAGGCGTTCGTGACTAACTGTAGAATTAACAACTTTTTTTTCCATTTTACTTGTTTTAGCACCCTTTGCTATTTGAATGGAGTTTCTGGGTGGTGCAGTTAAGTGAGTTAAGCAACTAAACACTTAGCACCTCATTCAACAACTAGGGTCCATTCAGAAGTGTCTAAGGGAACACTTCTGTCTGCAGGAAGCTGCACTGCTAACTCAAAGTCAGTGCCACTCCCGAGGTCTGAATCCGCCAGGGGCTCCTCAGAAAAAAGATGGACAATCTCCTCCCATGCAGTTTACAGCCTCTGCAGACCTGCTGAGTGGTCAGCTGTGAGTCAGTAACGGAGCTCAGTTCTACTGACACATGGGGTCACCAGGAGTCTGAGTGAACTTTGCGGCAGTTGGTTCAAGGATTTTCAAAGTCCATGGTGAAACAAATGAACAAATGTGGTGCAATGGGTTTGTTGCTAAAACTGGCTTCCCCAGACCACTGTCCTTGGCCTTACCACAGCTCTCTTTCCAATAGCCTGAGACAAAGCTTCTAATCTGATCCAGCTACCTCAACTCTGCTTGCCCTGCAGATACTTGGCCCACCTATATCACCAACAGCAATGTGAGCCATTTTCTCCTCATGCAAAAAGAGTGTGTTAGTCTAGCCACAAGACTCACTAGTCTTGCTAGTCTCACTATTAAATTCAGCAGCAGAAAGGAGGAATCTCACTACTAGAGGAAGAAAAGGAAGAAGAAAATGCAGGGTGCTTTCTTTGGGGCCAGAGATTTCTGCAACAGGGGTTGGATCTTGCTCTAATTGAGAAAGTGTCTAGACTGACAGATTATATCTGAATTATAGCCTGTTAGAGATTGTATTTCAGAAGCTCTCCGAACTGAGGAATTGAATCTTGTTGTTAAAGGCCATCTAATAAAGCATGACTCATAGACCCTATGAACAAAATACCTGAATCCTGTTTTTAACAATTAGCTTTTCTCTAAGTTCATAGAGTTTCTGGAAGCATGTTGTTTAGGAAGTGGATGCCACTCCAGCTTCCAAGCCTGTCTTAATCTAGGATCTCCACCAAATACTGTCCACCATGGGTATCACAGCAACTCTAAGTTACCTCTGTAGAGCGAACTGACAGATCAGTGCTGTACCACTTAGAAGAATGTTCATTATAAACAAAATTAAAACCAGGCCCGAAGGCCACAGGTTCTTTTCCATACCCAGGCCCTGACTGACTCTAAACAGGAGGCTTCCAGCCAACAGCTATAGCCTGTTAAGTTCCCTAATAATTTCTGTAACCGTGAACATGGTTATATAAAGTCTATGTGGTCACTGCAATGGATTTTCAGACCTAGTAAGCAGGTGTAGGGGCATGGGGCACCATATTTAACATTACAGTAGTTAGTTTTGTACTACAGATGCTGTTGTCGGGGACAGTCCCTCTTTGTGGGGTTAGTAGAGGTCAGACTTGGCCATCTTCATACTACCCTACACTCTATAGATGAAGACTCTAAACCTCAAAACTATGGCCTCTAGTCACTCTTAAAGTCTGTAATTGTACTCAATACGGTAAAATTTTCAGGCAAACAACAAATTTATAAGGTGAACAACAATGATAGGAGGGAGGTCCTCATTCTTTAAAACAAATAACCATACAAGATCAAAAGAACATTATTTGTTTGGTGATTAAAAAAGATTAGAAAGCACAAGAAGACATCCATGTTTATTGCAGCTTTGTTCACAAAAGCAAAGAGCTGGAAACAACCCAAGTGTCCATCAACAAATGAATGGAAAGAGAAGTTCTGGTATATTCACACGATGGAAAACTATGTTGTTGTTGAGTGCCGTCGAGTCACAGGTGACTCATAGCGACCCTATGAAGGAGAGTTCTCAATACCTGTGTGACTTTCATCCTCTCTCCTGGTTCTTAGGGTTTCCAGAGGCAAGCTATTTACAGAAGCGGATGCCACTCCTGCTTCCAAGCTTGTTTTAATCGGGAAGCTGCACCAAACACTGTCCACCATGGGTAACCGTTATCACATTTGGCATATCAATGTCAGTGTTCAGCTTCACAGGAATCAGTTACCGCTGTACTGCAAGTGGACATACCACTGCTATCTGACCTAGAAAAATGTTTGAAAAGAAACAATGAAAAACAGGCCCGAGGGCCCTTCACTATTTTTATCATTCTGGCATGCCCAAATGCTGGCAAACTCTGGGCCAGAGACCCTCAGTTCACCCGGCAAGTCCGCTCTGACGATCACCACTTGTGGCAAAAAGAAAGCCACAAGCCCCCAGGGCCTTCCATACCTGCCTCTCTTCAAGGGAATACTATGAATCATTAAAAAAACAAGGAACTTAATGAAATATTATGCAAAATGGACGTCCCTGGAGGACATTATGCAGAGTGAAATATCTCTGTCAGAAAAGGACAAATATTGCATAGTGACACTGTTGTAAAACGGGACTGACACTGGGGTTGAGGGAAGACAGAGAAGGAGGGGAGGAATGATGTATACTGCATTGAAACAGATGAGGGAGAGAACTGCTTAAAAGGGATCTGATTAGGTATTATTATCATGACAGGAGTCTAGAATGAAGGCTGCACAGTAGAATGGACTTGGCAGGGAGGGATTGCATAACAATGAAAGAGTTTTACTTTTCAAGGAGAAGAGTGAATTGGGGGGGGGAGGAAGTGGGCAGGGAGAAAAGTGCAACAATGAATGATTGGAAACCCTAAGTCTCTGTAAGCTTTCATTAAAAAAAAATAAAAGCTCTGCTCAGAGAAGGACAAGCAATCTCTTCCTGTACCAGTCAGATCCAATTTGATGGTACACCCACAAAAAATAATAAAATTAAAAAAAAAAAAGAAAAAGAGAGCACAGAGGATAGAGGATAGAAGGATGAACAGAAGCAAGAACCATAGAGACATAGTAGAAAGACTGTTACAAAGTGGGATCATAATCAGTGTTACAAAATGTAATATGTATGAATAATTAAATGAGGTAACAATCTGCTCTGTAAACTCTCATTCACATTACAATAAAAAATATCTTTAGAAACTGTCCTTATACCAAATGACAAAAACGAAACCCAACTATTATTCTGTGCCCATTAAGGGAAGGTGACTGAAGAAAACCAAAGATTCCATTGTATTGAAAGGAACTGGCAGATACAGAAGAATTTAATGAAATAACATTTGAGCAAGAGCCTATGGTGATGAAGGAAGAAGTTCAAGCTGCTTTGAAGGAAATAGCAAAAAATAAGGCCCCAGGAATAGATGGTATACCAGTT
>NW_006399795.1:17989681-17999053 GCF_000299155.1 Elephantulus edwardii
TCTGAGGCTCTGTCTAACGTACTTTGGACATGTTGTGAGGAGAGACCGGTCCTTGGAGAGGGACATCATGCTTGGGAGGGTGGAGGGACAGCGCACGAGAGGAAGGCCCTCTATGACTGGGATCACTGGGATGGGAGTGTCAGAGACGGTGCGATTGGCACAGGACAGAGCGGAGTTTAGGGCTGTTGTACATAGGTTCGCTATGAGTCGTAGGCGACTCGACGACACATAACAACAACAACAACAACATCCCGTGCTGTCTTTTGAAATCTTCTATTCAGCTTTGTAATATCTTGAACTCTTCCTTGTGCTTTGGCTTCTCTGAACTGCAATCCAATCTTCAGAGTTTCTTCTAACATCTATTTTGTTCTTTTTTTTCCCCCCGTCTTCTGTCTTCGTAATGACCGTTTGCACTCTTCCTGGATGATACATTTGACATCCTCCCACAACTCAATAGGTCTTCACTCATTAGCATTCAAGGCCTCAAACCTGTTCCTGAAATGGTTCTGAAATTCAGGTGGGATGAACTCAAAGTCATATGTTGGTTCCCATAGATTCCATTTCATTTTCCTTCGCTTCAGTTTGAATTTGCATATGAGTAGTTGGTGGTCTATTCCACAATCAGCTCCTGGCATAGTGTTCACAGCTGATATTGAGCTTCTGCAGCGGTTCTTTCCAGCAGGCCTCTGAAAACCCTTAGTATAACAGAATATACGTAGCCTAACAGAGAAGACAACTGAGGTAGAACTTTCAAGTATGGAAATACAAAGGAAGAGGAACAGTTGTAAGCAGACACTAGTGATTAGAACATGGAATGTGAGAACAATGAATGCAGGAAAATTAGATATTGCTAAGAAAGAAGTGGAATGCATAAATATTGACTATACAACATTAAAAAGCAATTAATTCACACTTAATGTAAATGAATCTAGAGGACATTATGGTGAGTGAAATAAGACAATAACAAAACAAAACAAAACAAAAATTATTCTAGTATGGTCACCAGGAAGCAGATGGGTGAGGGAGAAGAGTGGAAAAAAATCAATCAACAGATAATAAATATCTACTAAGGTAAGATAAGCAGGAGTGGCATCCACTTCCTAAACCACATACCTCTGGAAACTCCATGAACTTTGATAAATAACCGTTAGAGAAAGGCCTCAGGCCTTTCAACTCCATGGCAATCAACAAGAAGATATACAAAGGGAAAGACAATATTGATTGAAAAGACTGGACCTGTGGTGATTTTAATTAATTTTATGAAACAAATGTTCAAGAATGATTGAAAAACCAGTAGGTTTACAACCCTTCATTCAAATGACAAGAAAGTATATATGTCAATGGATTATGCATAGAGAAATAAAGTGTTGAATTGATGTGGGATCCTCTAGGAATATGTTCAACAATAACAAAACAGAACATTGAAAACAAGAAAGCAGTCTTGTCCCATGTCAAGGAACTTGAAGCCTCTTCACAATACACCCACGCAGATGTGGCACCATCTCTCCCCAAGAACAACCTCTTTACTCACTGCCACGCCCTTGCTTCTTGTTCTCCAAACAGCAGCCAGAGGGAGCCTTGAAATACCATATATTCTCCACATACCACTCAATGGCTTCTCAACCCTCCCTAACAAACCTAACGTCTTACCACTTTTACTTTGACCTTCCTATGTCTTTCTCCCGACCCTCTTCTTAACCCTCCCAGGTATTCATTTCCTTATCACTCACTCTAACGTTGAATGTGATTAAAAAATATGGTTCTTGCTAACCTAATGCCAGCAATTTGAATCTACCAGGTCTCTGCAAAGAAGTTCTTGGTATGTGTAAAGGTTACAGCTAAGAAAACTCGAGGCAGTCCTATGTTAAACGAGTTGTCCTAAGTAGAAGTCGACTCCATGGCAGTTAATATTACCATTTCTATTTACAGTGACATTGCTCACGTATTTGTCTTGTTTAGCGCCCTTGCCCGTGAAATTTATCTTCCACGATAGCTGGGGCCCCAGTTCATTCTGTTTCCCACCTTTCCCTCTCCATGCATGGGAGGGGCGGGACACGCACTACAAAGAAACTGAATGAATGAACAGAAAGAAACCCGAGACGAGCGAGCTGGAGGATTTTGTCTCTCGGCGGCCGTAACATGCTTTCATTTCCCCAAACCAAGTCCCCGAGGCCTGCTCCAGTTGCCAAAGCAACTGTGCGACGCCCACGTGCCTCCCAGCACGCCAGGGGCCCTACATCTGTAGCTTCTCACCCGATTTGTGGGTCCACGTGTGGAATAGGAGGAACTGGCGGTAGTCACGGCGGCGCCTGGCCCCTGCCGGCTGCCGTACGCGGGCAAGTGCAAAGAGCCTATCCCTCGCCCCCTCAAGCTCCGGGTACTGCTTCTCGAGTGAACAGGTAAAGCTAAGCACGTCGACTAGTGCATGTCGACGGCTTTTCTGCTGCCTTTTTCAGTGGCCAGCCGTGGCCACAGTCCCCAGAATAAGAAATTTTTCGGCTCCGGATCATCCGCTTTGAAAGAGGGGCACTGCGCCTGCGCACGAAGGCCCGGCGGCGGGCTTCTTTCGTGTACGCAGATGGAGCAGGCGGCGGTTTGCGCGTGTGTAGAAGGGGGCTAGAGGCCTTTTGCGCCTGCGCAATCAGTCCGATGGCGGCTTGCGCCTGCGCGGCTGGACGCTGCGGAGACCGTTGACTCATTTGCATGTCTCCGCCTCACGGCGGCGGCGGCGACTGCGAGTGAGGACTTCGAGGCAGCAGCAGCAGCGGACTTCCTCCGCGCGCGGTGGTCTCGGGGTGAGGCCTTGGAGAGCGTCGTCGGAGGGTGACCACAGGACAGGCAGTTCGGACCCTGAGCCGGTTCTCCGCGATGGCGCCGCTGGCTCGACCCTTGGACTGGCGGCAGCCGCAGTCGGGCGGGGCGGCGACTGCGGCCTACTAGGCCCAGCCTTCCCGCTGTAGGCCCTCGGAGGCATGGGCGGCGGGCCGCGCCCGGAGTGCTTTGTTCGTTCCCCGGTTCATTCATTCTACCCTGGTCCAGGGCGGCGGCCGCCCGCGGAGGGGGGTGGGGGTGGGGCAGTAATGGCGGCCGGGCGCTCATTTTTACTGTTGGGGAAACTGAGGCACGGGGAGGTCCTCTTTCTTGCTGAGGGAAGGGAAGAGCCAGGATTTTGACCTCTTCCACCGCGGAGACTGTACCGTTGGCCAGGAGGGACTCCGAGGCTTCCCGGGAAAGGATCTGAGTGGGGGTGGGAGTCATGAGAAAAGGAGAAAAGCTGGCTTGGGTTTCGAGGTTTTTGAGGTGGGTTAAGGACACAGTCACTGGGCCCCTAAGAGTGACTTCTAGGTCTCCTGGGCCCCGTCTCCACCACCTCGTTCAGGTCTGCACTCTCAAACCGTGCTTGGGTCTCTTTCCCCCAACAGAAACCCAAACCTAACTGCCCTTCAGTCGATTGTGATGGTGAAGCCAAAATTACAGGTTGGAACTTAGCTCTGTAGGGTTTTCGAGACCGTGATCGATTTGTGAGGGGTCCCTGGGGATGCAAAGAGTTTATTCAACTTGGAGGAGAACTTTGGCAGTTCATTCCTGTTCGGACCTCCGGGGGCAATTTCCATTGTTAACCAGAGATAAACTGAATCGGTGTCTTCCTTGTAACAAGACTCCCAGGTGTTTCTTAAGAGGTCCCCAGGTGATCTTCATGCATAGATTCACCTAATATAGATCGAAAATAGTGGGGGGGGGGGTTGTTGTGTACCGTAGAGTCGGAACCGACCCATAGCAGACCCTCCAGCGGGTTTTCAGAGACACGGAGGAGATTGCCCATCCTTCTCCTGCGGAGCAGCTGGTGGCCTCGAACGATGGCCTTCGGGATTACAGTGCAGCTTCTTGCCACTAGGCCACCAGAGCTCTTTTATTGGGGTAGGGGAAGTAGCTAAATGGTTAAAGCAATCCTGAAAAGGGTAAGAGGGACTTAAAATGTACCATTTGCAAAGCAATTGTACTGTGTCAGTTATTATAAGTAATCTGGAAATATCAAGTAAATGTCTGTGGGTTATATGTAAATACCATGTTATTTTTATTAGCACCAGTGTTTTTGGTATGCACAGAGGTCCACTCAGAAACATTAATGCCACTGAGTGAATTCAAATGGACAAGCTCCACGCTGCTCCCATAACCTGTGTGAAATGACATCTGTAGCACGACTTCTTCAGTGGGTTGTTGCACAAAGAGTTTGTACCTGTTTTGCTGATAATAGGAATCAAGGATTGAGCCCCAGTAGACATTAGCTGTTGTCATTGTCATTAGGCTGTGGTTCCTCCATCTGCTTGTTGAGAGACAGCACTTGGCCTTTGTGTGAAATGGAAGATGGCCATCACATCTTTGCTGTCCACAGTGTGCACTAAGTTCTACCATGACCTCCACTGTGTGTCCGGTTCTCAGGACCTCTTAACAATCTTCGATAAGCTCAAAGAAGAAAAAGAATCTGTCTGAATCACTTTCTGTTCATTCTCAGCTGGCTCATATCTGGAGACTTAAGGGCAGAGACCCCCCTTTGGAATAGTCCAGCCAGTTTCCTAAAGTATCTTGCCAGGTTGTTGCCCTTTGTATGGTGAGCATTTCATTGTTCTCAGTGCCCGCCCCACCCCAACCATGCACTCCACTACAGGTCATTGTAGTATGGCTGCAAGGCCCATCACTCAAGAGTCTTGATGCTTTACTCCAAGAAAAAGGTAGGTGTTACTGTGTGGACCTAGTGGTAAGTCTTCAGGTGAAGTGCTTCAATTTAAAGCTCAAGGTAGTTGGAAATGTGTTTCGAGGGAGACATTTTAATTCCTCATCATTCCTTTGATTAATTATTAAATAAGAGCATGGTTTTTGCCTTGAGACTACCTGTCATATTATACAGACAGATGTAGAGATAGGCTATTGTGATTGAGTTTCTGGAGGGCCAAAACTGTCCACCTTACCTCTTCTGGGCCTCCTTCCCTCACCTGAAGATGGGTTCTTGAATCATTGTGGCTTCATCCCCACAATTACTGCTCTACTTTTGAGCTCTTCGCAGGTTTTTGTCTCCTCACATTAACCACCCTCCAAAAACTCTCCAGCCTGCTCCCACTCTCTACACACATTCTCCTTGCTGCTCACATTAACCACCCTCCACCCCCTTACTGTCCCACCGTACTGTTGTGTCCCTAGGCCATGGCCATTATTGGAGTAATGGGGTTCTCCCTGCAGCGATACATCCTCAGATGAGCGCAGGAGCAGTTTTATAACTAGTCTGTGCCTTGGGTTGGGTCAAGCAGAGGAAGTGAAGATCTGCAGAGCTGCCCACTAAAAATCTTGGCTTACTATGCCAGCAAAATAAAACATGGTGCTCACATGACCTGTGGAGCTACCCACTAGGCCCTGCCTAAAAGTAGCCCCCAGAAATCTTGGCTTACTATCCCAGCAAAGTAAAACATGGTGCTCACATTCCCTGTGGTAGGACAGTTGGAAGGCTTCTTACCAGGGATGTGAAATTTATTTCTCCTGCCCATGTTCTCACTTTGGGGACACTGATGGCCATTACACCCTGTTTTGCTTGACTAAAGTTAACAGGCAAGAGACTCAATTCATAGGTGCCTTTCCCAGGAAACTTGGCTGGTTTATCCTTTCCTCAACCTCAACTACAATGTGTACTCATGCCAGTGTCCTGGGACAGTACCAGGGTAAGGACACAGCCAATACTAGTCATGCCAGCTCTTGACCTGAGGAAGAAGATGCTTGCCATGTAGACTGAGTGAATCTTAAAGACAGATTTCAAATGTTTCGTGAGTAGTGTGTTCTTAATTATAAAAGACTTAAAATGGGTGAAATTAAAAGATCTCATACCTGGGCCCTTAATCTACATTAGGTAAATGTTAAGTAATTGTGACTTTATTTACTAATACATGTATGAAGATCTTTGTCTTCATTTAGCTCCAAAAAAGATTGGGGGGAAGTGGTACTAGAAACCTAGAGATCAGTAGGCACAGGAGCAGCATGATTGCCAGTAAGTCTTGCCTATATCTGCTCATAGACAAGAATTTAGCAAATCTTGTCTAGAACCCAGCCACCACCCCTTACAGTGGTATTGTGGAAACCAGACCTAATAGTTGTTGTTAGATGCCGTCAAGTCTACTGTGACTCATAGCAAACCTATTAACAGAGCTGAACCTTGCTCTATTCTCTGCCACCCTTATCTCTTTGATGCTCTAAGGCATTGTAGGTAATCACTGTGTCAGTCCATCTCACATCTCATGAAAGGTGTTACTCTCTCCGCCTGACCCTCTACTTTTCCCAGCATATCATTCTCCAAGGACTTGTTCCTTCTGAAAATATGTCCAGAGTGAGTGAGAAGCATTTTCGTTGTACTTGCCTTGTAGGAACATTCTGGTTGTAGTTCCTTCAAAACAGGTTGTTTTGAGGGTTTTTGTGATACATAAAACACATTTTTCCACCACTACAATTCAGAGGCATTGATTCTTCTGTCATCCTTATTCATTGTCCAACCTTCAGATGCATAAAAAGTAATTGATAAGCCATGGCTTGGTTCCACCCACCCACCTCCCCTCCCCTTGTGTACTGTCAAGTTGGATCTGACTGGCACAGGAGGAGATTGCCCTTCCTACTCCAGTGGAGCATGTGGTGGATTTGAACCGTGGGCCTTCTGGATTGCAGCACCGCTTCTTGCCACTAAGCCACCAGAGCTCCCTTGCACCTTACTATTCTAATTGACATATTTGTGTTTAGAGCTTTGGAGAGATCCTTGATAACAGATTTCCCCAATGTACCATCTAATTTTTATTTGCTGCTACCGTGGATGAGTCGCAGGCGACTCGATGGCACATAACAACAACCATGGATGTTGATTGTGGATCCAAGCAAGGTGAAATCATTGACACTTTCTTTATCTGTTGTGATGTTGCCTGTTGCTCCAGTGGTAAGGATTTTTATTTTCTTGATTCTGACACATACCCTTTTTTTCCCCTGACACATACCCTTATTGAAGGCTGTCGTTTTTGATCTACAGCAAATATTTCAAGTCCTGTCCATTTTCAGCAGACAAGGTTGTGTCATCTGCATAATGGAGGTGGTTGTTAACTGAGTCCTCCTCCAATCTTCATGCCACGTTCTTCCTGTAGTCCTGCTTCTTGAATTAATTGCTCAGCATAAGAATGAATAGGTATGGAAAATGCCCTGGCAGTCACATTTCTTGAATTTAAACCATTCAGTGTTCCTTTGCTCTGTTCGGACAACTGCTTATTGGTCTGTGTAGAGGTTTTAAATGAGTACAACTTAGTGTTCTGGGATTCCTGCTATTCTTAGTGGTAGACATAGTTAAGATTCACACAGTCGAATGTCTTAATAAAACAAAAATAACATCTTTCTGATACTCTGCGCTTTCAGCCAAAATCCACCTGACATAAATGGTGATGTCCCTCGTGCCACAGCTGCTTCTGAATGCAGCGTGAACTTCTGGAAGTTCCCTATCAATGTATTGTGGCATCTGTTTTCTAATCTTTAGCAAGATTTTACTTGGGTGTGATATAAATTATACAGTTTGATGATTTCCTCATTCTGATGGATCTTTTCTTTTGAGAGGAGAAAAAATACGGATCTTTTCTGGTCAGTCGGCCAGGTCCAGATCTTGGCATAGCCTGGTATGTCCAAGGAGGCATCTGTTTGTTGAAGCATCTCAGTTGATGTTCCCTCATTTCCTGAGGCCTTAATTTTTGCCAGTGCCTCCAGTGCAGCTTGAACTTCTTTCGTTACCATTTGTTCTTGATAATGTGCTATTTCTGAAATGGTTCCTCGTAAACCACTTCTTTTTGGTACAGTGACTCTATTCCTTCCATCTTCTTTTGATGGCTTCCTGCATCATTCAAGATTTTGCCCATAATATGTTTTAGGTGTTGCAACTTGAAGGTTGAATTTGCTTTTCAGTTCATTCAGCTTGAGAAATAGTGAGTTCTTCTCTTTTTATTTTCTGACTCCAGCTCTTGGCATATTTCATTACAACATACTTTGCTTTGTCCTCTTGAGCTGCTCTTTGAAATCTTCTATTCATTTCTTCTCTTTCCATATATTTCCTTTTGTTTTGGTTTTTCTATGTTCTAGTGCAATTTTCTGAGTCTCTTCCGACATCCATTTTGACCTTTCTTGCCTGTCTTTGTAATGATCTTTTGCTTTCTTTATGAATGATCTCCTTTGCTAAATCATCAGGGTGGTGTGCGCATGAACCACTGGGACTGTTCTTGATCCTGCAATCTCTACGTTGTGATTAGAGGTCACTGGTCTGAGAGTTCTTCAGGGACCTTCTGTCTCAGTCAGCGTCCATTGTAATGTCTTCCGCCTCTCCAGTTCCCTGTTCTGACTTTAGCAAGTCAGGGTACTTGAGGAACTCCAGAGAATAGCATAGCTTGGGAACTTTCGGAAGCTTCCTCAACAGCCCAGCTCCTCACTCCCTCCCTGGAAAAGCATCTGCTGTTCGTGTGTGTTACTGGCGAAACAGAACTCTCTGACCACACTGCATAAAGATGGCAGCCCCTCCTTCCCTATCTTCTTTTACCTGCCTTCGCTTGTGCCTGACCCCTCCTCCTTTGCCTTTTCCTTCTCCTAATGTCTCCCCAACCTTCCTCTCCCATCCCCGTAGTGTCTGATCTCCTCCTTGCTTGCAGGCTGCCTTGTCACTTGTCCTTGCTATTGGTCATCACTTGGCTCCCACTGAGAAGGATCACCAGGAGAGCAGGATCTCCTTACTGTAACTGGTTGCCAGAAGCAGTGTGCACAGTCATTAGTAAAGACTTAGAGCAGGGAAGTCTAGCCTGAGCTTCCTGTGGCTTCTCCCTGGTACAGCATGACCTCACAACATTTCTCTTTCACTAGTTTTATCATCTGTTCTGTTCCTAAAAAGTAAGTAATAGGCTCTTACGGTTTAGTGGTAAGGAGTTGCAAAGGCATGCAGTTTGAATCCACCAGCTGCTCTGCAGGAAAAAATGGGTAATCTTCTTCCATGTGAATTACAGCCTCTGAAAACCCTCTGGAGAGTCAGCTCTGAGTCATTTCTGACTCAGCAGTACTGAACAGCAATAGCGATTCTGATTCAACAACCAGTTAAAAAATGATACCTGAACCTTTGGTGCCCACATTTTTCTAGTTTGTGGGTATTGCTGATTTTTCACGTGTCAAAAAATGCAGACTCGCATTTTAGTGGTCTTTTTGTTGTTCTTTGAGTAACATTTACAGAGTAGTGGGTTTTCTATTTTTATTTTTTATTTATTTTTTTATTATTTTTTGTGTGAGTGTATCATCAAATCAGATCTGACTGGTACAGGAGGAGATTGTGCCTCC
>NW_006399795.1:17999153-18008930 GCF_000299155.1 Elephantulus edwardii
TATTTTTTATTTATTTTTTTATTATTTTTTGTGTGAGTGTATCATCAAATCAGATCTGACTGGTACAGGAGGAGATTGTGCCTCCTTTCCCGGCAGAGAATCTGGTGGATTTGAACCGTGTGCCTCTGGGATTGTAGTTGCAGCTCCTTACCACTAGGCCACCAGAGCTGGGTTTTCTATTTTTTGATCATTCACATAAATTTTGTCTCAATGAAATTTATTAGTCCCCACATTTTAACAGCATTCTTCCTGCTTTATATGCTTTGTCCCTGGGCAAATACTGACCTTTTGATTGATCTAGAAAGTAACTCCCTGGTGTTTATCTTCCAAGCTTGTCCATTGTTTGTCTTAAAGTTGAGGCACAGAGATGAGTTTAGTTGCAGCTCAAAGGGTTAGTAAGTACTATAATCTTGGGAATCTGCCAGTCTATTAAATGTGGCTTACTGCTAAGAAGTTGCGCTGCCTATGGTTGGTCCACCAACTGGTTGGGCTGTTGTTTATCACTTGGTGGCTTAGTAGTAAGGAATTGCACTGCAAACTCAAAGGCACATGGTTTGCATACACCAGCTGCTTTCTGGTAGAAAGACAGGACAGTCTCCTCTTAATGTAATTTACAGCCTCTGAGAACCCACTGGAAGATCAGCTAGGAGTTGATTCTTACTTGATAGCACATAACATTAGATCAGCAATTTTGTTAATCTTTATAATTTTGAGGGTTTTGGGTTTTGTTTTGTTTTTTTCCTGTCCAAGACCTCTCTTGTGATCCCTTTGAGAGCAGTCAGCAGTGGTACTAGACAAAGCTGCCTTAATGTTTGCCTTTCCCACTCCTGCTGCAGCCTTACTAGTGAACTCCAAAGAGGACTGATGGGAACAGCAGAGTCGGCCCCTTTGGGTCAGCTGCCCAGCTTCTGTCCAGTGAGGATGGGAGGAGTCAGCCATGGCTCATCCTCACTGAGGGTTATGGGCAGGGGTGTCTTCTGGAAAGGATGAAGACAAGCAAAAATAGAGAATCATTTCAGTCACAGGAAAGACATTCAAACACCAGTCTCAGAGTTTTAAAGGGGTTATCACTTTCCATCCCTGTAGAATAAAGGAGAGAACCTGAAGAAGTGAGCAGTGTTAATAGGTGCAGTGCCTCCAGTCTTCTGCTGTCCTACATGATAAAGAGGTTTTAACCATAGTTCCCAGATCTTAGATATTGGTGACAAAATTGAGCTGGTAAAAAGCACTGAGGCCTCACAGAGCTCTTTCTATTTGGTGGTCCAGGACCACATGTGCATACCTGCATCTGAGTTCTATGTGTGTGTCTTTCTGACTTGTGTTTCAGATCTCGTGAGGACCATTCAGCAGTCCAGAGCAGAGATGTATGAAGATACTCACAGTGAAGCCAGGTACTCCCTCAGCAGGTCTGTAACCCATCCTTGGGACACTGATAGAGAAGGCCTAAGAGATTTCCTAGGTCTGCCTTTAGTTCCAGCACCCTTCTTTGAGTGACAATATCTACTTTAGCGAAGACTTAGACTTTTCCCACTCTGACTCTCAGGACCAGGTCTTTAGCCACCCAAAGTTGGGACATTTCCAGTCTCAAGACTGGAAATTTGCACTCCATGGTTCTTTAAAACAAGAATGTAGTCCTCCAGTTTCACAAGAATCCTCTTGGTCGCAGGAATATATATGCTTTTGGCTCTTTTTCATTATTAGGGGACTTTGGCTCCTCCAGGCTCATTGAGAAAGGAGTGTTTGGAGAAGGAGAGTCAGGATTACGACTTGGACCTTCCAAGTGAGGCACATCCTGTGCACTGGGGCGGAGGCTGAATTCTCAACATTTGCTGACCAGGAAAGTGGTGTTCTGGGGAAGGGAGAGACTCAGGCTGTTGGGAATCTTGTCAGTCTAAAAAACATGACCACAAAGAATTTACCTATAAATCGTGTCACTCCCCAGATCAAGGCAGCTAACCAAGTCCAGAAAACCATCCTAACTCCTGATCTGACCCTCGGAACCAACCTGGGGACAGAAGATACCCAGTTCCCTGTGCAGAACCTCCCCTTGGGGCTTGAGCTGAAGAATATCCAGCTTCCCAGAAGGAAGATGAACTTTGACCTCGTGGATAAGTCTGATGTCTTTTCAAGATTTGGGGTAGAAATTATCAAATGGGCAGGATTCCACACCATAAAAGATGATGTTAAATTTTCCCAACTTTTTCAGACTCTCTTTGAGCTTGAAACAGAAACCTGTGCTAAAACACTTGCTTCATTCAAATGCTCCTTAAAGCCAGAGCACAGAGATTTTTGCTTTTATACTATCAAATTTTTAAAGCACTCTGCTTTGAAAACACCCCGAGTTGATAATGATCTTTTAAACCTGCTTTTAGACAAAGGTGCTGTGAAAACCAAAAATTGCTTTTTTGAAGTCATAAAGCCCTTTGACAAGTATATAATGAGGCTCCAAGACCGGCTTCTGAAAAGCATCACACCACTCCTTATGGCCTGCAATGCCTATGAGCTCAGTGTTAAGATGAAGACCCTCACCACTCCTTTGGATTTGGCCTTTGCTTTAGAGACCACCAACTCACTCTGCCGCAAGTCTTTGGCCCTTTTGGGACAGACATTTTCCTTGGCCTCCTCTTTCCGGCAAGAGAAAATCTTAGAGGCCATGGGCCTTCTAGATTCAGCTCCCTCTCCCGCCTCATTTCCCAACTTTGAGGATTCTACTTTGTTTGGAAGAGAGTACATCGACCACCTGAAGGCCTGGCTGATCGCTAGTGGGTACCCGATCCAGATCAAGAAGTTTGTACCTGAGTCATCTGAGGAGGATGAGGAAGAGGAGGAGGAGAAGGTTCCTTCTACAAAAGCTGACGTTCAGACAACCAAGGCCCCGAGTGACCGGAAGGATGGTAAGGAAGGAAAATTCTGACTGTTGTGGCTTGGTTTTTTTGTAGTTTTTGGTCATGTACTTTATTCTGTTGGAGATTATTAAACGAATTGAGATTTTAGTATATAACTCACACATTGGTCGGTTCAGATGGCCCTTGAATAAATGTGCCGCAGTATGACCATCTTTTTATTTCAATAGCTAATCATCAGGACTATTTACTGCATGTTGTTGTTAAGTGCCATCGAGTCGTAGGCGACTCATAGTGACCCTATGAATGAAAGTGCTCGACACTTGCATGTGCATCTTTCATCCTTTCTCCAGGTTCATAGGGTTTCCGGAGGCAAGCTATTTACAGTGTTTCTAAACTTGAAAGACAAAAATTCTTTATAAAGATAGTAATAAAAGGCAGTAATAATGGAACTTTTTAAAAAAACAAAACAATGATACTTAAGTCAAAAGTGACGTACAGTGGAGTCAATGGAATTAGAGCCCTGTCATAAATGAAGGGCTACCTCTGTGAGCGTGTGCACGCACGCCATCCAGTTCATAAATGTGTGTCAGTAATCTGCCTCTGCAGAAGCCTTAGACATTCACTCTTTAAGGAACTGGCATTAGATTGCAGCCTTTGCCAAGAAATATGCACACAGGTTTACCTACCATGCTTAGAGTCTGTTGTCTGTTGAAACCAAAGTTAAGACTCTTGTTTTATCCTGAGATAATAAGTTGAAGAAAATACCCTGATTCTGACCTCCAGGGAGTTCCTAAGTTCTGAGGGGAGTAACTGTGTGAGGCCTCATGCCTGCTCTGGGTTTGGGAGAATGGGAGGCCTTGCCACCCCCAGAGTAGCAGGAATGCTAGCAGGGACGGCCAACCAGGCCACTCAGGCTGGGGAAGCCCATTTTCCTTCCCCTTCTGGACAGATTAGACACTACTGAGTCACTACGTGCATCCAGAATCAGCAGAGCCTTGGTGCGTTGTGAATGGAAGAACCATAAAGGAGGGGCGTTGAAGCAGCCCTGCTTCCAGGAAGGATGATCTCGGTTGATATGTGTCTTATGCTTCAAGGAAATGTAGCTTCCCTTGCAGTGCTCCCAGCCAAGTAGGACAGTCTTTTCCCTGTTTTCACTTTCATAGCCTCCTAGAGAGTACATCCAGAGACCTGTACTGGGTTCAACCCTGAACTGAGCTCTTCCATAGTTTAGCTGCTGAGGAGGCCTCTAGGCTGAAACTAGGCTCCCTCTCCACTCACACCTCCACATGTGGAGGTGGAAGTTACTAAAGAAAGTTGTGTGAGCAGGGACTAGTCACCACCCATGTATCCTACTTTGACCATTCTGTGATGGAACCTTTCAGTCTGCAGATGTAGTCATGGAGATATGTAGAAATGTTTCTACAGCAGTTTCTGCCTCATTACACTGAGTTCACATTGAATTCAGGTGGTCTCCTAATTTTAGAGATCAGGTTCTGTTCTTTGGAGCTGCAGGGATACCGGGAGGGACTGCACACTGGCCTGTGTTCAATGACTGTTGGGGCCTCCCTGATGTTTCTGTTTCATGTTGCAGAAGGGATTATTTGATTAGGTTTAATTCAATAGCCATGATTATTTCTTTTTTCGGTTCCCAAAACTTAAAAAACTCATTGTCGCCAAGTCAGAATCCACTCATATCTGACCCTCCAGGAGGTTTTTATCTTTCTCCTTATAAAGCCACTGGAGAATCTGCCTTTATATTAGCAGCACAACTCCAGTGGACGATACCACCAGAGTTCCCTGCTATTCCCCAAACCTCTTTTGCTGCCAACCCAGAGGCATGTGGTTCAAATCTACCAGCTGTTTCACAGGAGAAATACATGCAACCTCCCATGAGATTCACTGAAAACCCCCTAAAGGGTTAGCTACACATCAGTTCCAACTTGATGGCACAGAACAAAAATAATCTTGGGCCAAGATGGCGGGCACTGACTGTCATTGACATTTCTGCACTCAGGGCCTTTCTTAGGTGGCTGCAGGAATTCACCAGGGTCCTGGTCTTTGAAAGCCTCCTGACATTAAGCCATTTGACTTGTTCTGGTGGAAAATTAGTAACACAGCGAGCAACCTCCCCTCATGCAACTTCCCCCTGTTAAGAACCCGCTGGAGGGTCAGTTATGAGTAGGTTCTGACTTTATGATACTCAACAAAGTCTAGAAAATGAGCATCACGGTTCAAATCCACCAGATGCTCTGCCGGGGAAGGAGGGACAATCTCCTCCTGTACCAGTCAGATCCGATTTGACGGTACACTCACACAAAAATAATAAAAAAGAAAATGAGCATCAATGTCATAGGGAAAACACCTGCACTGAAGCAGTAGTTAAGGATTGATGCATACATGCCCAATACCTATAGAATGCCAAATTCATTACAGGATAACAGGGAATGTGGGTCCCACTCAGTGGCAATTTTTATTGGATGACTGCAGAAACCAGTTTGTCCTATTAAAACGAACAGATATAAGACTTATGTTTGGATTAACAGATGCTCATCTGCATTTTTGGTGGCATGTAAATAGAATAGTAATTGAAATAAATTTACACCTCAGAAAAATGGTTGTGGTTTTTTTTTTTTACAAACAACTAGTATTTATGTGAGCAGCTGCCTTGAGACACTTGACTTTTTTTTAAAAAAGATAATCTAAAATGTAATCTTTATTTGTGGTAAGTATACATATGTATGTAAGTTTGTTTTTTGGTGCCCAGCGTTAAACCTTCACCAGTTTACCAGTTTTGAATGTATAGTTTGGTGCTCTCGCTTGCATTCTTCATATTGTACAGTCTTTCTGAAAGTCCTTTTCCAAATTATTCTACTATCATGTACATTTTTTTCCTGATTACAAAACATGTATTTCTTTCCTAAATGTTAAAGAAAATGTAATAATTGATAAATCCACTGCCTTGAGATACATACCATTAACATATTAGTGGCTTTCTGTCTACTTCTGTGTGTCCATATTTCTCTCTCTAACATTATGTTGGGGATTATTGTCCAGATGAGTATATATAGGTACATTTTCATATATAGATAACACCTTTCTTTTAAATGTGTTCTTTTTTTTTCATTCCTGGTGGTGCAGCAGTAAAGTATTTGCCTGCTAACCAAAAGGTTGATGTTTCAGATACTTCCCCAGATACTCTGCAGGAGAAATATGTGATGATCTGCTTTTCTAAAACTGCCTTAGGGTAGTTTTGCTCTGCTCTCTAGGGTCACTGGACTGGTTTGGCTTTGGTTATATGTGTGTATTTTTCCTTTAATTATGTTATTGTAGACACTCAGGTTGTTGAGAGGTACACAGAAAAATCTCTTAATATTAGTGTGTTGTTGTACATTGCCATTGAGTTGAGCACAACTCATAGCGACACTATGAACAAAAGACCTACAGCCTTTCTATAACTATCGTTGTTTCTTAAAAGTTCATACTCAGTATATATAGAGAGTAATTGTTTTGGATCTTCCTAAGTTTGTGACTTTTCTGCTGGTTGTGCTATATTTTAAGTGTTGGTTTCTAGAATGACAACTGCCTTCTCTTTGGTGTTGGGCTCTCATGAAGAAGTGTTCATTTTTGCTGAATGCTTCTGTCTTGGATTTTGACTGAACTGTTGTTTAGGGATTTACCAGACTCCCTGGTTTCTGTGTTCCAGCTGTACCCCAGAGAGCAGGCCACAAGATGGTTCAGACCATTGACAAGTTGGTGATGCGTGTGGTGGAAGGCAGTCTGTCTCCTAAGGAGAGAACTGCACTCAAGGAGGACCCTGCTCACTGGTAGGTCTTCAGATAGATTCTCACATTTTATCCCCTCCCATAAAGCTATCGACAGAAAAGAAAAAGTGTGTTGTAGACTCATTTGACTGACGTTAGCGTTCCTCCCTCTCAGAATTGTTCACATTTGGGGCTGATGATTCTGTGTTAATGGGTTCTGTTCACAGCCCTGTGACTCTTTGTAGTATTGGATATGGGCCCAGACCTTAAGTGACCCAACACTCTGAAAGGGCTTAGCAGATATGCTTCTGATACCGTCTTGGTATTTTGACACCTGTTCTTCTGTCCCTGACAGGTTTTTGTCTGATAAAGACAGTCTGGAGTACAAATACTACAAGCTGAGGTTGGCAGAAGTGCAACGGGGGAAGCAGGCTTCAAGTGGTGACGGCCAGCAGCCAGGCCCAGCAGAGTGTGCAGTCAGGGCCATGCTTTATGCCAAGGCTGTGCGCAGCCTCAAGAGGCGACTCCTTCCCGGTCGGCGGCGGCGGGGCCTCCTCCGTGCCCAGGGAGCCCGAGGCTGGAAGGTGAAGAGTGTGACCACCAGCACCCAGACCGTCCTCTCGTCAGGTGCCAGACTTCGACATCAGGGTCGAGGAGCGCCCACCAAACCAGATGGAGGTGTCTCTGTGAAGGACTCCCCACCGGGACCTTCCACACTGACTCCTCAGGATCCCAGTTCAGAGGCCTTGGACTCACCACCGAAGCCAGCAGACGTGGATATTCCTGAAGCCTCTCAGACTTCCTCTACCTGCCCATCCGCTGAGGGTGAGTGCCCCATCTTTCCCTTGGCCCCTCTCAGTCCTCATCTCTAGGCCCTACTAGAGTGTCCGCCATGCAGCCTGGTGAAGCCTGGTTATAACAAGATGGACATACAGAAGGGCCACCCTGACTCCCTATATGTGAGGTCCTCTGTGTGTCTCTCAAGACTGGCCAACCTATGAGTTCTTCTGAGTGTTGATATAGCCTCCAAGCAAACCTCTTCTCGTGGGCAGAATTTCCCTCCCAGCAGTAGAGAATGTGGGAGCCCCACACTGCACTTCTGCCAGCAATTTTTACAGCTCCATGACAGACCTCTAGAATGGAGTACACAAGGTAGATGTAGATGTCCAAGCAGCAGCAAGGGTCCTGGTCTGCAAGCTTGGGTGATAGCATAATGGGACTGTATCCCTCACCCACACTGTTCACCTGGGTGTATCTCCACACAACAGGCTCTGAGCTCCCTGGCGGGACTTGCCTCTTGCTGGCTGGAGTATCCTTGGTCCTGCTTCACACCAGGTCACAGAGCACAGCTTTTGCATGGAACTGACCCTGATGACACTTTTTGTTTACAGTTGATGAAAAGACCAAGGAAACAGCAGAGAAACTGGCACGATTTGTTGCTCAGGTGGGACCAGAGATTGAACAGTTCAGCATCGAGAACAGTGCCGACAATCCTGACCTATGGTGTGTATTTCCTGACCTGTGTAGCATGGGTAGTTTGCTGAGAACTCATTCCCATTGCGTGGAGAGGGGCAGATTGGAGTCTAGGCAGCTGGTCTTTCTGGGGCATTAAGGAGAAAACCCCAGAGGGCCGTTTTCATAGGACTTGTGGCCGAGCAGAGCTGGCCAAAGAGGGAAGAGAAAAATACTTGGTTCAGAGAAGATGTCCAGGGTGTTGTGTGTGTCCACAGGTAAAAATCTGGCTATGTAGGGGGCTCCATCCTTTGCCTGGGAAGCCTGAGATGGCCAGCTTTCATCACACTGACTACTGCAGCTCATCATCACTCAGTCTCACTGCTGATCTCATGGTCTTCCATGACTTGGATTTCCAGAATGAGGCGGGCATGGGGTATAGAGGAGGCAAAGTGTCTCGTGCCTCTAGCAGCACCTGACCTGTGCATCCTTGTTTCATCCTAGGTTCCTTCATGACCAGAACAGCGCAGCTTTCAAGTTTTATCGAATGAAAGTGTTTGAACTGTGTCCCTCAATTTGTTTTCCATCATCTCCACTTACTGTTTCTGCGGATTCCCTGGAGGGAGACAGGAAGAGCCAAGGCGAGCCTCCTGTGGAGGAGGAGGAAGACGAGGCAGCAGCACGTGCAGTTGGAGAGGCCTCTGGGTCGGGAGGCGTGGCTGATGCATCTGGGGGCTCTGAGGCCACGGCCCGCGCTGATGGCCTCCCAAGCACAGCTACTGAGGATGACCCAGCAAGTACACCCGCCCCATCCCAGGCTTCCACGGGTACCTACTACCCCCGAAAGAGGGTCAGTAGCAAGTCACTGAAGGTTGGCATGATCCCAGCCCCCAAGAGGGTGTGCCTAATCCAGGAACCCAAAGGTGAGAGCCATGGGGGAAGAGGGTTTCTTCACACCACAACAAGCAGCTTGAGGACAGACCCCTTAAACATTCCCTAACCTGCTCTCCCATCTTGCCTGTCCCTGCACTGCCTCCTTGGTGATTTGCTTGGACAGGACATGTCTTCTCTGTAGACTCCCGGTTCTTGGAGAAGCTTGTTGGCAAGTGCCCTGGTCTGCATGTCTACAGCAGGCAGCTTTCTGGTCTTTGTATATGTTCTTAGTTGGTTATCAAGTCTCTTGTGGCTCTTAAAGCCTTGTCTGCAGAATAGAACTATGTTCCATAGAGTTTCAGTACTTTGACCTTTAGGGAGCACATCTCCAGACCTTCCTTTCAAGACACCGCTGGGAGAGTCCAGACTGCTAAACTTTCTGGCAACTAGTTGAATGTTTAACTCTGTATGCCACCCTTTGTGGTGTTTAATGTAAGCAGTTTGCTAGGTCTGTATCCCAAGCACAGCTTTACTGTGTTGAGATAAAACTCAACATTTCTGTTTGGTCTCAAACGTACCTCTCAAGATACCTCTCCATTCATGTTCTTCTTATGTGCTGTGGATGTCTCCAGCAGTGCTCCAAGCCCAGCTTTGGACAGGGGAGTGTGCAGTGGGAGTGTTGACTTCCCACTTGGAGTTTTTGGCTCTATGCATCTACCTACCTTTGATCCAAAACTGAGGAATAGCCTGATGGTATACAGTGTGTGCCCACCGGTAGTGTATCTGCTATCAGATGTAGGTGGTGGTGTGTGGGGGAGAATCAGAATTCTTTTTTTTTTTAGTGC